>NW_008358192.1:564311-577942 GCF_000622305.1 Nannospalax galili | reverse complement strand
CAGACCTCCCTCCCTCCCTCCCCAGTCCAGCTCGCTCCACCTCCTTTCCCGTCGATCTGCTAGAAGAGGCGCCCAAGGACCGAGACTTAATCTCCCAAACACCTGTTGCCCCTGGCGGGGGTCTTGGTGAGGTCCCTGCCCCGCGCCCCTCTTGGCAGCCACTAGGATGCGCTCACTCCCCAAAAATGCGGCGGCCCCGCCCCCTTAACCCTCAGCTAGCTTGCTGCCGGAGGGACCCGAAGTCCTGGCCAGGGACCCGCAGGGGTGATGTGACAGGGGAAGGAAACTGGGGAGTGAATCCAGGGTCTGGGGATGGGGGACGTGGGAGTCCCCGAAGGCCGGAGGGGAAGAGGGAGAAGAGAGGCCAAAAGGTTGGAAAGAAGAATCTAAGGAGTTAAGCATCCTCTCTCCACCCTGGCCGGTCACTCTGCCCGGAGCGCGACCCAGTATAAACCAGACCTCGTCCCGGAGGACTGGGAGAGGTCCAAAACGAAATCCGAGGGGCGGGGAGACGGGGGGGCGTGGTTCTGGGGGTGCAGACGCCACTCCAGGCTCCAGAATCCGGTACCCCATGTCCATCTTCCACCCGTCTACCCCGCCCAGCTTCTCACCCAAGTGCGGGTTATCTGCACACCCCAGGAATGGAACCCAGCACCCCTAAACTCCAGCACCCGTACCCTTCGGGGGGGACATCCCCCCACTCTTCAGACTCACCAGCGGCCACCCCCACTCCAGCCGCGCTGTGATCTCGGCTTCAGCCCCCACCCCCCAGAAGAAAGAGTTGGTGCAGAGCAGGGTCTTAAGTCTTCAAGCTGGGGGAGACGGGGAGCTTGGGCTTCGGAGGGGTTCCCAGGCTAGGCGAGCTCACCGACTACGATGGGGCGGGGGCGCGCTGGATGGTCTGGCGGCTCCGGGGCATTGTCTAAACGGGACGGGGCGGGACCTCCCCATACCACGCCCACTCCGCCCTGCTAGGCCGCGCCCATTCCACCCCGACAACGCACTCCCCCCTAACCCCCCCCTACTTGTCTCCGCCCAGGCCCACCCAGATCCTGGCTGGCTTGCAAAGGCGACATGGACTACAAAACAGCACTCTAAGGGACTGACACTAAAAATGGCAGCTCCAGTACGGACACTTCCTGGATGCTCGGAACTTAAGATCTATGACCCTTTTCCTCATTTCGTGACCACTATACTTTGAGCCCCCTTGGTGTAAAAACAACACTGTAATTTCATTCCTTATTTTATTACTGAAATACATTGTCCTAGCTACCTCCCCACCATAAAAATCTTACCCCCATGCCCAATCTTCCCCTCCCCCTCCCTCTCTCTAGTCCTGCCCACAGGCTATTTTAGAGTGTGTCCATTGGAAAGCGATGAGAAAGCTACCGGGGAGAGGGGGGGGGCTCTGTAAAAAACAGATTGGGGGTTAAAGGAGCCCTTAAAAGTGGCTCATTTGAGGGCCTTGGCCACTTGCTCATAGGCCAGCTCAATCTCCTCATCATCTGGGCAGGTGGAGGCGAATTCTTCCCGAGTGTAGGCGTTGCTCAGGTACCTGTGCACTCCTCGGAATGCTTCTGGGATGGTGAATCCTCGGTATTTCTTACAAACCACCTGGGGTTAACAGGGAGATCAGCATGTTAGCCCCAGGCAAGTCAAGCTTGCTTTGAAGCTCTTGACCTTTTCTTTTCCCAAGGTCTAGGAGATAAAATAAGCCTAGTCCAGGCCTGCAAGACCCACACCATCTCTCTGGTTTCTCTTCTATTTAAAAATTTTATTGTTTGTTTTGTGGTTGGATGTGTGTATGCCACAGAATCCACGCGGAGGTCAGAGGACAGCATGCAGGAGTCAGTTCTTTTCTTCTATCATGTGAGTCCTGGGGATCAAACCCAGGTCATCAAGCTTGGGTGCATCTCACCCTGGCTTATCTTCTTACAGATTTTGTTGTTTCTAGACAGGGTCTCTCTGTGTAGCCCAAGTTGGCCTGGTCTCTGTCACCCTCTGCCTCAGCCTCCTGACTGGGATGCCATTATGCCTAGAGTACTCTTACTGATTCTTATCAAACCTACCATTTGAAATACCCTCCAAAATGACTTCCTCAACTCCCCACTTATGTTTTTATCTCTTCATGTCCTGAAAATCTTATTGTTAATAACCAGCTCCTTTCCAGACGATTCATTCCATGCGTGGTCCAGGCTCTTGGGAACCTGGACAACAGCTCAGCAGTTAGGAGGGTGTACTGCTCTAGTATAGAAGCTGTGTTGGATTTCCACCATCCATGCTAAGCAGCTTACGACTCCAGCTTCATGTGGATCCAGTGCACTTTTCTGGCCTCTAAGGGCATCTGCACTCATGTGTACATACACATACATAATTAGAGAAAGAGGGAGAGGGGAAGAGAGTAGAGAGAGAGAGAGAGAGAGAGAGAGAGAGAGAGAGAGAAACAGAGACAAGAGAGATATAGGCTAGGATTGTGATCCAACCCTGGGTTCCAATTCCAGCACCAAAAAAAAGAAAAAAAGAAAAAGACAACCAACAAATTGTAAAATCCTTTTGAATTTTCAGTGAATTTGTTCATTTGATCTTTAGTCATGTATTATTAATTTTCATGTGAATATTTCATCTTACCCTTTGTGGGGAAGGATAAATCACCAAAAATCTTTTTTATCTTTTCTTTCCTTTTATTTTTGAGGCAGGGTTTCCTTGTAACCCCAACTGGCTGGAACTCTGTATAAACCAGGCTAGCCTTGATTTCAGAGATTTGCCTACCTCTGCCTCCACTGGATTAAAAGGTGTGCATCACCATTCCCGATTTTCCCCTTCCTTCCTTCCTTCCTTCCTTCCTTCCTTCCTTCCTTCCTTCCTTCCTTCCTTCTTCCTTCCTTTTTCCTTTCTCATTCTTTCTTGTTGTTTGAAACTGTAGCTCAGGCTGGCCTCCACCTGCTGAGTATGGGGCTTACCAGCCCGAGCCCCTTTGCCTGACCCTTTGGCCTCATTGCCTAGTGCTGCTCAGTACTCAGCAAACTGACACTGGGCCCATGCTTTATAAGCTGCATTGTAACCTTAAGGCTTTGACAAAAGCATGGGGAGCAGCAAAGTTCCCCTTCCTCGAGAGGAGATGGAGGCTGAGGCTACAGAGCTGCAGTCTGGACTCAGGAGAAGCCTGCTTTCTGATCCGAAGATATGGCAGTGATACAGACAGGAAGAGCCTTCTTGAAAGTAATGCTGAATACAGATAAACATGTGCATGCCCATACACACATAGTCACACTGGAATTGAGTCTTGATCAGACTCCATGTACCCATGGCCTGTATCATAGAATTCTCCTAATCGAGCAACAATTTCTGAGGACTAGACTGGGGTCGCTGGGCGGGGATCCATCATTGGTAAGAATCTATGGAAACCATCTTTTTATTTCTTTTGGTCTTTTTGAGACAGGGTCTCCCTGTAGCCCCAGCTGGCCTGCAACTCACTATGTAGACCAGGCTGGCCTCGAACTTACAGAGATACACCTGCCTCTGCTTCCCAAGTACTGGGACTAAAGGCATGAGCCACCGTGTCCAGCAGAAACCATCTTAAGAAGTCACCTTGGGCCAGTGAAATGGCTCACTGGGTAAAGGCATCAGCAGCCAAGCCTGACAACCTGAGTTCAATCCCTGAAACCCACAGGGCAGAAGGAGAGAACCAACTCTTGCAAGTTGTTCTCTGACCTCTACATACCACTGCCCCCCCCCATGCACCCACTCCTACACACACACATACAATAAAAAAAAAGTCACGCTGGGCGTGCTGTCTCACACCTTTAATCCCAGCACTCAGGAGGCAGAGGCAGGCGGATCTCTGAGAGTTCAAGGCCAGCCTGGTCTACACAGTGAGTTCCAGGATAGCTGGGGCTACAGAGAGATCCTGTCTAAAAAAGACCAAAAAAAAAAAAAAAAAGTCACTTTAAACAGCCATCCCATTGTCCCCTCCCACAGCGACCACTCACCTGTACTATGTGAAGCTTTGGCAACAGGTTGCAGTCAGCCAGGGTAAGCTCATTGCCGTCCAGAAACTTCCTCTGGGAGATGCCCTCATCTTCAGCACTGGTTTCATCCACTTCTTCTGGGAGGGGGGATGTCAAGTAATTGTCTAAAACCTTCAGGGCTTTCAGAAGCCCCTTCTCTAGATCTGTACAAGAGAGGAGGTTGGTTAGAACTTTAAACATTGGGTCAAGACTGTCTGAAGGAGAAGACTCAGTTCGGGTTGGGGCTAGAGCTCAGAGGTGGCTGACCTGCTTAGTGATGTGAGGCCCTGGATTTCATTCCAAGCACAAAAAGTGTGCTTAAGTAACACAGAAAACCAACTAGACCGTGTTTGCTATTTTTTTTGTTTTTGTTTTTTTGTTTGTTTGGTTTTTTTGAGGCAGGGTCTCCCTATAGCCCCAGCTGTCCTGGAACTCACTATGTAGACCAGGCTGGCCTTGAACTCACAGAGATCCACCTGCCTCTGCCTCCCAAATGCTGGGACTACAGGCGTGTGCTGCCACACCCAGCTGTTTGCTATTTTTTAAACTGTGTGTGTACATGTGCATGCAGGATGGGTCTGGAAAGATGGCTCAGCACCTCTCTTGCAAAGGACCTGGGGTTGGGTTCCCAGCATCCACATCAGATGGCTCACAACTGCCTGTAACTCCAGGTCCAGGGGATCTGATGCCCTCTTCTGGCCTCCATAGGCATTTGCCTTGCACGCATGAAGTACACATGCACACACTCAGGCTAACACAAATACATACACAATCGAACACAAGCTGAGCATGGTGGCGCTTGCCTTTAATCCCAGCACTCAGGAGGCAGAAACAGGCAGATCTCTGAGAGTTCCAGGCCAGCCTGGTCTACATAGGGGGTTCCATACCAGCTGGGGCTACAAGAAGACCCTGTCTCAAATAAAAAACAAAAAACAAAAAACCCAATAAATAAATAAATAAATAAATAAGCCGGGCATGATGGCGCATGCCTATAGTCCCAGCACTTGGGAGGCAGAGGCAGGTGGATCTCTGTGAGTTCCAGGCCAGCCTGGTCTACATAGTGAGTTCCAGGCCAGCTGGGGCTACAGGGAGATCCTGTCTCAAAAAGATCAAAAAATTAATTAAAATAAATAAATAAGTAAACAAAACCAAACCAAATGTGTACGTGGGTACATGCCTGTGTGTGGAGGTAAGAGGTCAACATCAGGTTTCTTCCTCAATGAATCTCCACCTTATTTTTTGAAACAGGGTCTCGCACTGAACCTGGAACTCACCAATAGGACTAGGCTAGCTGAGATTACAGTTGCATACCCACCACACCTGGCTTTCTATGTGGGTACTGAAGATCCAAACTCAGGTCCTGATTCTTACATGGAAAGCATTTTACTAGGCCATCTCCCCATCTTCCCATCTTGTGTTTGCTATCCCCCTGCCCCCCCTTCCACTGCTTCGAATTGAACCCAGGGTCTCATACATGCTAAGGAAGCTCTGTGCTACTGAATTACACCCTCAGCCTCCTTATCAACTTACAAATAAAACCTCATTTAATTTTCATAGGAATCCAAGAAATAGATATTATTCTCACTGTATTGATCTGGAAGTAGATTTATAGAGGTTAAGAGACTCCCTCAGAGTCATACAGCTAATACACTCAGGTAGTCTGGCTTATTCTTAAACATAATCTTATCCTATGCTAGGCAGTGGCCAACTAATGTCCTCTCATTGGAAACAAATGAGAGAGGTTTAAAAGTCCCTGCAATGTGGGGCTGGAGAGATGGCTCAACGGTTAAGAACGCTGGCTGTTCTTGCAGAAGACCTGGGTTCGATTCCCAGCACCCACACGGCAGCTAACAACTGTCTGTAACTCCAGTTCCAGGGGATCCAAGAGCTTCTTCGGTTCTCCCAGGGCGTTGTACAACACGGGTGTACTTACTTACATGCAAGCATAACACTCATACACATAAAAAAATAAATAAGATTTATTTTTAAGAGTCCCTGCAATGTGAAGGTAAAGCAATAATGAAGGCTGGAAGAGGTCTGGCAACATCTCCAACTCCCTGAGATCTGAGCTCCCAGGTGCTCCTGATGCCTCTCACCCCTGGAGTTTTCCTGTCTAGGACCCAGGTTTCTGATCCACAAGACTCACTGTCATTGAGTGCTGGGTTTGAATTCTTGATGTAGGCAGAAAATTTGGCAAATATGTCCAGCCCGGCAGTGTTGGACTCAGGGTTCAGAGCAGCCAGCTTCGGGTACCTGAAAGTCAGTAGGAAACACAGGATAGATTCCTTTCTGGAGGAGCCTCAGCCTCATTGCTGTCTCTGTTTTGAACCTCTGTTTCAAGAGCCTCTCAGCTCCCCTTCTCCCTGATCCATACCTAGGAGGAGACAGCACTGCCTCCAGAAATTCCTCAATCTTGTTGGTGTCTGTGTGGACTTCGGTGCCGTACAACAGGAATGGGAGCTGCCCACCCGGGCACAGCTTCTGCACTGTCTCTGTTCGCCTGGAGAAGGGGCCAGACATCAGGACCGGAAAAGGGGGTCGGGGAGAACCAGAAAAGGAACTGGGAGATGTAGGGGGAGATGGATTTGCTTCGGATGCAAGGGAACAGATTTAAGATGGAAGGACCTATGTGGGTGGGTATGTACATGCGCCCACACAAGACATGTTTAAGGGAAGGGAAGTGAGCCCACCTCTTGGTGTCCACGGTGGTAACGTTGAATGTGACTCCCTTGAGCCAGAGCACCATAAACAGTCTCTGGGAGAAGGGGCAGTTCCCAATCTTGGCCCCATCACTGCCAGCCTGAAAAGGAACCCCAAAGTTAGGCCTGGTGCACCTGACTCTTCCCAGGTCATTCTTGGCACCTCCTATTCCCAGACCAGCTATTTTCCACCCAGTTAGGACATACACTGCCATCTCCACTAAGCTATCCCCAGAACTAGGTTCTTTTGGGGCTTGGGCTGAGTCTAGGGCACATAGATGAGTACGTTTCCAGCAAAGGTAGGTTTATGGCTTCCCCAGGGATTGGTAGGTGGGAGGAGGTGGAGGAACAGGTCTTGAAGAGCTTGGAGGATCTGAATCCAAAGTGGGGAAGAATTAAATCCGAATCAAAGTGGGGGGCTTTGGTGAGGTGAGAACTGGAACCTAGAGCCTAAGACAGAGCAGAGGTTAAGACAGGAGAGGTGGGGCAGACTTTGGAAGCCAGCTTTCCGGTTCACCACAACTTCATCCAGGCTGTCTTTGGCATGTGGGTGGAGACTCAACTGGTCCTAAGCCTTAGAGATATGGAGGGCCTGACAGAGGGGGCTACTTTCTAATTGGATATGGGTGACCTCATCCCCCAAGGGAAACCTCCCCTAGACTGAGGGTGATTCATCTCTGCTCTGTGTCTGGGGCCTCAGCAGCTTCCTTCCCGGCAAGGAAGTGGGGGCAGGGACCTATCTATACATGTGGAGGCCTGGGCAGCAGAGCCCTACGCTCTAGCTCCCTAAACCCTCAGCCCTCCGCTGCCAGGCCTCTGGGCACATATCCTCTGGCGGTATCCCTCACAGGACCCAGGGCCTGAATCTCTATAATGCCTCCTCGCCCAAGAGTAAAAATAGCCCCGGAGGCAAGTGTGAGAGTGTGTGAGTTGGGGACCACACCTAAGGGGGCGGACCCAGGATCCGGATGACTGCCCTGAGCCTAGAAAAGGAATGGCTGCCTGGGAAACCCCAGCATAAAGGACAGAGAGAAACAAGCAGGACAGAGAGACCCAGACAAGATGAACAAAAGGGAGGTGGGAAGTGGTATAAAGTGGGGCAGGAAAAGAGAATTTGCAAACAGGGAGACACAGCTAGGAGAGGAAGGGAAGGAGGGGCAGGAGATCCCAAGGGGGAAAACCGCAGTCCTGGAAGGGAGGGGACTGGGCAGACTGGGAGGGCTGCGGCCTCCGGCTTCCGTACCCCAGCCAGGGAGCCGTCTGCCCCCATCCACATTCACTGAAAGAGCCGGAGCAGGCGTCTCCTACCGCCCGTTTTCACCTAGCCCAGGTCTCCTCAGAGCTCTCTCCCTTACTTAGTATCTTCACAGTAACTATTGCTAAACTTTATCTCCTCCCTGCCTTTCCGTCTCTACCTTGCCTCCATCCCGCTCTGTCATTGCTCCAGAATGTTCTTTTCCTTCCACTATGCCAGGTCTACCTTGAATCTTCCCATCTCTCTCTCTCTCTCTCTCTCTCTCTCTCTCTCTCTCTCTCCTCTCTCTCCCACCACCACGCCCCAATCAGTCTCACTCCTGAAAAACCCCTTTTTCTCCACCTTCCTCTCCTTTAGGCTTCTGGAAACCTCTCCTACAAACTTTTCAGGGTGAGTCTAGAACTCTCTTTAGGGACTTGCCCCCCCCCCGACGCCCTCCCCCCCCCCCCAGCAAGACTGCACTGGGGCTGGGGGTGGGGTCACGCAGAAAAGGGGTTGGGGAGTAAAAGGCTGGAGTAGTCGAGGCCAGAGGAGGGTTGGCTTGCAGGAACCCGGAGGGTACTTAAAGGAGGGTGTTCTTACCTTCACGAACAGTTCGACCTGGGGTTGATCTTCAGCCATGGTGGCGACGGGGACCAGGAAGCGGACGTCGCTGGGGGAACTGGGAAGGGCCGGGGATGGCGGGGGACTCTCTCCTGCAGACTCAGGGCCTTCCCTTGGGCGCAACCGAAATCGGCTGACTCTGTCCTTGCAGACACGGCTTCCCCACCGGCCCCCAGTGACTGCACCACCACAGCTCCTCCACCCCGGTACCCTCCCGGTGCAGCTCCGGGAGCAGCTGACTCACCGCCCCGCCCTGAACCTGGGGAGGGGACAGGAGGGGGCGGGACTGGGCGGTCTAGGGAGTGGGCTGGGGAGGACCTCCGCCCCTCCGGGTCTCCTGGACCAGCGGAGATGAGGATGACCTGAGCAGGGAGTCCTGGGAACTCCCTGGATTCTCTGATCACTCCTGAACACAGCACCTTTTTCCTGCCTCAGTTTCCCCCGTTGTCTCCTCTCATACCGGGAAACGGGGCATTAGTAAACTGCTTATGAACTTTCAGAAGTAGGTTCTTAGAATAGAAAGGTCCAGACTCCAGTGTCCTGTTTTGCTAGGACTCTGCTCTGGGGCAGCAGGATTGGAAAGAGAAGCTGGGATTGGGGGATGGGGGGGTGGGGTGGGGTACCAGGCATGGGCAGGGAGGAGACCAAGAGGCCTGGTACAAGGGAAACAGGAAGCTGAACCCATCCTGTTCTGCCCCCAGCCTCGGCCCCTTGCCCTCTTCTCATTGATAGGTTGCCTTGGAGATGGCGTGTCAGGTGGGTTATCCTGGCACTAGGATAGCTCTTTCATCCTGGGGTGGGTGGCGTAGCAATTGGTTCTATCAGGGGAAGAAAGCAAAGGTCAGACAGAACAGGGTGAGTTGAGGGGTCCAGGGGGAGAGCCCAGAGGACCTCTCTGGCTCCCCAAGAGCCTTGATTTTGGAGGTGCTATCTAGCTTTGTGACCAGCTGGAAAACTGCAAAATATGTCCCCCCATACTCCAGCCTCCACAGTTTAAATTTCCCACCTGTCCAACTGTTCCCTTTCTGTGTATCCAACAAAAAGACCTCCAGTTAGAAAATACGATGGGCTGGAGAGGCCTGGAAGCAAAATGGGGCCAGACACTGAAAGACAGAGCTGGGAGGGCTGGGGTACAGTGATGGACGTGTTACTGGAAACCAGCAGTTAGTGGTTTCCGCTGCAGTTTCCTCTTCTGTGGGCTTTCTCCTACCCCGGGGAGGGCTTATCTTTTGCCTCCCTAGAAAAATGGGTATATTAAGCGTTTGCTCCTTTGAGTTGCAACGTCCCAGAAATGGGTCCATGAATTGAGTGTGCAGTCCCACCATGGTGACCCTCCACAGGACCCCATCCTACTGTCAAAGCAGCCCTCCTTCCCAGAATCCTCTTCTTTCCCACTGATCAGTGACCACCAGAGGGTCTGCAGCACAAAGATGTCTCGGTGAGAAGCACGGGGAAATGGGGCCAGCTTTAGACTCAAACAGGTTTGGCAGCCTGTCCCCTGCTTGTCTTTATAGCCACAGCTGCCCTGATCATCAGTATTGACTCTGCCTGTCCAGAATGGCTACCCACAAGGTATCTTGCCTTAACTCTGCAGGCTGCACTCTCCAGGAACCCCTCACCCCCAAGCAGGAACCTCATAAATTTGAGGCCAGGAGCTTTGGGTTAGGGTTAGGGTTAGTTTCCCTCCCTCCCACCTCATCTCCTTGCCTGTGCTTTACTGTTTCACCAGCTCTAGGCCTTCTCTTTCCTTTCCCTTTCCCTTCCTGCCCTTGGTAAACCAGTCCCTAATCTCTTCACACCCCAGATTGGAAGGTGTGTCCCTCCCTACCACTCCTCAGAGCTGTCACCAGCCTCCTCTGTTTCCTAGCTCCATTGCTCAACAGTTTGCCAAGAGTAACCATTAACCTGGCCCTTAACTCTGCTTCCCCTACCCCTGTCCCTTTGGCGAGGATTTTCCAGTCACTGGTCAGCACAACCTCACTTCACAGCATCTCTCCTAACCTCAGGCAAGACTGTCTCATCTTAATGGACCTGGAACATTACTTATTTTATTTTTTTAATTAATTATGTGTGTATGTGTATGGGCACAGGTGGCGCATGTGTGGAGGTCAGAGGACAACTTGTGGGGAGTCAGTGTTCTCCTTCAGTGTGAGTCACCAGGATGGAACTCAGGTCATCAGGCTTGATGGCATGTGCTTATACCTGCTGAGCCATCCCGCAAGCCCTAAAGGATTTTTCTTTTAAAGATTTATTTTTATTTATGTGTTTGTTTGCCTGCGTGTGTGTACTGAACCACATGAGTGCTTGGCTCCTGAGGAGGCCAGAACAGGGCATCAGAGAACCCCTGGAACTGGAGTTATGGACAGTGGTGTGCTATGTGTGCCAGGAATCGAACCCGGTTCCTCTGCAAAACCAGCCAGTGCTGTCAACCAGAAAGATCTTCTCCAGTCCCTCTAAAGGATTTTTTTTTAAAGTATATAATTTTTTCTCCCTCAGAAGCTCCTTTCTCCTTCCTCTCTCCCATCGAGGTCTATCACCTGTCCCAGAGCAGGCTCTAAATAAATAAATAAATAAATATGAATGAATGATACCCTCTGTCCTTAGGGGTTGAGTGGGTCAGGGTGAAGACACATATCAATAGGAATGAGTGTTGTTGAGTCTACTTTCAGAATTTAGTGTAATTCGAATACTTCCACTTCCTCTTCAGGGGGCCCCTGAAATAATCAGGTTCTTGTGGGGGTGATGATACAGGAAACAGGCAAAGTAGGGCTGAAATAGAGTCCGGGTTTGTCCACTTTATTTATTTATTTTATTTTCTGGGTCTTTTTTTTTTTTTTCTTAGGTCTTTTTGAGACAGGGTCTCCCTGTAGCCCCAGCTGGCCTGGAACTCCCTTTGTAAACCAGGCTGGACTTGAACTCACAGAGATCCTCCTGCCTCTGCCTCCTGAGTGCTGGGATTAAAGGCGTGCACCACCACATCAGGCTTATTTTTGGGGTCTTTTTGAGACAGGGGCTCCCTGTAGCCCCAGCTGGCCTGGAACTCACTATGTAGACCAGGCTGGCCTTGAACTCACAGAGATCGCCTGCCTCTGCCTCCCCAATGCTGGGACTCCCACTTATTTATTTAAAACACTCATGCAGCCCTACCTTACTTTGTTTGCTAGGCACTGCTGTAAGTTCTATATAAATTTTAACGCGGTGGGTACAAATATGAACTGAGTTGTTGTTGGCACAAGTTGAATTAAAGTTGCTTCTCTCCACTCTTCAGCGACCAAGAAAAAAATAAGGCTCTGGCCCTTCAAGGTGGGCCTCCTCCCAGGGGCTCTCACCACTGGACAGACCCTTTCCCAAGGCTAGGACTCAAGTCCTATCTGTCAATCAAAGCCAGAAGCCCCGCCTCCAAGTGCTCGGCTGCTAAGCAACGATAGAGGGCGGGAATTTTGAACATTCTGGCACCGCCCCTAATGTAAACGGACCAATCAGCGCCTATTCTCGTCAGCCCCTGCTTTCACCCAGTTGGATCTCTGGGCAAGATCCCCGCCCCTCGGACCAATCACAGCTAGGGGGTGGGGTGAGTGCGCGCGCACTCCGCCCACAGCCCTGCGCTCGCTTCCCGTGAGCGAGTGGTGGTTGGTAGGTGAGGGAGGCGCGTCTTTCGCTGCTGAGGTAACGAAAAAGGCGGGAAAAAGCTGGGAGGTGGCGGCAGCAGTGGGGCAGGGACCAAAGCGTGAGGCTGTGGGCGTGGGACAGAGACCAGAAGTGACAGCTCGACCTTCCGAAGAATGACAGACGTGGGGGTGGGGCGGGAGCGTGGAGATACCCCCGCCTCAGGCAATCCGGGGAAGTCGTCCTTGTAATGCCCGCCGTGCCCACGCCACCACAGGTCCTGCCCGCGTCATCTCAGGTCCTGCCCCGTCACTGCAGGCCCCGTCCTGTCACCACAGGCCACGCCCACTCCACCACAGGTCCCGACCGCGTCACCGCTGGCCCCACCTCGTTACCGTAGACCACGCCCACTCCTCCACCGGCCCCGCCCCGTCACCTCGGGCCCCACCCACGCTACCACAGGTCCCGATCACGTCATTGCAGGCCCGGTCCCGTCACCGCAGGCCACGCCCACACTAGCACAGGTCCCGCTCCCTCGCCGCGGGCCACGCCCACCGGGTGGACCTGAGTCCCCTTCCTCCTCTGTTTCTTCAGAGCCCATGGCTTTCCGAGTGACCCCATGCCTGACGCCAGGACCCGGACCCGGGGCGGCCTCAGCCGGCTTCCCCAGCCCCCAGGTCCCAGGAGAAGACGGAGAAATGGACGAGGACGAAGAGGAAGGGGCAGAGGTGTCTGGGGGTCCGCGGGGGGGGGGCGTGGGCAGGGCAGGCCAGGCGGGACGGCCCCTGGCTCCTGAACTGACGGAGGGGTGCCCCATGCCTATCAGAGATCAGTAATAAGGCCTGCCACACCCTGCCCGCCTGTGCCTACGTCTCTCGTTTCCTCCCTGGACAGGTCCACCTGTGTGTGCTGTGGAGCTCAGGATATCTGGGAATTGCTTACTATGACACTAGTGACTCCACCATCCACTTCATGCCAGATGCCCCCGACCACGAGAGCCTCAAGCTTCTCCAGAGAGGTGGGGATGGAACCTCTGATTCCTCTAGGATTGGAACTGTGTTCCTGCCTAGGATCCGATCTGACTTACTCTATTTATGATCCTATTTTGCTTTCAGGAATTCATTATTCAACAGGGTTTTTTTTTATAGGTATTCACAATGTATTAGGTGCTACAGTTTTAGTCCTGGGCAAATCGGTCATGGCTGTCCTCCAAGGGTTTAGTCTAGTGACAGTCTCCAGGGCAGCTGTCTTCTTTCCCATCAGCCCAACAGTTTTTTTTGTTGTTGTTGTTGTTTTTTTAATTTTTGTTTGTTTCTTTGTTTTGAGACAGGGTCTCCCTGTAACCTCAGCTGACCTGGAACTCACTAGACCAGGCTGGCCTTGATTTCACAGAGATCTTCCTGCCTCTGCCTCTTGAGTACTAGGATTTAAGGTGTGCGCCACTACACCCAGGTGTCTTTT
>NW_008358192.1:510833-564229 GCF_000622305.1 Nannospalax galili | reverse complement strand
TTGAGACAGGGTCTCCCTGTAACCCCAGTTGCCCTAGAACTCACTATGTAGACCAGGCTGGCCTTGAACTCACAAAGATCCACCTGCCTCTGCCTCCCAAGTGCTGGGACTAAAGGCGTGTGCCACCACGCCCAGCTTTTTTTTTTTTCTTTTTTTAATGTATATGAGTGTTACGCCTGCACGTATGTGAGTGTACCTGTGTTGTGCAGTGCCAAGGAGGACAGAAGAGGACATCAGATTCCCTGAAACTGGAGTTAAGGACAGTTGTTAGCTGCCATGGGGGTGCTGGGATTTGAACCCAGGTCCTCTGTAAAAACAGTCAGTGCTCTTAACTGCTGAGCCATCTATCTCACGAGCCCCCCAGCTCAGTCTTTTAATTAAATTTATTTTTATTTTCATTTTTTAAAATATTCTTTATTTTTAGCCAGGTATGGTGGCACACTCCTTTAATCCCAGCACTTGGGAGGCAGAGGCAGATGGATCTTTGTGAGTTCGAGGCCAGCCTGGTCTATATAGTGAGTTCCAGGACAGCTGGAGCTACAGGGAGACCCTGTCTCCAAAAGACCAAAAAAAAATTCTTTTTTAAAATTTTGTGTGTACGAGTATATTGCTTGTATGTATGTAAGTGCACCTGTGTACAATACCTATGGAAGTCATAAAGGGGTGTGTGATCCCCTATAACTGGAGTTACGGTTGTTAGTCATCATGTGGATTATGGGACTTAAACCTGGGTCTAAGAGTAACCAGTGCTCTTAACTTTGAAGCCATTGCTCCAGCCCCGACTTATTTTTATTTTATGTGTATGAGTGTTCTGTCGGTATGTATGTAAGTGCACCTGTGTTGTGCAATGCCTGCAGAGGCTGGAAGAGGGCATCAGAGCCCCTGAAACTGGAGTTACGGACAGTTGTTAGCCACCATGTAGGTGCTGGGTACTGAACTCATGTCCTCTACAAGAGCTGTCAATACTCTTAACCACTGAGCTCTCTCTCCAGCCCCAGTCTAACTACTGAGAAAAGAAGTCTCATTCCTGACTATACATCCAATGTACAGTGTACTCCCTAACTCCTAGAGGACAAATTCTTGAGGAGAGACAGACGCAAGTAGATGGCTACCAGCTCCTCTTGGAGTGTAGATATCCTTTGACTCATTGGTCTTTCTTCTCTTTCCAAGTTCTGGATGAAGTCAGTCCCCAGACTGTTGTTACAAGTGCCAAACAGGATGAGAATATGACTCAGTTTCTAGGGAAGCTTGGTAAGGACTGTGTAAAGGAGGGAAGAGGGGACAGGACAAGGTGTGGGAAATATCAGGAGCTAGAATTGGATGGGGGGGCAGTGGCAGGGCTGAGGCATGAGAATGATGCCCTCTCTCTGTCTCCCCACAGCCTCCCAGGAGCACAGAGAGACAAAAAGACCTGAAATCATATTTTTACCAAGCATGGATTTTGGTACCTCCGTTTTGCTTTTCCAGCTCCTATCCTAGAGGTCCTACCCTGCCTCTTAATTTTACCCCATTATCAGAGAACCACCCCCATCAGCCTGTTCTTACCTGAAACCTTCCTCTGCCCTAATACCAGTCCTCCTAAGATCTCTCCTGCTCCCTATCCTTTAATAAGTCCATAGCTTATTGTGAAGCCTTGGGTTAGTGTGTTCAGGATGAAGGCCTCCCCTGAGAAAAAGGAGCAGTGACACTTTTAAAACAGTTTTGAGGATCTGGGCAAGGTAACACACCTTTAGTCCCAGCACTCAGGAGGCAGAGGCAGGTGGATCTCTGTGAATTCAAGGCCAGCTTGGTCTACATAGTGAGTTCCAGGTCAGCTAGGGCTACAGGGACACCCTGTCTCAAAAAAATGTATTATTTTTAATTGTGTGTATGTGTGAGGTGGTGAGGGATGTATATTTGAGTGGCCAGAGGCCTTGAATCTCCTGGTGCTGGAGTTATAGGAGGTTATGAGCTGCCTGAAGTGGGTGCTGGGAATTGAACCTAGGTCCTCTGTAAGAGCAGTGTGCAGTCTTAACCACTGAGCATCTCTCCAGCTCCTCAATATCATTTGTTTCTGTTGAATTGGGGTGATAAAATTGAGCTACAAGACCTTTCCCTTGCTACCCAAAACAGGTCCAGAGATAAGCAAACAGCGTCTCCTTTCTGGAAACTACACCTTCATCCCTCAGTCCATGACTGCCTCTGAGAAAGTCCTCTTCCTTTCCTCCATTGTTCCCTTTGACTGCCTCCTCACGGTGAGCTGGGCCTTGGGGACGAGGGCTGTTGGAGAAAGGTACAAGCCCCCAGTCCTAGGGCTAAGTTGTATAGTGTACTGCCCCAGCCCTACAAAATGATTTGACCTGGTGTTGTCCAGTTTCTGGGACGCTGGGCTTCATCCATTTCCACTGCTAATCCCCTCCCAGGTCCGGGCACTTGGAGGACTGCTCAAGTTCCTGAGTCGAAGAAGAATTGGTGTTGAACTGGAAGACCCTAATGTCAGCGTCCCTATCCTGGGCTTTAAGAAATTTGTGTTGTAGGTCATTCAACCAAAGTAAAGTGGGATTGGGTCTAAGAAATAAGTCAGTTGCTGGGATGCAGAACAGTGAGTGAAGTGTGCTAGGATACACGTGAGAACCTAGGGGACTGGGGTGCTCTGGGGAGACTGGGAGAGCGTGCAGAGAGGGGGAGCCAAGGGAGTGGAGCTTTGGCATGAACTCCCATACCCCAGCCACCTCCCCTTTGGCTTCTTGTTCTCTGTCCTCAGGACCCATCTGGTGAGCATAGATCAAGACACTTACAGGTGAGGAGGTGGAGGCAGGCTGCTGCCCTGGAGAGAAGAATTAAGCTTAGTGCTCTAATAATCCTAAGGAGGCTCTAGTTTCTCTAATCCTGGGGCTATTAAGATGTCTCTTCCTGAAGGAAAGGAAGGGGCGAGGGGAGTGAGAGGAAGGAACAGAAAGACACAGAGATATCATTCTCTCCCTTCCTTCCCCTTCCCCTTCAGTTTCCCTTTTCTTCTTTTATTGAAGTGTGCGGGATGGAACCCAGGGGCTGGTGCCTGCTAGGCAAGCATTCTACCGAGTGACACCTCCAGCCCATCACTCTTTTCTAAAGAAAAGTGAGGAATAAACTTTGCATCAAGATGATGAAGAGGATGTTCTCAATCCTGTTTCTTTTTCAGTTTCCAATTCCCTTTCCCATTAAAAAAACAAAACAAAAACAAAAAAACAAAAACAACAAAAAAAAAAAACAACCATTGCTGGGGTTAGGGAGATGGATGGCTCAGTGGGTAAGAGCACTTGCTGCCTGAGTTTGGATCCCACACACCCATATCAAAAAGCATTTGTGCTGGGAGGGGCAGAGACAGGAGGATTGCTGACTGTCAGCCTAGCTGAAAAATGGACAGGTTCAGGTTAGTGAGAGACCCTGTCTCAAGAGAATAAGGCACAGAGAGAGGACACCCAATGTCCTCCTCTGGCCTCCACATGCATGCATATGGGCTTATTCACTTGCATACAAGTACGTACATACATGAATATACCCCCCCCCATTTCTCTCTGACAGTGTTCTACAGATTTTTAAGAGCGAGTCTCATCCCTCAGTGTACAAAGTGGCCAGTGGACTAAAGGAAGGGCTCAGCCTCTTTGGTAGGTATGCCCCATTTCTCACCCCACACTACAGAAGCCTGCTAGAAAAGCGTTGACTGTAGATACGTCCAGTACCTCTCTTCATGTGTTATTGCCATGTGTCTCTTTGTGCCCACTCTGAGCTTGAGCATCTCTCCATACTCTGTGGTCATACATGTCGTTATCCCATCAGCTGTGACCTTACCAATTCTGTGTCTTCTCTGGATCTGTATGAATGTGTCTCATAATTGTACCTAGTAGGGGTATTTAGGAGAGTTACTTGACAACTTTGATTTGCATAGTCTGTCTGATTCCTCTAGCTTTCTGGTATAGGGACATGGCTCTAAGTGTCCAATCGCTCACTAGGCTGAATCTACATTTCACATGTGTGTTGGGCTCTCTGTGAGCCTTAGCTAGAGCTATACTTTCCTGGCTTAGTGTCCATTCCTTCTATCATCTCCAGGGATGGTAACCCTGGCTCCACTCTGGACAGCCACAAGGCTTTGGCTGCCTTTGTGTCCAAACATGGACCCCCAGGCTAGCCTACCTTATAACAAGTTTACTCCCTATGCATCCCCCCACAGGAATCCTGAACAGATGCCGCTGCAAGTGGGGAGAGAAGCTGCTCAGGTGAGCTTGTCTCAGATGTGCATGTGTGTCTACACAAATGCAAGAGTTGTCTACACACTAAGTACTGATGCCTACTAATAGTCTATAGACTGCTACATCATTTCATCTGGAAGTAAAACCGTTGCCCATTCATAACCCCATGTAGCAGCTAGTATTATCCTCACTTATGTATGTCTATACAAATACATACCACTGATGGTATAGACTTGCAGATAGATACAAGCAGCAGAAACTTCACCGTAAAGCACTAATATAGCACAAAGTCTTATTTATATACCACTTTAGAGGCTGGGGGTGTTATGTGAGTCCCTGAGTTCCAGCCTCAGCACAGCAAAACAAGGAACAAAACAAAAATCTAAACAATAACAAAACCAGCCACACCACACCTCAAAAACTCTGAACTGTTGGAGCTGGAGAGATGGCTCAGCAGTTAAAGCACTGGATGCTTTTTCAGAAGACCCGGATTTAATTCCCAGAACCCACATGGCAGCTAACAACCATCTGTGACTCCAATTCCAAGGGATATGGGCATTGCATGACATGGTGAAATGTTCACAGTGAGAAAGGTGCTTACTATGCAAGTGTGAGGACCTGGGCTTTGATCCCCAGCACCCATGTAAAGCCAAATTGTAATCCCTGAATTGGGAAGATGGAGCGCTAGGTTCAGTGAGAGATGGTCTCAAAAAATAAGGTGGAGAGCAAGTGAGAAAGACACTGTGACTTCCACCTACACATGTACGTACGTGCATGCACACCAGCACAGATGTACCCCCTACAAACGTATACATAGACACACACACAAAAATGAAGCTATTCAAGCAGGGTGTAGTGGCACATGTCCCTTGTAATCCCAACACCTGGGAGGCTGAGGCAGAAGGATCAGGAGCTGGGCCAACTTGGGCTACATGAGACCCCATCTTAAAGAACAACAGAGCTACTCACCGCTATCTCCCAAGTTTGTGTCTCCAGTTCTGAACTCCATGTATGGCATGGCAACTGCAAACCATCGCCCGCACTTCCCTGAGTACCTAACCTCAGAACACCCAGGCATTTTCCTCTTCTTTCTAGTTAGTGGCTTGCAGCAGTGGAACAGCTCAGGATATGGACCTCGGATGGACACTTCTCCTTCACCTCTCTGTACTCATTTACCACTAGTGCTACTACTCTCGGGGACGCTCTCCCCACCATCCCTTCCTCCCTGTCTCTGTTGTTCTGATCCTGGCTGTCATTGTTTCTAATTGGAAGCATTCCATTTACCTCCAAATTGGTCTCTACCTCTAATGTCTCTTTTTTTCCAATTCTATTTATTTATTTATTTATTTATTTATCGTCTTTTTGAGACAGGGTCTCCCTGTAGCTCTAGCTGTCCTGGAACTTACTATGTAGACCAGGCTGGCCTTGAACTCACAGAGATCCGCCTGCTTCTGCCTCCTGAGTGCTGGGATTAAAGGAATGTGCCACCACACCCAGCTCTTTTTTTATTTTTAATTTTTGCTTTTTTGAGACAGGGTCTACCTGCAGCCCCAGCTGGCCTGAAGTTTTCAATATAGACCAGGCTGGCCTTGATCTCTGAGATCTGCCTGCTTCTGCCTCCCGAGTGCTAGGATTACAGGTGTGTGCCACCACACTCATCTTGCTTATAATTTGTTTTCAGAGCACTTTCTAATGTCTAGTATTCATTATTCTAAAACACCTGCCATCTTGACACAGCTCAGCATGTGACTTTGTGTAGAGTGTCTTGCTTACATGTATGTAAATGTACCATGTGCATGTAGTGTCCTCAGAAGCCAGAAGAAGGTGTTGTATCTCCCCTGGAACTGGAGGTTGGGGCAGTTGTCAACCACCATGTGGTGCTAGGAAAACAATGCAGGTCCCTCTGCAAGAGCAGCCAGTGCTCTCAACCACTGAGCAGCTCTCCAGCCCCAGCTTTCCCCTTTTGTTTCAGTCTAGGATCCCAAACCAAGGGAATGATTTCACCAACAGTGGGTGAGTCCTCCCACATCAGAGAGCATAGTTAAGATAATCCTGTCTGGGGCTCAGCTCAATGAGCACTGGCTGCTCTTACAGAGGACCCGGGCTCAAATCCCAGCACCCACGTGGCAGCTAACAACTGTCCCTAACTCCTGTTCCAGGGGATCAGACACCCTCTTCTGGCTTCCTTGGGCACTGCATGACATGGGAGCACTTACATCCATGCAGGCAATACACACATACACGTAAAATAAAAAGTTTAAAAAAGATCCCTCATGGACATTTTCGGGGCCCTTTTCCCAGATGACTTTAGATTGTCTCAAGTTGACAAAATTAATCATCATGTTTGCATTTGATCTAGTTTATTTTTTTGAGACAAGGTCTTCCTGTACCCCTAGCTGGCCTAGAACTCACTATGTAAACCAGGTTGACCTCTATTCATAAAATCCTGCTACCTTTGTCTCCTGAGTGCTGGGCTTAAAGGCGAGCACCGCCACACCAGCCGGAACCTCAGTTTTAATCTGTAGGCTCACATTCTCAGACACCTTGAAAACCCTTTTCTATTGGCTCTGCTCTTTATTCTGGTTATTTCTGTTCACTTGCTATGTGTGCAAACACATCATGCCTGTGTTGATTATTTTTCCCTCTGGAAGGTCGTTTGTTCTTTGTTCTTCTCTGTCAAAATTTTATCTCCTCTTCCAGGGTCAAACGAACTCTGTTTTTGGTGGCGCTCCCACTGGAACACGTTAGGAGGCGGATATAGACTGTCCTGTGCACACATGGTACTTGTTTATGTTTTACAAATGGACTGTCACCTCAGGTTAGAATTAGCTAGTGAATCAGCTGCAGTGTATCTGTGAGCTCTTGTGTCACCTGTCACCTCACTGTCAGCACCTGACTGTAGGTAAAGCACTAGTGGGTGATGTAACCACTTGGCTACATCACTTTCAAAACCAGAGGTGAGACATTGTGAGATGACAGGCTGACAGGCCTTTCCTCACCAATCCTTCTGCAATCTGTGCCTTCTGGGGGCTAATTTACGGTAATCTCTGAGGTCATCTCCAGGTAATTGGCAGAGTAATTTAATTACTCTTCCTTGGTTCATCCAGTATAAATCTCTCATTTCAACTAGTGTTGGAAGGGAATCTTTTTTGCTCTTTAAAAAAAAAAAATTTGCCAGGTGTGGTGGCGCACACCTTTAATCCCAGCACTCAGGAGGCAGAGGCAGTTGGATCTCTGAGTTCAAGGCCAGCCTGGTCTACATAGTGAGTTCCAGGACAGCTGGGGCTACAGAGAGACCCTGTCTCAAAAAGACCAAAAAAAATTATTTTTATGTGTGTGTTTTGCCTGCATATATGTATGTGCACCACTTGCATGTGATGCCCCACAGAGGCCAGAGAGGATGTCAGATCCCTGGAACTGGAGTTATGATGGTTGTAGCTGCCATGTGGGTGCTGGGAATCGAATCTAGGTCCTCTGGAAGAACAGCATGTGTGCTTAACCACTGTGCCATCTCTCCAGGCCCTTTGTTTTTCTGTGTTGTTTTTAGACAAGGTCTCACTATGTAGCCCAGATGGTCCTGAAACTCACCAAGTTGGCCTCAAACTTCTGGTAATCCTCCTGTCTCTGTCTCCAGGTGCTAGAATTATAAGAATGGGCTACCATGTCCAGCTTGGATGGAAAGAATTCTCCATGGAGAAGAGTCCTAGATTAAAGATAGGGAGAACCACTGCTGGAACATAGCTGTAGTCTCAGCAATTGGGAGGATGAGGCAGGAGATTATCAGGAATTTGAGACTGCCTGAGCTACATGGCAAGATCCTGTATGAAGACGAAAAAGGGGGGCGGGCTATGGAGTTGGTTTGGTGGTTAAGAGCACTGGCTGCTCTTGAGGAGGATCTGGATTCCGTTCCCAGCACCACATAGTGGCTCACACCCAATACTCCAGTTCCATGCCCTCTTTTGACCTCTTTGGGCATTGCATGCAATTGGTGCACTTACATGCAGGCAAAACACACACATAAATTATTTTTTATTTTTTATTTTTTGTCTTTTTGAAGCAGGGTCTCCCTGTAGCCCCAGCTGTCCTGGAACTCACTATGTAGACCAGGCTGGCCTTGAACTCACAGAGATCCGCCTGCCTCTGCCTCCCAAGTGCTGGGACTACAGGCGTGTGGCACCATGCCTGGCACACATAAATTTTTTATAAAGGAAGAAAAAGCCCTGTTTGGTGGCCCACACCTTTAATCCCAGCACTTGGGAGGCAGAGGCAGGTGGATCTCTATGACTTTGAGATCAGTCTGGTCTACATAGTTCCAGGTCAGCTGGGGCTGCAGAGAGACTGTCTCAAAACCAGAAATCAAGCATAATAGCACAAACCTGTAACCCCAGCACTTGGCAGGCTGTGGCACAAGGAATGTATCAAGTTTGATACACTGCAGGACTGTTGTAAAACATAAATAAAAATGGGGGTGGTGGCACTGGAGAGATGCCTCGGGCGAAGAGCTCTTGCTACTCTTCTAGAGGACCTGAGTTTGGTTCCTAGTACCCACGTCAGGGTGGCTCACAACCACCTGTAATTCTAGTTCCAGGAAATTCAATAGCCTCTTCTGGCCTCCTTGGGCACCTGCACAAACATGGCATACACCTCACACAGATACAAACACGACACTTAATTTTTTTTAAGTGAGGGCTGAGGATGTAGCTCCGTTGGTAGAGTGTGTGCCAAGCATATGTGAGGCCCTGGGTTCAATCCTCAACACCACTTAAAGCAGACATGTAATCCAGGAGATGGAGGGGGAAGACCAGAAGTTCAAGGTCATCCTCAACTAAATAGTGAATTTGAGGCAAGCCTCAAAGAAAACAAACACAACAGATGGGAGATGGGGAAGAATGCAGATTTACCATATGAATACAGAGGGCATAGAATCATGACCTGAATGATGAACTATAGACCCCTGTGGCTTCAAGCTGATAGGCCTGATGATCGGTGGGTAAACTGCTACAGGACTATGAGATGAGGAGCTGAGTTCGAATCTCCAGAATCCATGTAAAGCTGGGAGGAAGGAATGGAGGGAGGAAGGAAAGAGTTGTAGGCTAAGGGCTGTCGAGATGGCTCTGTAGATAAAAATGCTTGTGCAAACCTAGCAAACTGAGTTTGATGCCCAGAGCCCTCGTATAGGTAGAAGAACAGAACCAACTTCACAGAGTTGTCCTCTGATATCCAATGAGTGTCGTAGTGTGAGTGTATGTGTGCATGCACACAAAATTGTAGGCTGTGAGTGGACCTGGTGGCCCACACCTGCAGCCATAGCACTTAGGAGGTAAAGGTAAGAGATTCAGGAGTTCAAGGCCAGCCTAGCAAGTCTGAGGCCACATGAGCTATTTGAGACCCTGCCTTAAAAAGAAAATCTCGGGCCAGGCACGGTGGCACACACCTTTAATCCCAGCACTTGGGAGGCAGAGGCAGGCAGATCTCTGTGAGTTCAAGGCCAGCCTGGTCTACATAGTGAGTTCCAGGACAGCTGGGGCTACAGGGAGACCCTGCTTCAAAAAGACAAAAAAAATCTGAGCCTGGGGGTGTAGCTCAGGGTACAGTGCTGGCAGAGAACATGAGAAGGCCCAAGTTCAATCCCAAGCATTGCTGAAAGAAAAGGAAAGGAGAAAAAAGGAAGAAAATGAAAGAGGAATGAGTGAAGGGATTGCAGGCTCAGCATCCACATGGGACAATTACAGATACTTTTGCAGGAAGAACATAAAAAGATGAAAGTCTGTGCTGTTTCCTCAAGATGCTTTCACAGCTACATATGGCTATGCAGACTCACTGACTCACCGTCCTGTTCAGCCATGAAGAGCTACAGTGTTGGCACACAGATACCACAACACGCTGCTCTCCCTCCACAATATTGACAAGCTCCATCATGTATCCACATGGAGTGACACATGGTCTTATTCGTCAAGCCATGATATCCAGACAGGCGTGGTCTCACACAGCAACTTCAGTAGATACATACAAACATACCCAAGCAGGGCACTGCTCTTACCAGTTCAGCCCTCATGGCAGGTTGCAGACACATACTGCCACAATCCCCAGAGACTTCCATCAAAACCCAGATGACAGCACAGATGTTCTAATCTTCCCATCTCAACCTTCCCTCAAGGCTGTGGTTCACACGTCCAACCCATGAACTAAGGGAACTCAATTCCCGTCTGGACGTCATTCAGTTTTTTCTGCTGCCTCAGAATCTGGACATGGCTCAGATGCTGCATCGCCTCTTGAGCCACATCAGGAACGTGCCCGTGAGCTCAGGGGGGGAGCAGGGAGGTGGGGAAGGAGGCTGAGGGCTGAAACTGGACTTCAAGTTTCTTGGGGGGTGTCAGGTGGTAGAGGGAAAATAGCGACTGTCGCTTTGTCTGCCTTTAGCTGATTCTGAAACGCATGAAATTGGCCAGTACTAAGGTCAGGGACTGGCAGGTTCTCTACAAGGTAAGGGCTCCTTTTATAAGAAAAATAGATTTATTGAGTTTTAATTATTTGTATGTTTCTGTGTCTGTGTATGTGTATGTACATGTGAGTGTACGTGCCTGTAGAGGTCGAGGTGTCAGATCCCTGTGGAGCTGGAGTTACAGGCAGTTGTAAAGCGCCTGAAGTAGATGATGGGAACAGAACTCAGGTCCCTTGCAAGAATAGTAACTTAACCATTGAGCCATCCCTTCAAACTCCAGGCCTCCATTTTTTTTGAGTCAAGGTCTCACTATGTAGCCTGGGTTGGCCACAAACTTAGGATCCTCCTACCTCTTCCTCCTGATTGTTGTGGTTATAGGCTTCCCTTCTTGATCCTGGCAATCCTAGTTGGGCTTCTTAGCTCTGTTCCAGACCCTCTTCACCCTGGACACCCTGTCAAACTTTATCCCACTTTTAAAAAATTTTATGTTGTGGAAAATATTAAAAATATAGAGAATAGCTGGGTGTGGTGGCACACACCTTTAGTCCCAGCACTCGGGAGGCTGAGGCAGGTGAATCTCTGTGAGTTCTGGGCCAGCCTGGTCTATATAGTGAGTTCCAGGCCAGCTGGGGCTACAGGGGAGACCCTGTCACAAAAAAAATAGAGATACGCCGGGAATGGTGGTGCATGCCTTTAATCCCAGCACTCGGGAGGCACAGGCAAGCGGATCTCTGTGAGTTCGAGGCCAGCCTGGTCTACATAGTTCCAGGACAGCTGGGGCGACAGGGAGACCCTGTCTCAAAAAGACAAAAAAAAAAAAAAAAAAAAAAAAAAAAGACTAATGTAATCACTGCCCTTGTATACCACGCAGCCTCAGTGCTTTTACGCAGGGCAGCTTTCATCATCTTTATCTCTAGCCATTAATTATTTCATCCATAATATTTCAGTTATTTCTTTAAAAATAGGCACTGATGCCAGCAGCTTAGCTGCAGAGCTGTAACTTCACCCCTGTATCCTTCTGCCTGTCCCCACCAGCATTGCCTTTCTGCCAGTGGCGGCAGGTCGGTGCCCTGGTTTTGTCCTCAGCACTGCAGAAAAGGGAAGAGGAAACAAAAGATTTGGGGGGAATGGAAATTGTTTCTTTTCATCCTCACGAAGGACGTGTAGCTAATCTGCCATGTACTGGTCATCCTGTCAATGTGCTCTGTGTAATGCACTTTTAGTATGGTCATTTATTTCATTCCACTTTTCATATTTTGGAACTTCCTTTAAAGTTTTTAATTTATAATTATGTAAAATAGTTGCACAGCTCCAAAGCTGTGTCATCCAGACAAAAGACACTTTATTAATGTAGCTTCTGTCTCTGTTCCCTCACCACGAATATAAAACATTTCATGTTTTTGAATTTTAATATTTATCTTTCTAATTTTCTAATTTCTGAAGTAATTTAAGATTTAAAAATTATGCCAGGCATGGTGGCGCACACCTTTAATCCCAGCACTCAGGAGGCAGAGGCAGGTGGATCTCTGTGAGTTCAAGGCCAGCCTGGTCTGCATAGTGAGTTCCAGGACAGCTGGGGCTACAGGGAGACCCTGTCTCAAAAAGACCCCCCCCCAAAAAAAAAGTTACAAACGTTGTAGAGTTCATATAACCTTTTGCCTACCTTCCTTTAATAACATCCCACATAATCACAGAACAGCTGTCTTTTTTTTTTTCATTGCTAGGGATTGAACCTATTACCTCACACATGCTAGGCAAATCCTCTACAACTGAGCTAGATCCCTAGCCCCTCATAGTACCCTTGAACTCACAGAGATCCGCCTGCCTCTGCCTGCTGAGTGTTGGAACTAAAAGTGTATGCCACCACTCCTGGCTAAATTTTTAAAATATCTATGTACCATCTATCTATATCTGTCTGTCTATCTGTCTCTCTATCTTGAGGCAGGTCTCACTATGTAGCCCTGGCTATCCTAGAACTCACTATGTGGACTAGGCTCTCAACTTTGTGGCAATCCTCCTGCCTCTGAGGGCTCTCAAGCACTGAGGTTCATTTCTATGATTACCTTTGTAACAAGGTCTCAAAATGTAGTCTAGGCTAGCTTTGAATATACTAAGTAGAGGCCTGTCATGGTGGCACATGCCTTTAATCCCAGCACTTGGAAGGCAGAGGCAGGCAGACCTCTGTGAGTTCAAGGCCAGCCTGGTCTACATAGTGAGACCCTGTCTCAAAAAAAAAAAACAAAAATAAAAAACAAAACAACAAAAAAAGATGAAGCCCAAGCAGACCTTGAACTTGTGATACCTTTTGCCTGAGTCTCCTGAGTGCTGGTATTTCAGCCTACACCACCACACCCAGCAGAGACTTAAGGCCAGCCTGAGCTACAGAGTGAGTTAGAGGTCAACCAGGGTAACAGAGTGAGAACATATCTCAGAATAAAAAGAGGGCTGAGGTTTTAGCTTAGTGGTAGAGCATTTTCATAGCACTTGTGAGGCCCTGGGTTTACTCTCCAGGAGATGGCGGGGGGGGCCCATATTGTCTGGAAACCCAGGTTGTCTGGACGTGCTGCCCCTAACCTCCTCTCTTACCTCCTAAAGCCAAGTCGGGTTGACTACTCGCAGGTGCAGACATTTTGCTTTTTCGCTTGTAGGCACTTCTTTCCTGGTCACCTCAAAGAGTCAAATTCACCTCCACCTTTCCTCGGAAAACTGAGCCTACTGTTAGGTCGAATGGCATTGCTGGCTTTCCATTGCCTCTTTTGTCTGTAACTGACGACTTACACGGCTGTTTATATCATCTATTGATGGCAAACTTCCTTGGGAGCAATGCCAATTCTTTTTCTTAGGATGGATCCACAGTTGTCTTCATAAACATTGATTAAATGGATGAGTCCCTCCTCCAGCTAACATGTGGATGTGTATATGTTTAATTATGTATGCAAATATGCTTGTGCATTTTCACATATGATCGTGTGTATGATTGGATATGCATGCAAGTTTGTGTTTACGTCCAAACACATGCATGCATGCTCTGCTCCTCCTGCGTGGGTGACACAAACCATTAGGTGGCATTTGTGGAGATGTCGCAATGTTTGTGGTGAGCTTAGACAGGAGAAATAAAGGATAATTGCCACTTTGGTGACCAAATTGTGGAATATGTGGTCCCAGCTGCTGTCAGTCAGAAATTCTTGCTAGGGAAGGTGCCTCTTATGTGGGGCGGAGTCCGTTGTAGCAAAGCAGTAAATGTCAAACTTCTTGTGACAGAGTCACTCTGGGAGGAGGAGGAGGAGGAGGAGGAAGAGGAGGAGGAGGAGGAGGAGGAAGAGGAGGCGGCCTCTCACAGGGCTGTTCCAAGGCCTCGATTAAATGAACTCACGTGGAAATTCTGAGTACTGTGTGTCACACAAGTCAGTCAGCGCTTCCTCCTCTGAGCGTTTGTCCTGCTTGTGCCTTCACCTGACTTTTGAATCATGATTCAGAGCTAATCCATTCCCTTTTCTCTGACAAGCCTTTCCAAAGTGTTCTAGGCCATATTCTTCCCTTTCTTTTTTCTTTAAACATTTTTTAAAGTTTATGTTTATTTTATGTGCATGAGCATTTTACCTGCATGCATGTAAAGTACACCCATGTCATGCAATGTCTATGAAGGCCAGGAAAGGGCATTGGATCCCCTGGAACTGGGGTTACAGATGGTTGTGAACCACCATGTGGGTGCTGGGAACTGAACCTGGGTCCTCTGCAAGGGCAGTCAGTGTTCTTAACCCTGAGCATCTCTCCAGCCCCTCATCTTGTTTCTAAAATTCTCTAGTACTTCTCATCATTTCTACAACTTGGCTAATATATTTTTTGAAATTTTCATTCAACATATTTTGGTCATACTCACCCCTCTCTTCCCTTAACTCCTTCCAGATCCGCCCCACGTCCCTACCCATGCAAGTTTATGTTCTCTTTTTTTTTCAGTTTAATAAGCCATTGACCCCAGTTGTGCTGTGCATACACTGGGTGTGGCACCATCCACTGGGGTCTGTTTGTCCTGCATTGATTCATCTATATATGTTTCTGCTGCTTGCTTATCTTGTCTTAAGCCCTTTGACCTGTGTACTTTATATGACCCTTCCACAGAGCAACACTCCCTCAGATAGGTAGGATTCTGTCCTCAGTATAATCTATGGTTAAATCAGCTTCTTGGGTCAGTGACCCTCAAGATCAAGCCTTTGATGGATGCCGCCTTTCCTTTCTTCTGCACTCCTCCTGTCACTGCCTCCTCTTGTTCACTTCTTTCCTGGCTTAAAAAAAACACTTATCTTTGTTTGAGATAGAATCTCACTATGTAGTCCTGGCTGGCCTGGAATTCACCAAGTAGACCAGGGTGACCTCTAACTCATAGAGATCCAATGGGATTAAAGACGTACACCACATCTGGCTGGCTTTTTTTTTAAATCTCCCCCACCCCCCGCCGTGTGTGTGTGTGTGTGTGTGTGTGTGTAGGCACTTGCATGTACCATGGCTTGCATATGGAGGTCAGAGAGGACAACCTATGACAGTCTTTCATGCCACTAAGTGGGTTCTGGGGATCAAAATCAGGTTGTCAGGCTTCACAGCAGTCACCTTCACTCACTGAGCCATCCTCTGGCCCCCTTTTCCTGACTTTTCTATTCCTATTTCTCTTTTGCCCTCCTTTTGTGGCGTTTAATCTCCTCTGTCTCTGTCTCTGTCTCTGTCTGTCTCTGTCTCTGTTTCTCTCTCTTTGGCTCTGGCTCTGGCTCTCTTGCTTACTCTGGCTCTGTCTTTTGGTGCTGAGGACCAAACTCAGGGTCTCACATATGCTGGGCAAGTGCTTGGCAGGGGCTCTGTCACCCAGCTACCTGCCCACCCGACCTGGAAGTTTATATAAAACTTTACCAAAACTTGTACCACTTTCTTTTTAAACCTTCTTCATGTCCTTCCCTTACCAGACCGAGCTGACCCAGCACCCTTGTCTATCTTGATTGTCTCTGTAGTGCTGCTTAGCCTGGCAGAGCTGTACAGGTACACCCCCCTCCATACACACACAGCATCCCCACCCCGCCTGATCTCCCTCCTCCCGGTCTTTGTTCTCAGCGCCCCTGGGCGGGCCACATTCCTTGGTACCTTTCACCCGCAGACTGTGTACAGTGCCCTGGGCCTGAGGGATGCCTGCCGCTCCCTGCCCCAGTCCATCCAGCTTTTTCGGGACATCGCCCAAGAGTTTTCCGATGACCTGTACTACATTGCCAGTCTCATTGGGAAAGTGGTGAGTGGAAGGAAGAGAGGCACCTGAGGATGGAAGATGAACAGGGGTGGGGCAGCATAGGGAGGGGCTGGGGCTAGGGGATGTGGCGGGGGAGGTGCTGGAGCGTGGGAGATGTTGAGATTGGACTAAAGAAAAGGGTGGTGGGAGGAGGTGCGGAGCAGCAGACTGAAGGAGGAGTGCGGGGAACCCAGAGCAGGACAGAGATGGCGCTGCTGGGTGTGGGAAACTGGACTTATCTTCTCCTCAGGTGGACTTTGAGAGAAGTCTTGCTGAAAATCGCTTCACAGTCCTCCCCAACATAGACCCTGAGATAGATGAGAGTGAGTGTGTGGTGGGCCTGGCCCAGCCAGGGGTGTTCACAGGGAGTGAGTGGTGGATGTGGGGTGGGCCTGGCTCAACCAGGGGTGCTCACAGGCAGACAGCACAGCTGGAACACAGGGCAGCCAGAGCAGGGACTGGTCCTCTTTGTTGTTGTTTTTGTGTTGTGTTTAATTTTTTTAAATATTTTATTTATTATTTTTATGTGTATGCATGTATTGCCTGCATGTAGGTAAGTGCACCCATGTCATGCAATGCCCGTGAAGGACAGAAGAGACTGTTGGATCCCCTGGAACTGGCATTACGGACAGTTGTTAGCTGCCATGTGGGTGCTGGGATTCGAACCTGAGTCTTCTGCAAGAACAGTCAGTGTTCTTAACCGCTGAGCCGTCTCTCTAGCCTGTGTTTAATTTTTTAATTAATTTATTTTTATTTATGTGTATGAGTGTTTTGCATGCATGTATGTAAGTGCACCTGTGTGTGCAATGCCCTCAGAGGTCATTGTTCCCCCAGAACTGGAGTTAGAGACAGTTGTTAGCCGCCATGTGGGTGCTGGGAACTGAATCCAGGTCCTCTGTAAGAGCAGCCAGTGCTCTTAACCGCTGAGCATCTCTCCAGCCCTGTTTTTGTTTTTGTTTTCTGTTTGTGTTTTTGAGACAAGGTTCCACTCTGTAGCCCCAGCTAGCCTGGAACTCAGTAGGTAGAGCAGGCTGGCCTTGAACTCACAGAGCTTCACGTGCCTCTGCCTCTGAAGTGCTGGGATTTTTGAGGCAGTCTCATATACCCCAAGCTAGCCTAAAACTTAATGTGTAGTGAATGAAGACCTCAAACTCTTAATCCTCCAGCCTCCACCTCTGGAGTGTTTAGATCACAGGCATGTACCACCACACCCAGCCAATCAGACCTTTTTTTTTTTTTTTTTGACAGTCTTATGTCACCTGGCTTGGCCTTAAACTCCTAATCCTCTTGTATCTTTTTTTTTAATTTTTAAAAATTATATGTGTATGAGTGTATTGCCTGCATGTATGTGAGTGCACCTGTGTTGTGCAATGCCACGGAGGTCCAAAGAGGGCTTCAGATTCCCCTGGAACTGGAGTTAAGGACGGTTTTTAGCCGCCATGTGGGTGCTGGGAATCAAACCAGGTCCTCTGCAAGAACAGTCAGTGCTCTTAACTGCTGAGCCATCTCTCCAGCCCCCTATTTTTTTTTTAAATGCATGTATTTTTCTACCCTCCTAGAAAAACGAAGACTGATGGGTCTTCCCAGTTTCCTCACAGAAGTTGCTCAGAAGGAGCTAGAGAATCTGGACTCTTGTGTTCCCTCATGCAGTGTCATCTACATCCCTCTGGTGAGGACGGGGCGTGGGGAAGGTTCCAGGAGTTCTCTAGAGAGATATTAGACTTAAGAAGGAGAATCAGTGGGTGAGAGAGTTCATGAGCATCGAAGGGCAGGAACACCCTTCAAGGGGAGTGCAGCTACTCCTTTATCCTTGATCAAAGAACCATCCTCCTCTACTGGACAAGGTCACACATAGAGCTGTGAGGGAGGAAGGGGACACCCACCTAGCCAGCCAGAGCAGCCAAATCAACCCTGGTGTTCTGTGGTGTGACAGATGTCACAGCCAGGTCACCCTCACATCTAGGAATTCAATGTAAACCTTTTGATGGCTTTAGGTCCCTGAGAAAGGGGTGGGGGATCTGAGTGGTGTCTGGTTTCCTTTAGGGAAAGAGGGTACCCAGTAGGTTACTCCCTGATCTGTCTCCTCTTTATTCTCCCCAGATCGGCTTCCTTCTTTCCATTCCCCGCCTGTCTTCCATGTTGGAGGCCAGTGACTTTGAGGTTGAGGGACTAGACTTCATGGTAAGGCCCCTGACCTCTGGGGAGGAGGGATTGATAAGGACAATGAATCAGCACCTAAAGCAAGGCCTGACCCATCAGCGCTGCTCAATGCATGGGATCCTCTCTGAGGCTTAACCCTGAGCGTCACCAGCTCTGAGACAAAGCAGAGAAGCCGATGGGGTGCTAGGGGTGGGTTAGAAAGGCCGGAGGGCGGAGGAGGACCAAGAGATGCTAGGGGTGGGTTAGAAGGAGGAGGACCAAGAGGAGGACCAAGAGATGCTAGGGGTGGGTTAGAAAGGCTGGAGAGCGGAGGAGGACCAAGAGATGCTAGGGGTGGGTTAGAAAGGCCGGAGGGCAGAGGAGGACCAAGAGATGCTAGGGGTGGGTTAGAAAGGCTGGAGGGCGGAGGAGGACCAAGAGATGCTAGGGGTGGGTTAGAAAGGCCGGAGGGTAGAGGAGGACCAAGAGATGCTAGGGGTGGGTTAGAAAGGCCGGAGGGTAGAGGAGGACCAAGAGATGCTAGGGGTGGGTTAGAAAGGCCGGAGGGTAGAGGAGGACCAAGAGATGCTAGGGGTGGGTTAGAAAGGCCGGAGGGTAGAGGAGGACCAAGAGATGCTAGGGGTGGGTTAGAAAGGCCGGAGGGTAGAGGAGGACCAAGAGATGCTAGGGGTGGGTTAGAAAGGCCGGAGGGTGGAGGAGGACCAAGAGGTGAGATGCCTGCAGCTTTGAATCCTTGTACCAGTTTCTCTCAGAGGAGAAGCTGCACTACCGCAGTGCAAGAACCAAGGAGCTGGATGCACTGTTGGGGGACCTGCACTGCGAGATCCGGGGTGAGGACCCCAAGGCTGGGGGAGCAGGCAGCTCTAACAGGCTCCTTTTCGTTCTGCTCTCTCTCACTCCAACTCGACACCTTCCCTTCCGAATGGCTCTGAGTCTCAGACTTGCACCTGCATTCCTGTTTCCAGCTCTTTCCCTGGGATTGACCCCCAGTTCCTTTCCCTCACCCACTCCCAGACCAGGAAACCCTGTTGATGTACCAGTTGCAGTGCCAGGTGCTGGCACGGGCATCTGTCTTGACTCGAGTATTGGACCTTGCCTCCCGCCTGGATGTCCTGCTGGCTCTTGCCAGTGCAGCCCGGGAGTATGGCTACTCAAGGCCTCATTACTCTCCACAACTCCATGGGGTTCAAATCCGGAATGGCAGGTGAGGAGGGTAGAGACAGAGACAGAAGTGCCCGTAGGCTCCATTCTTCTGGTGGGGTTCCACCTTGAGCCACAGACTTTGCCAAGTGCCCCTCCACCCACCACAGGCATCCTCTGATGGAACTATGTGCGCGAACATTCGTGCCCAACTCCACAGACTGCAGTGGGGAACAAGGGAGGGTCAAAGTCATCACTGGACCCAACTCATCAGGGAAGAGTGTATACCTTAAACAGGTGAGGAGAAGCCCAACAACCTGGGCCTCTGCTATCTTCTCCACATGCCCCCATGCATGCCAGCCCGCCCAAATCCTCTGCTCTCCTGTGTCATCTACCTGAGAGAGCAAGCCATGTTCCGATAGACCTTTCCATGGCTGAAGTCCCTTGACCAACCTCTGAATAGGTATATGTCATTCCCAAGTCCGTTCACCTGTCCCTCTTCACAAATATGAAGTCAGGACGGGCAGCACAGGGAGGCAGTGTGCTCTATCCTTGTTCTGTTACATTCTGTCCCCCTCTCTTTGATCTATGACTCATGTCATCTCCTGAGTGCTACTTTACTTCAGGCCATACCACCAGGCCCCACATCCTGTCTCCTCCCCATCCAGGTAGGCTTGATCACGTTCATGGCCCTTGTGGGCAGCTTTGTACCAGCAGAAGAGGCCACAATTGGGGCTATCGATGCCATCTTCACCCGAATTCATAGCTGCGAATCCATCTCCCTTGGTCTCTCTACCTTCATGATCGACCTCAACCAGGTCAAAGGGGGCAAAATGAGGTGGGTGAGGGGAGGGGACAATGAGAAGGGAGCTGTCCCTGGAGGTGCTCAGAGCAGGAGTGTCTCTGCTCTGTCCTCTGTATTTGGGGCCAGGAGCACCCAGGTCAGAATGGAGGAAGTGATGTAAACGTTTCTGAAACTGCTCTTCATGAGGCCGTGCTGGCAAGTGAAGGCCGAGCAAAGCGTGAGCTTCGACACTGAGAGGCTTGTAGTGCGGAGGGGCGTGTGTGCGGGAGGCCTGTGCCCTGGCTGGTGGGAGCCCAGTGCGAACCAAACTCCTGTTCACCGCACGCCCAGCAGGTGGCGAAAGCGGTGAATAATGCAACGGAGCAGTCTCTGGTCCTGATGGATGAATTCGGGAAGGGGACCAACACGGTGAGGGAGAAGCAGAAGTCGAGGCCGGGGGAAGAGGAGGGGAGGGAGCACGGGACTGAGGCTGGGCCTGGGGAAAGAACGGAGATGTGTGGGCAGGAAAGGAGAGAGGGTGAGATGGGGAAGTCCAGGGCAATGCAGACGGGCCCTCATCGCTGCCCTCTGGACAGGTGGACGGGCTCGCACTTCTGGCTGCTGTGCTCCGACACTGGGTAGCGCTTGGACCCACCTGCCCCCACATCTTTGTGGCCACCAACTTCCTGAGCCTTGTTCAGCTACAGCTGCTGCCTCAAGGGCCCCTGGTGCAGTATTTGGTGAGATTATCTGGCCGGTCTCTTCCCTCTCAGTCTCCACAGGGATTGGCCAATGGGTTCAGGGCAGAAGGCAGGGTGATTGACGGCTCACTCCCCCCTTTTATTCTTTCAAGACCATGGAGACTTGTGAGGATGGGAATGACATCGTCTTCTTCTACCAGCTTTGCCAAGGTGTGGCCAATGCCAGCCACGCCTCCTACACCGCTGCCCAAGCTGGGCTTCCTGACCGACTCATTGCTCGTGGCAAAGAGGTGATGAGACCTGGTGTCCAGCCACCTGCTCCTCCTGGAGCCCTGGGCTTCTAGGCCACAGGACTTCTGACCCCGAGTTCCTCTCTTCTCCAACACACCCCCTTCTTGCGCTAGGTCTCGGACTTGATCCGCAGTGGAAAACCCATCACTCCCATAAAGGAGTTGCTAAGGAAGAACCAAATGGAGAAGTAAGTCTGTGCTCCCAAGTCTTCCCTCATCAGCTTCTTCTCCAGCCCTTCTCCTTGTACAGGGCCTTCCTCCAGCACTGTGCCCTTCACCAGCACCAAGCCAGGGTGGTGTGCTTGCCCGTGATTCCAGAGTTTAAGGCCAACATAGGAGACATAGCAAGACCTTGTCAGAAAAAAACCAACCAACCAACCTGGAACAGCAGCATCGACTTTTCTGAAATCCGTGATCTTGAGGGCCGTGGGCTTCCTGTGCACAGCCCTCCCCTCTACTTGGAAAATTGGCGACCCAGAATTTCCAGGTCTCTCTCCCCTTCAGTTGCCAGGCTTTGGTGGATAAGTTTCTAAAACTGGATTTGGAAGATCCCAGCGTGGATTTGGACGTTTTCATGAGTCAGGAGGTGCTGCCTGCTGCCACCACTATCCTCTGAGAGTCCCTCCTCTGCCTTTCCAACTACCTGAGGCCCTGATGCTGCCATGCCTCTTTCCGTTTCTCCCTTAGGCCCAGAGTTCTCAGTTTGCACAAAATTTTGTTTTACATTAGGAATAAAGTTTATTTTGGATAAAGTTACTGTTTCCTTAAGTCATGTGAAACAGGACAATAGGAATGAGCGGAAACAGGAGCATTCCACATTAAAAATGCATGACAGGGCTGGAGACAGCTCAGCGGTTAAGAGCATTGGCTGCTGTTGCAGAGGATGGGTTCAGTTCCCAGCACCCACAGGGTGGCTCCCAACCTTCAATCACTCCAGTTCCAGGGGATCCAACACACTTCTCTTGCCTCCATGGGCTCCAGCTCTCTCTCTCTCTCTTCTCTCTCCCTCTCTCTCTCTCTCTCTCTCTCTCCACACACACACACCCCTTCTAAAACAATAGTGGAGCTGGGCGTGGTGGCACATGTCTTTAATCCCAGCACTCAGGAGGCAGAGGCAGGTGGATCTCTGTGAGTTAGAGGCCAGCCTGGTCTACATAGTGAGTTCCAGGACAGCTGGGGCTACAGGGAGATCCTGTCACAAAAAGACCAAAAGCAAAAAAAAAAAAAAACAGTGGCACTGCTTAGGGAGACCTCCAGTTTCATCCAGACTTAATGACAAGAAGCCATTCCAGAGGGCTTGACAGAAACAGACCGAAGGGACTATAGACCGCTTCAAGGGAGCCAGTCTCTTCCTGGACTCAGACATGCTGTGGGAAGAGGCCAGAGAGTTTGGAAGTCCAGGCAGGCGGGAGGGGGAGGGACCAGCCCTGGGTGCCGCAGTGGGAGTGGCTCCAGTCTCACTTCAGAGCCACGGGGAGCCTGGGCCCTGGTGGGCCACCCCAACCCAGGCACCCTATACTGTTCTGCTGCCACTGAGGACGAGCCACCAAGACCCAGGGGCCCAGAGCTTCTTTCTTTGGGTATTAGCCTGACAAGGTCTCAGGCCACACTTCCTCCCTTGATCTGCCCTTTATGTTTCCTCTCAACCCCAAGGACTCAAGAGGCTGTCCTCCTACTTCCCCTTGACCTTTGGGTCCTCTATAGCCAGTCTGACTCCTACTTAATGACCAGTGAGCCCTTTGGGAGAAAGGGCAGTAGCCAGGGTCCTGCTGGGTGTGAGTCTGTATGTGTTTCTTCTCTAAGCGAGCTGCAGAGGATACAGGCTCTGGAGAGGTAACAGGATGCCCTGTGGCAGGGGCTGGAGCTGCTGGAGCATGGCTGGGCCTGGTTTGCAGATCGTCTGAGGGAAGCACAGCAACAACAGTTGCATCTGGGGGCCCTTGGTGAGGTGGGGCATCCCCTCTGTGTGGATGGGCTGGGTGAGGGAGAAGCAGGAGCGAGCGTGTGGCTAGGCAGAGTTTGCTCTGGAGAGGGGAGAGTTAAGTGACAGGGATCGTGAACTGGGGCAGCGCTGGGATGACAGGATGCCACCAGTGTTAGGCCAGAGTTCACTGTTGGGCTGGAGGAGGCTGGTCTACATTCCATTCAGAGCGACGCCATGTGGATGTCTCCATGGAGAGTGGGAGAATAGCCTGGGTTCCTCAACAAGGCATGGGCAGGGAGGATCCAGGAAGAACAGGGGGAAGGTACCATGCTGTTTGAAGGAAACTGCTGTTAAGGAGATGGAGGAGGCAAGAACTGGACTTTTCCACCTGTCTGAAAGGGCTGGTGAGGGAATCCACATAAGAGTGGCCTGTGCTGAAGGGGTACCAGGCAGGTGGTCCTGCTTTTACCACATTGTGACCCTCCAACCCCTCTAGAATTTTCTAATAGATTTACAGTCAGAGGCTGACGCCCCTCAGTTACCCCAGATTCAAAAGGTGAATGCCTGTTTGCAAAATCTGATTCAGAAGGTAAGTTTACTGTTTTTAGTTTACAGACTTTGGGGACGTGGGACTAGAGAGGGGAGTTGTTAGTCAGCACTGATTTACTAGCGAACAGTGGCCCTCCTCCACCATCCCCACTCTGTTAACCAAGCCTGGTTCCTGCACTACCCAGACCAGAGGGAAAGGCCAAGGAAACAGACAAACAAGGGGTGTGAAAGACCCTGGCCCCAGGGTGGGAAGGTGCAGACGCCCAGGCTGTTTCTCTCTTCTCCAGGAACTGTCAAAGCAGTGGAAAGGTAGCCATCAGCCCGAGGAGGAGGGGGCTCAGCCAGGCTGCCCCCATGGGCAGAGGGGCCCTACGCTGGTGTAGACAGCTGTGGTGGACTTAGAACCTCCCTACCTTATTCTGTCTTCATTCAACAGCCAATGGCTCCAGGCCATGGGTCAATGAAATCAGACATCTCCAGAGAGTGTCCCCAACGCCTGAAAGCTTCCCATTTCTTAATGCCCCTTGCCCTCGCGCTCCCATATACCGTGTGCAAGAATGATCCATCTTCAGAATTTCTCTGAGGAGAAGACATGTTCATTGAAACCTTCCTTAGGCTTTAAAGCAAAAATGAAAAAGCTGCCCCCAAATTTAAAACAAAAACCACATGACGAATACTTGCTGGTGCTCTCCATGGTCTTCCCTCTACCTGAGCCTGATGACTTGTTAGTGGACTAAAGGTGCAGAGATAGGGTCTCATAGCTCAGGCTAGCCTTGAATTCACAGAGGTCCTCCTGCCTCAGCCTCCACATCCTAGGGACCACAGGTATGTGCCACCATACCTGGCTGGCCACTCTTAAGAAAGAAATGTGCAGTAAAAATCCCTGTGCTGCTGGAAAAGGCCAGGCAGGCCCTGAGGTCATGTGACCTTCCCATCCTTAAGGGCCTGTTGTTACCAGGAGGCTAAGCCTAGCAGGAACAGCATCCCCCCAAGTGTGCCCCACCAGGCCTTGCTGGCCATCCCTCCCCCGGCCCTCCCCCCAGTCACCAAAGTAGAGGGTGGCAAGGCAGGGGTGGCTGGAGGGAGCACAGGACCGGCAGGGTGGGCAGAGGCCTCGAGCTGCTCCTGGAGAGAAGGAGAAGGCCAGGATGAGGTCCACCAGGGTGAGGGCCTCCAGGGTGAGGTCCACCAGGGTGAGGGCCTCCAGGATGAGGCCCTCCAAGGTGAGGTCCTTCCTCCAGGGTGACGTCTGCCCCTGGGAGGAAGAGGTCTCACCTGCGCCAGCACCAGGAGCCTGAGGAAGGCGTGGGTGGGAGGCCCCGGGCTGCCTCTTTGTCCCACTGCGGTCACAGTCACCATCACCACGCAGTTCGGGGCTGCTGAGCCTGGGACCTCCAGCCACAGGCGGCCCCATGCAGACCCATTTGGTGCCAGGCGAGCACTGGAAAGAGGACAGAACTGCAGAGTGAGACCAGGCTGGTGCTGCAGGCTCAGAAGAGGCCAGGGCAGCACTTGCGTCGGAACCCCAGGTTGGGGCACTCACCTGGTGAGGTTGGAGGACAGGGCGAAGCCGGGGCTGACACCTGTCCTGAGGTCCAGGTCCTGGGGGCCCGAGAAGCTGGTGATGCGGATGCTGAGCGGGGCCTTGCTGCCTGGGGCCAAGAAACCTGGGGGACCAGTGAGCTGTAGGGAGGGGCAAGTCAGGAGGTAGCCCTGGTGCCCTGCTGGACCCGTGAGCTTCGGGGAGGGGCAGGTGGTCCTGGCCCGCTGCTCCCTGTGCATCTCACCTCCAGAAGCACAGGAGCCACCATGCAAGGCTGGGGGGCAGCCCGGTGCAGGCCCTGCCCGCCTCCATCCTGGCCAATCAGCTCCAGGGAGAAAGGCACCGAGGTGGACAGCAGCCTGGTCGGCAGTGAGGCAGCCAGGAGGCCTCGCTCCAGGGGTCCCACGGGTTCCAAGGACACCCGGCCCAGTTCAGTGCCCTCTGGGATCCTTCGAAGGACAACGTGGGAGAAATGTGGCTCTGAATCCTCAAGTGTCGGTCTGGAGACACGCCCTGTCAGTTCTACCAGCAGCTGGGTCTGGAGACCTGAGATGGGAGGGGAGAACAGGTCTGTGCAAGATTGAGAGCATCCGGAGAAAGGAATGAATGGCCTTGACTTGGTGATGGCAACATGGGCATAGTATGTGAAATCCATCAAGCTGCACCTTTCCATTTAGCACCCTTAATAAAAGACACATACGAGGGTGCAGCCCGGGTAGGTCGGCCACATACCAGTGGATGGCCCCACACCCAAGAATATCTGGGCAGCACAAATTAGACAAAATGGGTTATTTAAAAGGGGGACATGCCGGGCGTGGTGGTGCATGCCTTTAATCCCAGCACTCGGGAGGCAGAGGCAGGGGGATTTCTGTGAGCTCCAGGCCGGCCTGGTCTACATAGTGAGTTCCAGGCCAGCTGGGTCTACAGGGAGACCCTGTCTCAAAAAGACCAAAAAAAAAAAAAAGAGGGCACTTAGTGTATATGTATCTGGGGAAGCTGAGGGATAGGGAGGTGGGAATGGATTGGGAAAGAGCGGGCGTTGAATAGGATCGAAATATATTGTGTGAAATTCTCAAAGTATTAATAAAAATATTTTAAAATATACACACGCATTTACACATGTATCTGTAGTGAACTGAGGGAGGGTGGTCAGGAGGTACCTGCAACAGGCTGACTCAGGGGGTAGAGGCCAGGGTGGGGTCCATCCTCCATGGGGATCCCAAAGCAGAAGAGGAAGTCCAGGGAGGTCTGGGCTGGGGAGGCAGGCAGATCTTCCTGAGAGGACTGTGGCCTTGCTGCTCAGAGTCCTGACTCTCCCCTGCCCCTTCCCAGGAACACCTGGCTCCTTACCTTGCACTCTCACCCGGGGGGTCCCCTCAGCTGCTACCTGGAGCTCCCAAGTCCCTATCTGAGGGGGATCAGTCATGGTCACCATCCAGAACTGTCCAAAGCGGTGAGTATGACCCAGGGGACCCATGCCTTCCTCCTGGCCCTGGGACTCCCCTGGGATGGGGACAAGAGATTGTCACATGAAATGATTCCTTTCCTTCAGCACAGCCCCCTTGTTCCCTGCTCTCTATTTTTCTCTGCCTTAAGCCACCCCTAGAGTACCTGTAGGACTTCTAATCCAGAAGCTGCTGATGTCTCCATGCAACCGGACTGTGACCTTCCGGAGCAGTCTGTCCACAGTAAACACACATGGTTTCCCAGGTACAATGACAGGAGGTTCCAGGGGAAGAGTCACCTTGGGGCAGGAACAGGACCAGAAAAAGATGGAGATGGAGAGACATTATTACCTCACACAAGGAGAAGGGATACCAAGAGGCTCAGGACCAGAGATGTTACTATGCTGAGTGACATAGTGGGAAATGAAGGATTCTCCCATAAAAGACGACAGGACTGGCCAGGCATGGTGGCATGTGCATGCCTTTAGTTCCAGTAGAGGCAGGTGGATCTCTGAGATCTAGTCCAATTGGGTCTACATAGTGATTTCTAGGCGAGCCAGAGCTACACAGACCCTGTCTCCAAAGGAGGAGGAGGAAGAGCACGCACTTTCCCAGTTCTAATCTAAGGACATGGATCGCCCCCCCGGCCTCCACTCACCAGACCAGCCATGCTCTCCCCCACAATGCCTGCCACATCTTGAATGTGCTGGTCTTTGGTGAAGATCACCTCTCCTCCCGATGCCAGGGCCACTGCTTCATATGGCTCAAAACGCAGAGGAGACAAGACCTCGCGCCGGGCTCGGCCGTGAATTCGCGATGGGTCTTCAGTCACTAGGAATGTCACCTGTGGCCAGATGACAGCCCACTGCTTGAGGTAGCCAAGTACCATGTACTGTAAATGAGGAGTCCTCTGCTCCTCTCTCTTCAGTACTGGCTACCCTCTGGTTGATATGGTAGGGCCTCCCAACGACACGAGCCCTTGGCTCCCCAGTGCTGAGCTGACCACCCCTCGTGACTATCACTGCACTTTACAATGGAGTTTTGACAAGCTGGTTCTCCACTTTGTTTTTAATCCTTTTTAATTTTTTTTTATTTTTTATTTTATATGTATGCGTGTTTTGCCTGCATGTATATAAGTGCACCTGTATCATGCAATATGCCTATGGAGGCCAGAAGAGGGCATTAGATCCCCTGGAACTAGAGCTATGGTTGTTAGCTACCATGTGGGTGCTGGGAACCAAACCCAAGTCCTCTGCAAGAGCAGCCAGTGTTCTTAACCACTGAGCATCTCTCTAACCCAATTGTTTTTTTTAAGTTTTAAATTTTTATTTAAATTTTTAAAATATTTTATTATTTTTAATTTTATGTGTATGAGTGTATTGCCTGCGTGTAGGTAAGTGCACCCGTGTCATGCAATGCCCACAGAGGACAGAAGAGGCTGTTGGATCCTCTGGAACTGGAGTTAGGACAGTTGTTAGCTGCCATGTGGGTGCTGGGATTCAACTTGGGTCTTCTACAGGAACAACCAGTGTTCTTAACCGCTGAGCCATCTCTCCAGCCCTTAAATTTTATTTAACTAATTTTTAAAAAAATCTTTTTGAGACATGGTCTCTTTGTAGCCCCAGTTGGCCTGGAACTCACTATGCAGACCAGGCTGGCCTTGAACTCATAGAGATCCATCTGCCTCTGCCTCCCAGGTGCTGGACATGAGCCACCATGCCTGTTATTTTTATTTTATGTATATGTGTCAGAGTGTTTTATATGCATGCATCTAAGTATATCACATGCATATAATGCCCACGGAGGCCAGAAGAGGGTCTTAAATTCTCTGGAACTGGAGTTAGGGACAGTTGTTAGTTGCCATAGGGGTGTTGAGAATCAAACCCAAGTCCTCTGCAAGAACAGCCAATGCTCTTAACCGCTGAGCCAGCGCTCCCTGGGCCTCACACTGCTAGGTAAATACTCAGCACTGAGCTACAGCCCAGCCCTCGTTTGCCCAATTCTTTGAACGGCTTATTGGACCAGTTCAAACACGAACAGGTCAGTATTGCTAAGGGCGAGGTCTTCCACTCTTGAGTATGCTCAGGGCATGGTGAGGGGCGCCTTCTAGACTCCTCTTGTTTCCCATCCTTGGGCGGCTAACAGTGGGTCGCCACCTGCTGCGCTCACCCTGCAGCGCCTCTCCCGAGTCAGGGACTCCACCCGGTTGGTGAGAAAAGCATCCTTGGGGGAGGCGTCAGTGAAGACAAAGATGTCGGAGAGAGGAGGTGTGTGCAGCAGGGCTAGCTGGTGGGGAGGAAAAGGCTGGTGTTAAAAATGGCAGTAGCAGGGTGGGGGAGAGGGGGGGGGGGGGGGGGGGGGGGGGGGGGGCGGCGCTCCAGCTCCCCCTGGTGGCAAGGCCTGGAAAGGGCGGGATAAGAGGGAAAGGGATGAGAACCTCAGACCTCCAGTGCAGACAGGCACATCTCAGGTTCATCTCCACCGCCCAAGGCGTGGATCTCATTGAGCTGCTGCCAGAAGCTGTCAGGATCACTGGACGTAAAGACAGGGCCGAACCCTGGACAGGGGGAAAGGGAAGGCGAGATGAGGGAGACTTTCTACCCCATTCAGAAGCCCACTTGCTCCAGAGGTGGACACATGTTGACATAACATTGTTCCCTGCTTGGCGAGCATGAGGCTCCGTCTCCAGGTACACAGAGAAAGAACAACAGAAACAGTGTTCCTGGGGCAGGAGAGATGGCTCAGTGGTTGGATGGATTCTGGGGGTTGAACTCAGATTGGCAGCCCTGCATGGCTACTGCCTCACCTAGTGAGCCAACCTGACCCGTGTTCCTTTTTATTTATATGGACCCTTATAGTCCTCAAACAGGGAAAGGTAAGGCTTGGTACCCTGTGGGAAAAGGGGGCCTTCACTTCCCTTACGAAATGGTGGCACCTTCTATGGTCCCTAGTGGGACCTTATTGGGTACATGTACCTATATAAAACCACAACTGGGCCGTCAGTTTCATCACAAAAATAGAGCCGGCAGGATGGCTCAGTGGCTGAAGGAACTTGCTGCCACATTTGCTGACTTGCGTTCAATCCCCAGGTCCCACATAGTGGAAGGAGAGATCCGATTCCCCCAAGTTGTCTTCTGACCTCCACACACACGCTATGGCATGTGTGGTCCTGTGTGTGCATATGCACTTACACACACAAATAAATAAATGTAATGAAAAAAAATTTTGAGACAAAGTCTTACCATATAGCCCTGACTGGCCTGGAACTTGCTATGTAGACCAGGCTAGCCTTGAATTCACAGAGATCTGCCTTTATTTGCCTCCTAAGTGCTAGGATTAAAGGCAAGTGTCACCATGCCTGGTTTAAAAGAAAAAAAATTTTTAAAAACAGGGTCTTGCCAAGCACGTGGCACACAGCTTTAATCCCAGCACTTGGGAGGCAGAGGCAGGCGGATCTCTATGAGTTCAAGGCCAGCCTGGTCTACATAGTGAGTTCCAGGCCAGCTGGGGCTACAGGAAGAATCTGTCTCAAAAAGACCAAATACCATGGACTGGAGAGATGGCTCAGCAGTTAAAAACGCTGGCTGTTCTTGCAGAAGACCCGGGTTTGAATCCCAGCACCCACATGGCAGCTGATAGCTGTCCCATAAACTCCAGTTCAAGGGGATCCAACAGCCTCTTCTGTCCTCTGAGGGTGCTTTACAACACAGGTGCACATACCACTTACCTACATGCAGGCAACACACGCACGCATACACATAAAATAAAAATATTTTTTTTAAAAAAGACCAAAAACCAAACAAACAAGACAGGGTCTTACTATATAGCACTGGCTGTCATGGAATTCACTATGTAGACCAGGCTGGCCTCGAATTTACAGTTCTGCCTCCCAAGTGCTGGGATCAAAGGTGTACACCAGCACATCCAACCCTAAATTTTTTTTTTTTTTTGTCTTTTCGAAACAGGATCTCCCTGTAGCCCCAGCTGGCCTGGAACTCATTATCTAGACCAGGCTGGCCTCAAACTCACAGAGATCTGCCTGCCTCTGCCTCCTGAGTGCTGGGCCTAAAGGTGTGGACCACCACACCCAGCCTTTAGTCTAAAACATTTTTATAAGAGAAAATAATAGTGCTTACTTGAGAGGCTTTTTGGGAGGAGTAAATGAGTGGATTTTGTAAGCCCTGGAAAAGTGCCAGGACACCATACTAAAATCTTTATTATTTATTCATACCTTCATCAAACAAGTACTAAGTCCCTATTAAATGTCACCCAAGCATTTCCTTGAGTGAATTCTCAGTCCAGGAGGCCTTGTATTTGATCGTCATTTCAACCCCCAGAGTGGCACAGGATAAGTCAGGCACTGACCCAATTTAGAGATGATGAAACTGAAGCAAAGCCAACCCAGGTACAAAAAGACGAGCAGACCCAGGCTAGACCCAGGCTAGACCCAGGCTAGACCCAGGCCAGATAAACTGACTTTCACTTCAGTGGGGAAAGAAATACAACCAGGAACAGACCCATCTTCATCCCAGTCTCTAAGGAAATGGAGTGCCAGGGTGGCGGCCCACAGCTGGAATCCCAGGACTTGGGAGGCGGAGGCAGGAGGATCACAAATTCAAGGCCAGCTTCAGCTACATTGCAAGAGTTTGAAGCCAGACTGGGCTACATGAGATTCTGTCAAGGAAGGAAGAAGAAAAAGAGGGAGGAAGAGAGGGAGGGAGAGAGGGAAAAAAGGAAGGAAAAGAAAGGAGGAGAGGAGAGGGAGGGGAGAGAGGGGAGGGAGGAGAAAAGAGGAGGGAAGCCTAAAAACCAGTAGGCCAGGCTTACACCTGTAATCTCAGCACTCAGGAGGTTAAGGCAAGAAGAGTGCCATGAATTTGAAACCAGCCTGGGCTAGCTACATAGTAAGTTCCAGTCAGCCTGGGCTTCGAGTGAGACTCTGTCTCAAAAAAATAAATAAAATAATACAAATCAAGAATACGTGTTGGTACATCTAAGAAAGCCAAGGCCGTGTACCTCAGTCAGCAATACTCTTGGAAAGGGCCACCATTTTAGAAGCAATACACTCAGTTACTTGCTTTCCACAGGGACAGGGACCCTGCAGAGGCTCACTCAGGACCATAGGAAGAATCACCATTTAACTAAGGAAGTAGAGCCATAAAGCCTACTTCCTCCTTCAGCCCCCCTTCCCTCCACTGTCCCTGAAGACTGTGGCTACCTGGGTCATGGAAGGGCACCAGGACATAGTGGACAGGCTCCACGGGGCTGCCCCGCCGCTGCTCCATGATTCGGCGAGCCTGGATCTTGGCTGCATTGATCTCCTCACCCATGCTGCCTGTGGTGTCCAGGACAAAGCTCAGGCTGGAGGCTGGGGTGATGTCCATCAGTCTGGGCAGCAGATCAGAGATACAGTGAAGGTCTGTACTTCTGTCCCCAATCCCTGGTTTTCCGTAGGAACACTGACCTATTGGGGGTTCTGTCTCCAGGAGGCCACTCACCTGGAAAAACCCCTGTCTCCCAGGCGGCTTCGCAGGAGGCTGAAGGCCTCAATGGAGGCGAGGAGGGCCACATCTGCGGCCTGAGGGTGCAGCATGTGGTGGGGGGAAAAGCTTGGGGATGTGCTGTCCTTGTTGATACCGCCCCGGGGAGGCTGGGAACTGCTCTGGTCAAAATGGCCCCCATGGCTACATTTCCCTGGGTTGAGGAAAGAGCTTTGGAGTAGCGGTCGGGGTCAGTCGCCCACTGCTTCCTAAGACTATGGGCTCCTTCTGACCTGCTGTAACCCCAACCTCTCACCCCTCAGCAAGGGAACAGTAGGAAATGGTGACACTATGAAAGGAAATCTGGAGGGGTCAGTTGTCACAGCATATGGTGGGTCCCTGTGTCTCTGCAGCCAGGTCCCAACAATGCTCACAGGCAGTAAGACATGGCCTCCTCAGAGTGCCTTCACCCACCCGCCCTGTTCCAACTCCAACACCTTCTGTTAGGGAGTGGCACTGTGGCAGATGGGACCAAGATTCTGGGTAAGTATCAAAGGAGGTGACTTTTGTTCCTTACTTCTGGGGAGTGTTTCTGTCTGGTACCTGGAGGTTTGGGGGGATAAGTTCCAAAGTAGCCAGAGGTGAGGTGTGTGAACTCAGGCATGTTCCTAGGGCAGCTCAGCTCCTCACAGTCAGAGCAGGTAGGATCCCCCACTGGGAACAGAGGACAGAGGGCTAGAATCCAGCCTGACTTGGGCCCTGTGCACCCAACTTCTTCCACTCAGCTGGAAAGATGTAAAGACCCACAAGCACCTTGGCCAGGCTTTCTGCACTGTCTTGGGTCCTGGGCCAGCATTTGGACTTAAAACTTGGGACTAGGGCTATTGTAGAAAACCCTGGAAGTGTGGGGAAACATCTTATGGGGATTCTGCTCTCTGTGAGCTAGACAGAAGTGAACTTGCAATGGACAGGGGTCAGCTCCCTCCCTGGGAGCATGAGGGGACTGTGAGAGGCCGTGGAGTTAGCAGGGGTGGACAGAACGAGCCATGTGGAATACAGGCATGGGCTCTTCCAGCTGGTCCTGGTTGTCTTCCCTTGTGGGACGCTGGGGAAACTACTTAACTGCCTTGGCCTTTAGTTGGACTAAGGGATCTCACAGTCCTTGCGGAGATGAAGGGACATCACATCCTGCGGGACCCCAGAAGGTGACAGTACTGGGTAGACCAAGAAGTGGCTTCTGCCTCTCCACAGGGCCATACCTTGTGCCAGGCTCCAGAGCTCGTGCCTTGGCCAGAGGAGGTAAGGGTGTGGCTGCTGCTCCCCCAGTTCCACCCAGTTGCTGTGGCTATAGAAATCCTGTCCCCCGGCAGAGAAGGGAAAGGGGCACTAATAACAGTCTGATCTTGTCATGGTTTCCAGCCCCAAACCCCCACATGACATTGGCAATCTCCATTCAAAAAGTCTCCTCCCCTGACCCAGCTGCTCCTACCTAACCTACTGTTCCTCTGCTTTCTCTCTCCTTCCATTGCCCAGAATGGAACTTTGCCCATGTACACTCAACTCATGGTCTCTTCCATCTTGCTGTTCAAGCCAAAGTCTTCCTAGTGGCCCCCAGGATGAGCCAATCTGCCCCCACCTCACTGTCATGTAACTCTAGCAAGCAGCACCCCATCCAGCTAGAACGGGGAAGGTATGCTGAGAAGGCAGCAGGGGCCAGGCAAGGCCTGTTCCTTCCTCTTCTCACCTGCAGGGCATGAAGCGCAGCCCCCAGGCGCTGGCGGGCCAGTGTGTACTCAAGGGCTCTGGCTGCCACCAGGGTCTCCCGCAAAGCCACCACCAAGTGACTGCGTCCCTGGACCAGCCGCTCAGCATCAAAGTGCAGGTCAGGATTGTTTCTAGAAATTGGCAGGAAGTCCTGGGCTGCATTGGCACGAGCCACCTCACCTAAAGCGCCTCGAAACCGCCGGGACGAATACCCAGGTCCAAAGTAGGCGGCAAAGAGGTCATCGGCAAGGAGGGTTCGGCCCTAGAGAGAGTGGTGGGGAAGGGGCTCCAGGGAAGCTGCTTATTGGATCACTGCCCCACACGGGCACCAAGGCTGGGTGTGGGTGGAACAGAAGGGGCAGAGCTCCACAAGGGACAGGTCTGGACATTTTTTCCTCCTTTGAGACAAGGTCCCATTTGTGTAGCCCTGGTTGAACTGGTACTCACTATATAGCCCAGGCTGGCCTTGAATTCAAAGCAATCATCCTGACTCATGGGATTACAGGTCTGTGTCACCACACCCAGCTAGGTCTGGATTTTTCTAAGGCTGGGGGAGGAGTGGGGGGGAACCCCTCTGGATTTCAGGACCAGGTTTTGATGTTGCAGAGGGTGGAGTGAGGGGGCGATCAGGTGTAGAGGGGTGGCCCTTCTAGTGACCACCAGGACCCTAGGAATAAAGACCTCAGGGATGTGAGAGGACCTGGGGGTGCGTACCACAAAGTCCTCTAGATGAAGGGGTGGTCGGCCTGGGGGTGGCTGCTCCAGGAAGAGCTGCAGGGTGACATTGAGTGCAGCTTCCTCAGTCAGGTCCTGGTGGGTGATGGAGCCGGGGGCAGCCAGAAGGCTCCAGATGTTGGGGAAGAAGGCAGATGTGGAGGGCAGCAGTAGCTGCAGTAGAAGCAGTGTTGAGGGGCCCAGGAGGGACAGGGGCACCTCCGCAGGGAGCATGGCTAAGGCATGCACCTAGGGAACATAAGGATCTCCGGGAGGTGGAAGCAGGGCTTCCCAGCTGTCTCCAGCACCTGCGGTCCCCCCTCCGTCTGCTCTGAACACCTGGTGCCTCATCTACTCCAGCCTGGCTCCCCAGCCCTGGCCCTCAGTCCCCCAGACAACCTGTCAAGCCAATTGGATATACACCTGCCAGTACAAGGAAGGCTCCAAGGCGCCTCCTCAAGGTCCCCTTCCCACCCAAGGCTGAGCCCCAGCCCTGCCCCAAGAACAGGAAATAAGTCTTGTCTTGAGCCTCTCCCCTACCTGGTTGCTGGGTCTCTGGGGCACCGTTGGTCTGGGCTTGACGTCACAGGGCACTTAGGTCAGAGTTATAATTAACTGGGCTTCAGTAGTGGGGGAGGGAGGCGCTGGTGACGGGGTCAGGACAAGCAGCCCCTGGCCCTCGCCTACTCATGGGCTACAAGCAGCAGTCAGCGCCAGGGCGGGACCAGGGCGGGCCTCCGTGGCCACAGCGCAGTGCATCGCGAGGTGAGGTGCTGGGGAGGAAGAGAGCCAGCAGCAGAGCAGCGTGACTCAGGCCTGGCACTGTGCCAGACAGACCCAGACAGGCGCATCCCTCTGCCCACCAGGACCCAGTGCCTGGCTCTCCGCTGGCAACCCTCCTGCTGCCCAGAGCAGCAGACTCTAAGAACTTGGGAGCCTCTGCACCCTTCTGTCCCCACCACACGCAGACAACAGCAGTTTGTGGCAAAATATTTTATTGTTGCCATCCCCGTGATGGTCCATTGGGGCTTTGAGGGTGGAGTTGGTGTCACAGCATCTTCTGGAACAGGGCGATGGCCTCGTCCACCTTCCTGAGCTCCGTCTCCATCTGCTGCAACTGAGAGTGCAAAGGGGGTGGGTGGTGAGGCCCCAGGACCAAGATCCAAACACCCGGATGGAACAGGGGCCCGAGTGGGTGACACATGAGAGGACCACACCAGGGAGGTCAGGGCTGTAGCTGTCCCTGCCAACACCCTATTTCCACCATGCCAAAGCCTCTTGGCCCTTTCTCAGTGGTCAGTGCCCAACGAAAGCATCTGAGCACAGGTTCTGCCTGGACCGTACCTGGGCAGGAGCCCACACCTGGACCAGCCAGTCACTGTAACCTTAAGGAGGCGGAAAAGCGACTGTTTACTCAAGGGCCCCAGAAGAGCAAGCACCTCGCTACAGCTGGGGCCCCCAGCCTCACTGTTTACCCTCTACTCCTCTGGAGGAGCCTGGAGGCAGGGGCTTGTGGGGTCCACTGCAGGAGACAAGCCTGGCTTCCTAGGTCAGCCCAGGGCTACAGAAGTGGGAGCAGGCACTTAGACCTGCAGCTCCTGAAGCCCAGCACGTGTTTCCATGTTCCCAGCAGCCAGGTGGGTCTGGGAGGCAGGATGCCCAATCCTAGGTGTACCATGTAACCTGAGGCCTGTTCCCTCAGGGAAGGGAGGGGAATACATAGCCACTGGCCAGAGGCTGGGCTCTATCCTCCCTCGTGGGTTGGCCAGGGCTGGGGAACGCACAGCCCACAACACCAGCCTCGCATCTATTGGGGTATGACAGAGGGGGCTGATGGTGCAGGGTACCCCTCTATAGCACACACCTTTGCTTCATCTGCCTCCTGGACCTCAAGGGGCACCTTTGTAGAGTACCCAGAGGCAGTGCGGCGCTCCCGCAAACGCTGGGCCTGCCGCTGCGCCTCACCTTGCTTGGCCTGCAGCTTGCCCAACTCCCGGGCTGGGTCCACTAGCCCCTGCAGCTGCAGGTGGATAGAACAGCGGTCCGAGGCCACAGCCACGGCACAGCCCTGTGGTGCAGAAGCCCCCGGGGCCAGGACAGCCACCACACCTGCACTGGCCAGTGCCTGCACGTAGCCCGACACTGCTGATGCCAGGGCACCTGTCGCCTCATCAGCCACTTCCAGAAAACCTGTCAAGGAAGGAGGAAGGTGAGGCACAGCCAGACCCTGAGTTCTCAGAGTGGTGAAGGACAGTGGGGTGGATGGGCATGGGGGCCTGAAGCTCACAGTCGGGCCGGGTCCGGGTCAGGTTGTAGTCCGCACGTAGGGAACGCACAACTCGAGTGATGCTCAGTGCCAGTTCAAGAGCAGCTTCTGCCTCAGGGTCCTTCCAGGAGCACTGTGAAGTGGGGGGTGATGTGAGGGAAGCCGCTGGCTAGGCGAGGGGGTCGCAACATCCCATCCAGACCACACGCCATACCTCTGAGGGCTCTGGGTAGGGGGTAACACAGAGGCTAGCAGGAGCTTTGGGTGTCCGCCGGGGCAGCCTCTGGAACAGCTCCTCTGTGACAAAGGGCATGAAGGGCGAGAGCAGCCGCAGGCCGACGTCCAAGCAGGTGTAGAGGGTCTGCCGGGCACACTCGGCTGCCACCTGGTCCACTCCATTCAGTACAGGTTTTAGGCACTCCTAGGGGGTGAGGATGCACAGGGCTCAGGGTGCAGGCCTTCCCTGGAGCCTTTACTGTGCCTGTTAGGACTGGGAAAGTGACAGGTGGACTCAGTCTCACAGCCAACCAAGGGCAAAGCTAGGCCAGGGCATCAGTCCCCACGCCCCACCCAGCTGCTTCTCACCAAGTAGACATCACAGAGCTCGTAGAGCCAGAAGCTGTACTGGGCGGTGGTGACAGCAGGGAAATCGTAGGCCTGGAAGCCTTCATTGCTGAGTCTCACGGCCTCAGTCAGCCGACTGCGGATCCAGCGGTCTACCAGGCTCTCGTGGCCACCAGGCTTGTGAGAAGAGGAGTGTCAATAGGCTGACACATACCCAGGATGGGGAGCAGACCCCAAAGGAACAGATAGGGACTACAAGAAAATCTGTATTCCTGATGGGGCCCACAGCAACTGGATGTGTCCAATGTGTGGGGAGAAACCTAGGGGGCACCCCAATACGTGGGGGGAAGCCCAGGGAGCACACCAATGTGCGATGAGATGTCTAGGGGGCACCCCAATGTGTGGGGAAATGCCCAGGGGGCACCCCAATGTGTAGGGAGAAGCCCAGGGGGCACCCCAATGCCTGTGCCTGTCTCTACCCTGTCCTCAAGCTACAGGGAGGACTCTCTGCGACAAGGGGGACTGTGCTTGACTCCTGGGACAAAGGTGCACCCACCAGATCCTCACCTTGGAGGTAGGCAACGGCACAAAGCCTTTCCCAAGGCCACGCAAGGCAAACTTGGTGGCATTCCAGAGCTTGTTGCAGAAGTGGCGGTACCCCAGTATCCGGTTCACATCCAGGTTGATGTCCCTACCTGAGGGAGGGATAAGTGTGACTCCACCCTGCTCTCCCTCCCAGTGAGGACCTGCACAGGCCCAGGGTGGAGTGTGTCTTGGGGAAGGAGGCAGGGCAGTTGAGGCCTGGGTGCCATACCCTGGGAGGTGTAGGCACAGAGTCCGAACCGCAGGGCATCGGTGCCACACTCAGGAATCCCGGCTGGGAAGTCAGTCTTCTACAAGAAGCAAAGGGAACAGGGCCCAGTCAGCCCTGCCCACCTCTGGGGCTCCACCTCTAGGTACACCCACATACCTGCCCTTCCTTGGCCTTCTCCACCTCAGTGGGATCCAGGTTGCTGTTCAGTAGCTGGTCATGGAGACCCTGAGAAGGAGGCAGCGGTCAGGTTGCACTAGCCACAGTCCCTCAGTTGTTCCCACCTGACCCAGTGCCTGCCCTACCTGCAAGGACACTCCATGGATAACATCCAGGGGATCGATGACATTGCCAAGAGACTTGCTCATCTTCCGGCCGTGAGCATCACGCACAATTGCATGGAGGTAGACCTGAGGGGGTGGGGGGGGTAGTAGGAAGACCAGTGAGGCTGAGACCTTCCCTAATCAGGATCTGCCAGCTCTGAAGCACAGGCCCCCAGTGACCCCCACCAGCTCAATCAATGGCTTAATGTGAGAAGCGCTCCACCCTCCAGGAAAAGGAAGCATGGCCAGGCCACAACAACTATTCCAGGCCTGCCTGAGCTAGAGCAGCAGCACAGGCAGGCAGGGGGAGGTGCGGCTGGTGCAGGGCCTTAGCCATCATCTCACCTCTCTGAAGGGCAGCCTGCCAGTGAGCTTCAGGCCAAGCATGACCATTCGAGCCACCCAGAAGAAGAGGATGTCGTGGCCTGTCTCCAACAGAGTCCCAGGGTAGAACACACCAAGGTCTTCTGACTGGGTACAGAGGAGGGTGTCAAGGGAAGTCAAACATCCCCCTTCAAGACCCCACTCCACCCCAACCCTGCCTCAGGGAACACACCTGGTTGGGCCAGCCAAAGATGGAGAAGGGGAAGAGGCCAGAAGAGAACCAGGTGTCCAATACATCTTCATCTGGGAGACACCAAAGATCAGAGGTTAGAAAGGCATGAAATAGGGCCAGAGTCCCAGCTGACATCCAACCCACCATGCCTGCCTTGCCTTGCTTGAGGCTGATCTTGTCAGGGGACACTCCAAACTCTTGTGCTGCCTTCTCCCGGGCTTCTGCCTCACTGCGTCCACTCACCCAGTACCGCCCATCAGGGTCCTGCCAGACAGGGTATCAAAAGGGGTATATCTACTTTAGCCAGGCACTCCCCACTGACCAAGGGTCCAACAAACCCAAAGCCCCCTAGACATCTGGCTCTGGCCCATCCTCACCTCCCCTGGAGGTATGGCTGGGTCATGGACAGTGATGAAATAGGCCGGGATCCGGTGACCCCACCACAGCTGCCGGGAGATACACCAGTCCCTGCCAATGGCAAGGGGTCAATCAGGATGCTCAGCCTGTGCCCCTCAACTGGCCATCATCCCACACTGAGCCCCACACACCGGATGTTGTCCATCCAAGAATGCCAAGTACGTTGATGGGTCTCAGGCAGGATACGGAGATCGCCCCGGGTCACAGCAGCACTGGCAGCCTGAGCCATCTCCCCACAGCGCACGTACCACTGCGGTCTGAGCAGAGGCTCCACCACATCCTTGGAGCGGCTGGAGGACAAAGTGGGTCACAGGAGGCCAGGTGGCGAGGACCTGAAGAAGCCCCACCTTTCCCACCTGCGCTGGCCCCCAGCCTCACTTGCAAAGTGGCACCACCATGGGGTTGTCCTTGATGCCCCGGAACAGACCCTGCTCCTTCAGTGCTGCCAGCACAGCTTTCCTGGCCTCAAACCTGGGCAGGCCCTGGGTGGAAAAGCCTCATGATGGCAATGCCCAAATAGTCCTGCACCTGCCGGCCAGGCCCACACCCAGGGAGCCTCACCAGGAAAGGCGGGGGCACATTGACAAGGGCCCCACGGGAATCCATGATGCTGATGGCCTCCAGCCTGTGCCGCTGCCCAACCTCATAGTCATTCTGGTCGTGGGCCGGGGTGATCTTCACCGCACCTGGGGTACATGGGGAATGCTAGGCTTCCACTGGATGCTGTGGGGCTCCTTCCCACACCTCTTGTGCTGAAGGGTATGACTACCAAATGACCCTGTTCCCCACTCCCTCAGTTTCCGAAGAACCAGCCCAAGTCCGACCTATTGCGTCGAAGGTAAGGTTTTCAGTCTCTTCTTCTCCCAAAAGGCTCACCTGTGCCAAACTCCATGTCCACAAAGTCATCGAAGACAACAGGGAGGCTCCGGGACAGAAATGGATGAACCACGCTCTTCCCCTTCAGGTGCTAAAGAGAGGGGGATAATGACACAGGGCTGGGCGTGAGACCCCAATTCAGACAGACCCTCCTATCCTGGCTGGCCCAGCTCATTCCAAGTGGCTGCTGACACCTCCATCTTCAGGGCTGGGAAGGAACCAGAGGAAGAGCTTTTAGCTCAAGTTCCCTGCTGACAGCCAGGGTACTGCCCACACCCTCCTCCAGCATGCCCTGGCAGTGCACTTGCCCCACCTGGTATCTGGGATCTTTGGGGTGCACTGCCACAGCTACATCTCCCAGCATCGTCTCGATACGAGTCGTCGCCACCACCACCTCCTCGTTGCTGTCTAGGTAACAGAAGGCTCTATGGTCTCACTCTGCCCTGTTCCTGCCCTCCTCCCCCAACATAGGTCCTTGTGTCCTTGACTCTCACCTGAGCCTTCGACCTTGTATGCAAAGGACACAAGGACCCCAAATTCCACCTTCTCCTTGTAGCCAGGCACGGAGAGCAGGGTGCGACCTGTCAGTTCCTTCTTATCTACCTGTGAGGGCAGGTATTTAGAGAAGGACTGGGGGCTAGGGCTGGGGAAGACTGGGGAGGGAGGCAGGCCGAGGGGCAGGGTGCACCTCGATGTCAGAGATGGCAGAGTTGAGGGTACAGGACCAGTTGACCAGGCGGGTGCTACGGTAGATGACACCTTCCTCATGAAGCCGTACAAAAGCCTCTGTCACAGCTGTTGACAGTTTCTGGGGTGGAGGAAAGGGAAATCAGAAGCCCTGGTGCCTGGAAATCAAGGCAGCAGGATCCAGTAAGGTCTGGTCTGGCCTGTCAGGAATCTGGCCAGCACAGGCCCCTTCAGAGGAGTTTCTTGAGCAAGACGGGCCATGGGAGCACAGGGGCAAGCAGCGAGCCTGGGGAATGCTGGGATGGCGGGGGGATGCTGGGATGACAGGGGGCCACCCTGCCAGGGTCCAGAGCTGGGAGGTAGTGGTCACAGCTGAGCCTTCAGTTATGTTCTAAGAGTGGGTTCACTTCCTGAGGGTGACCCCATTACTGACCCCTCCCCTAGGAGACCCCCCTTTTCCCACCCCACCTCCGTACAGGGTCCATGGTGAAACAGGCTCGATCCCAGTCCAAGGAGCTGCCAAGTTTCTTCAGCTGGTGGTAAATCCTATCGCCCTTCCTAGAAGTAGACAGAGTCCAGGACAGCCTTTGGCTTTTTGGGACAGTGATGGAAGCATTCCTCTCTCTGAAACTGACCCAGGTCCCAGACCTGATTGATGCTTTGCTCTGGGGGCGGGTCTGTCCCTACAGCTGGGAATTCCAGGTTGAGGAGGTGGGGCTGCCATGGCCAAGGGATGCTGTGTACTCACTCCTCCTTCCACTTCCAGACCTCCTGAAGGAAGGCCTCACGGCCCAGCTGGTGCCGGCTCAGACCCCGTTCCCGCCACAGTTTCTTCTCCACCACCACCTGAGTGGCAATGCCGGCGTGGTCACAGCCTGGGTTCCACAGGGTGGTCTCCCCTCGCATGCGGTGCCTGTGGGAGCGAGGACTTGAGTACCAGATGGTGAGCCAGGCCAGTGAAGCCTGACACCAAAGGTCTCAGGTTTCTGAGGAAGGGGTCCACGGATGCTTAGGAAAGAAAGCTGGTATGTATGCGTGTGTAGCTGAAACCCTCACTCTAAATAGGCAGGAAGAGAGAGTCCTAAGACCAGTAGAGCAATGGAGAAAGATCAGAGGCAGCTCTTGCTAGCTAGACAGCTAAACTCAGGAGGAAGGCACGGTGAGTCCAACAAGGTGGAAGAGGAGCAGGGGAGCAAACCTCGGCCGAGATCCAAGCGACAAGACAGGGAGGCCACAAGTCTGTGTGGGACAACCAGTCCAGCACCCGGAGACATCTGCTTCCCACTATTCATAAAAACAAGTCCGTCACACATTCAAGTGTTCTCCGTAAGAAAGCAAAGCGGGAGGAGCTCCCCAGGCCTCACCCCTGAGACCTGCAGGCAGTGACTGCCCACGGGAGACCGTTACCCAGCGGGGTAGCAACTGCTGATCTGCCCTGCTCCGGCCAAGAGCCCCTCACTCATGTTCCCGCAAGCACTGGTTCAGACACACACTCGAAAGGAACGGATCAGCAGGAGGGGGACTACAGTGGATAAAGGAGGGCAAATAGGATAAAAACATACACGAATGTATGAAAATGCCATTGTGAAACCCATTATTATGTATAATTAACATATGCTAATAAAAACATGTTGTAAAAAGCTGCTGAGCAAGGTGGCATACTCAGACTCAAAAATACAAAATTCAAACAAGAAAAAGCCCAAAAACAGTTTTGGCAGTTTCCAAAAAATAAAACTAAAAACACTGCCAAACATTTATAACTTAGGAGTGTCTCCGGAAACAAGGGATAAAAATTGCAGTTATATAAACTGCCAGGTGGCACACACCTGTAATCTTAGCACGAAAAAGCTTTAACCAGAAGGACTGAGGCATGCCAGGCCACCCTGGACTGCATACACAGGAAAGATCTTGTCTCAACCTATTCCCCTGCACACAAGAACAGTCACAAAGCACAGCACTGAAAAACTGAATAGACAAAATGAAAACTGAAGTTTTGCCAGGCATGGATTAAAACTCCAGTTCTCACAGTCGCACGACAGGTGCTTTCTCCACTAACTCAGCTCCATAACTGTACTTTATGAGTCATGCTCAATGGTCTCAATACACTGAATACAGGGTACATTCATGTCCTTCTGGCCTGCTCATCACAATGCATTCAGTCCATTCCCTTACAGTTAACAGATATGCAAGAAGTGGTCCACAGAAGACAGGAACATGCACATCCACAGAAGACAAGAACAGGTTTTATTAACGCCAAAATGCTTTTAAAGGTGTTGTTACCATTAAAGAAACAAATCTGGGCATGGCTGGCTCATTCTTATACTAGTAACTAGCAAGAGAGAGGAAGAGGATCAGGAGGTCAAAGCCAGCCTTACCTACACAGTGAGCTGAGGCCAACCTGGGCTCATGAAACCCTGTCTACTAGTACTTGTGAGATAGAGGCAACTCAAAGAAGAAAAAAGAAAAAAGAAAAACGAAGTCAGTTTATATTCAAGGACAAGGAAAGACCTTCAAGAGAAACTGCTGACTTAAGAAAAAAAGATGCAAAATAATTTTTTTTGCTTCTAAAATAAGGGCTATGTAGCCCAGACTGGCCCTAAAGTCTTGCCAGTACACTGGGCTGAACAATTATTTTAGCTGACCGGATTTAAATCTTTTCTATTGAAAAACAGAAAAATTCACCTAAATAGTTATTCCCTCTCCCTGTTCAAGAACACAGTGTATCCTGGGAAGAAAACTCAGTTTCTATGGCTACATGGATATGTAAGCAGACATGAGAAAAGATCTGGAAGGACTCACCTCAAGGTGAAAAGAATGGCCCCACCCTGGGAGGATGCAGGTCTAGATAGAGGGGCTCAAGAAGACCCAAGGTTCAAGGAGCACCTTCATGTGTTTCTTTGTTAAACTCAAAGTAGTGGACCAACAGTACAGGTCAATGGTAAACTGTGTGCTTAGCATGCACAAGGTCCTGGGTTTAATCTTTGCCACTACTAGCAATAATAAATTAGGAGCTGGAGAGATGCTCAGCAGTTAAGAGCACTGGCTGCTCTTGCAGAGGACCTGGGTCTGGTTCCCAACACCCACACGATGGCTGACAACTGTTAGTAACTCCAGTTCCAGGGGCTCCAATGCCCTCTTCTGGCCTCTGTGGGCATTGCACACACAGGTGCACTGCTGTGCAGGGAAAATACTCATACACGCTGATTTAAATAAATAAAAATTAAAAAAAAAATTGTTGGCGGGGCGTGGTGGCGCATGCCTTTAATCCTAGCACTCAGGAGGCAGAGGCAGGCGGATCTCTGTGAGTTCAAGGCCAACCTGGTCTACATAGTGAGTTCCAGGCCAGCTGGGGCTATAGGGAGACCCTGTCTCAAAAAGACCGAAAAAGAAAAATAAAAAAGGACTAGAGGAGGGAGCCTGTGGAAGGAAGGTGCACAATGGGATCACGATTGGGAGAGGACACTGACCGCTCAGATGGGAGCAAGCAGGAGCAGCACAGCCTCACTTAGGGGCTAAGCAAGGCCAACATGGCAGAGCCTGAGCTCACAGTGGAGAGAAAGGAGCCAAGCAGGGCAGAGGACACCAGCTGGAGATGGACAGGAGCTCACCATCGAGTCAGGGAGTCCTGAATGGCGTTGGTGAGTGCGTGGCCCAGGTGCAGGGAGCCCGTCACGTTGGGGGGTGGGATGCACATCATGAAGACACCTCGGGGATTTGGTGCTGACACACTAGGACGCTGATGGTGGAGAAGGATGAGCATACGCTAAGACCTCATGCCACCTCATGTGGCCCCTTCCCAGGCAATGAGTCCTTCAGTCCGGTCCTTCCCCACCTCCAGTCCCCAGTGGCCTGGGCAACAGTGACCACTCACCCCATACTCCGGCTTGAAGAAGCCCTGATGCTCCCACCAAGGGTACCAGGCAGCCTCTACGTACTGAGGGCTGTAGGAGTCAGGCATGGTGCCACTTATGTCTGCAGAAAGAAGAGGGCTCAGTGCAGCTGGAGAAGGAGGGGCCAGCCCAGGACAGACCTCTGATGTTGCCATCCCAGGACAGGGTTACAGTCGCTCTGCAAACCCTCCCAGAGCAGGGCACGACGGGAAGGAGCAGCTTGAGAAGGAGCAACTGGAGGGGCACCCCTCCCACAGTACCTTTCTTCTCGCCAGGCGGGGTAGTCAGGTCATAGGTAATGACCCCAAGGTCTCGCTTCTCCTTCTCTGGTTTGGGCTTCTTCTGCTCAGAGAGGATACAGCCCCCAACAAGATATCACCTTACTCCCACCTCCCAGCTCCTCCCCAGCGCCTACCTCCCCCAGCTCCCACCTCTCCCTCAGCGCCTACCTCCCCCAGCTCCCACCTCCCAGCTCCCCCTCAGCACCTACCTCCCCCAGCTCCCAGCTCCCCCTCAGCGCCTACCTCCCCTAGCTCCCACCTCTCCCTCAGCACCTACCTCCCCTAGCTCCCACCTCTCCCTCAGCACCTACCTCTCCCAGCTCCCACCTCTCCCTCAGCGCCTACCTCCCCCTGCCACTCCCCCTCCCCCCACCGGCTCCCACCTCCCTAGCAGGGGGCTGCTGCTGCTGTATCTTCTGCTTCTGCTGGAATTTCTCTAGCTTCTCCCGTTTCTTTGCTTCTTTCTTGAGCTGAGCAGCTGTCTTTGGGGGAGCAGTGCCCCCAGAGCCTAAAGATGCACAGAAATGCAGACTGAGGCTGCTGGTAAGTCAGAAAGGGCTACTTCTATTGCGCAAGGGCTCAGGTCCAAGCTCCCACTTGACCCTTCCACAGGCCCTGCCCCAGTGGTTTAGCCACTCTAGAACCAAGAAAATGAGTTACACGCAAGGCCCCAGAGGAGCCTGTCTCCCTCCTCCCCCACTCCTCCTCACCTGGCTGCTGAGGGAGAGACCTGGGCCCCGAGTACAGGACCACTTCTCCCAGCACAGCCTGAAATTCTGGTTGCCGGACACAGGTATTAAACCAGCGAGTCACATTACCCCAGATGCAGCGGGCAGAGGGGTCCAGGACCTGAGAGGAGAAAGGAAGAACTCTCAGTCACCCTGTAAGGAGTCTGGCGGAAGGGCATCTGCTCCTCCCCAGGGCCAGAGACTCACATATCGGAAGGGCAGAAGCAAGGCGGTTACAGCAGCCAGGTCAGCTAGAGTGGGAGCGTCCCCAGCCAGGTAGGTGTGCAGCCGAAGCCACTCCTCCAAGGGGCTCAGGGCCTTGCCCAGGGCCCCCAGGGCAGCCTGACAGGAAGCGGAAGGGGCATCAGACAAGGTTGTAAGCATCCATCTCACTGGGAACCCTAACTCCAACCCATTTGGCCTCACTACCCCTGCAATCATCAGCTCTGAGGCTAATTCCTTTTCCATTCACGTGGTCCTAATAAAATCACTTCTGTCACCGGGGCGATGCACGCCTTTAATCCCAGCAGAGGCAGGAGGATCTCTATGAATCCAAGGCCAGCCTGGTCTACATAGCAAACTCCAGGCCAGCCAGGGCTACGTAGTGAGACCCTGTCTCAACAAAATCATTTCTGACTGGGAGACTGCTTAGCATGCAGGAGGCCCCAGGGTTGATCTAGACACACTCTGATTCATCCTATGAAACATTTATTGTGCTACATGTCAGATGAACTATATTCAGCACAGAAGTTAAGAATTCTATGCATCCACACAGTCACAGCCAGGTCCCGGGAATCAACATTCTGAGAAAACAGTACGTGAACAAACATGTAATGCCCTACTCTATGTGGTTCGTAACACGTATGGAGAAAAGAGCGTGAGGGGAACGGGGATTCCCAGGAAAGTTAGTGACGTGAAAGAGTAAGCCAGGGTCTATGTTACATATCCATTTACTCATTCACTGAGGAGCACTAGGTGTCCAGCGTGTACACACTACCCTACAGGAAGGCAGAAGGCACAGCCTTACTCTGGAGGGACCGACAACCTCTGAGTTCTCCCCTCTCCCACTTTCCTTCCTCTCCACCCAGCAGCTTTCATTTCTCCCTCAGTTTCCCCTACAGTTAGAAGTAACACCTCGCTTTCAGAGTCATCAAACTTTTACTCAGAAACTTTAAAATGTCTGGTACACCAGGTATAGTGGCCCATAATTGTAATTCTCCCAGCACCTTAAAAACTAAGGTGAGAGAGTTCAAGGCTAGCCTGGGCTACACCGTGAGTTCCAAGCTAGCTGAGTTAGAAACCCTGTTTTTAAAAAGCAACCACAAAGCAAAACAACCCTGTTCCTCATCCTTGTGGTCTGAGAGAGTTCAAGGCTAGCCTGGGCTACACCGTGAGTTCCAAGCTAGCTGAGTAGAAACCCTGTTTTTAAAAAGCAACCACAAAGCAAAATAACCCTGTTCCTCATCCTTGTGGTCTACATACACACATGTTAACGTCATGAAATCACCTTGCATCTTAACGGATACAGGGACACCAAGGTTCAAGAATTCACAATATGCCCGGCTACCCCTCCAGGTGCCCACAGAAGCGCGACCACCTTTCCTGCACGGGCAGGCTGTCCTTCCCCATGAACCTTCGGATCCTCGTCTCTCTCACCTGGGGATCCTGCCCCGGGCTCCGAAGCCCCAGGGCCGGCAGCGTCGCCCCACAAGCTGCTGGCACGAGCTCAGTGTCGGCATAGCTAACCCACTGCTGCACCAGGACGGCCGCCCGGCTACCCCCGGGGCCCCCCAGGCCTGCAGGCCACAGCAGCTGCGCCACAGCCGGGGCCCCCCAGACCCACAGCCCCCCAGGCCCCTGCTCCAGGGCGGGCAGGCGAAGCGGCGGGGAGGGAGCGCGGCTGCTGGGGGGCGGCTGCAGGCAGATGCGCGGGTGTGCGCCTCCCCAGGCCGGCCCGGCCCCGGCCTCCCCGTAGCGGGCGGCGATGAGGACGCGGAGGCTGGGGAAGGCGTCGGGGTGCGGGGAAACGTAGAGAATGGACATAGCGGCGGTCACCGAGGACGGCCGAGCAGCCGCGCGCACCACCGGGGGCAGCGGGGACGCGCGGGCCGCCGGGTTGGAGCAACACAGGAGGTTCTTTCGGACCCCGAGGGCTGCGTCAGCCACGTGGTCCCTTTATGACAGCGCGCGTTTCCGGCCAGGGTCCTCGCGGGGCGGCCAGGGCCGGTTTGCACCTGCGCAAAACCGCGAGTCCGGCCGGGCCCCGCCTGTGCGGAACCGCAAGGCCCGCCCCCGAGCTCGAGCGGAGCGGCAGTACAGCGACTGGGGAGCTGCGAGCCGAACGCGGACGCTCGGGGGGGGGGGGGGGCGGGGGGGGTTCCGGGTTCCAGCCCGCGCCCGGGTCAGGCAGCGCCGCGGACACCCCGGGGTCTTCGAGTCGTAGCCCAGGCGGCGCCCAGCACGCAGACGGGCAGTCCCAAATGCGCGCTGCCTGGGAGTGAGGGAGGGTGTCGGGGGTGGGGGGGTGTCCCTGTGCCAGGCATTTCCCCTGGGTACTGGGAGCTCAGTTGCTGCAGGGAGTAAAGTTTGGTAGGTCCCAGCCTACAGCTTACGTCTCTCGTTGTATTCTACCCGCGGTGCAGTGGCCGTGGAGAATCCGGCAGTAGGAAAAGCATCAGCACATGGAAGTCCGGGCTCCAGCCCCAGGAATAGGGCCGAGCGCACTCTGACGTCACACCAGTCTCTTGAAAGGAGGGACTGGAGATGGGATTCTGGTCCTGAGCTTGGCCGCAAGCACTTTAACCTCTTGAGCCATTTTACTGGCCCCGGGTAAATGCCAGAAGCAGCTACTGCTGGGAAGTTCGGGCTGGACTCTTGGCCTTAGCGGGGAACACAAACTGGTGTGCACACGAGTGAACATCCTTTCCCACGTCCCTGCCCCAAACACGGACAACACCAGAACTCAAATTTGCATCATAAAGTTTATTCCCGATGCGGGACAGATTCTTTCCATCCCCCAAACGTATCACAGCTGTCCAGAAAGGACCTAGAAACTCCCGCAGTCTCCAGGGAACGGGTGAGAAGGGCAGGCGCTTGGGCAGTTCCCGGTTCTGACCCTCCCCTTCTCAACAAAGGACAGCGGCTTCCCTCTATTCCTCTCAGCCCTTCAATCGAAAGAAAACAAGCCGCCACTATCAACAACGAAACACAAGTATTGGGCAAGGGAGTCCTTAGCCAGGACACACCAACGGTAAGGGGCAGGGAAGAAACGCCATCACTGTTTCTGCTGCAGGGCTTCCTTCCGGGCCGCGTCTTGCAGTAGCTGTGTGTCCACTTCGTCTGCTGGCAGCTGCACATAGCGGACCACGGAGCCCCGGATGAAGCAGTTCTTCACTGATAACTGGAGATAGACAAGCGCCAAACACCACTGCTAAAAATGTCCTCTAACCATCCAGGGTCTCTTTACAGGTGCTTCCCTCCACCAGCCCCAACTCACCATGTGAGGGTACTTCTCAGGGTCTGTGACACTGATGTCAGTTAGTTTGATATTGAGGTACTAAGGAAAGATGAAGACCACCATGAACCCTAGAGATGAGACACAAACATCCACCTGTACCCTCTTCCCGTCGTTCCCTAGAATCAATTACGAACCCGTACTATGCCTCACCTGGTCCACGGAATGAAGGGTTCCACAGATGCTGTCAAGGGCAGAAAGGAAAGCAGCAAATTAATGTATACTGAAATGAGCATGGAGGGACTTCAGAGTGAGGACAAGAACACAGGTGGGAAAGTCAAGGCACTGAAGCCAGAGAAGGTAAACAACCTCGAGTGGGGAGACACCTGTAAATCCCTGCGATAAAGCTGCCAGATGGTTCATCATCCTGTCACATCGTTTTTCCTTAAACCGTGCTACCATGCAACAACTGTGACAGGCAAGACCTGCATTCTGCTTAGTAGTCTTTACTATTTTTTTTTTCCAAGACAAGGTCCCACTGTGGTCCAGGCTAGCCTCAAATGTATGGCTCAACGTCCCAAGTTCTGGAATTACAGGCATAAGCCGCCATTTATACCATCTTTTCAAAGGAGCTAATGCCATCCAGGACTTGAGAGGTTGTGTAACTTGGCCAAGTTTAGAACAATAGGACTGTCAATCCAGGTCTCCCGACTCCCAGAACCACCAGCTATTTTGGGAAATATTTGTTTCATTATTTACTCCTGTGTATGTGCTTGTGTCTGCACATTTTCAGGGGGGACCAGCAAAGGCCAGAAGAGGTCATCGGATCCCCTAGGTGTAGTTATGGGTAGTTGTGAGCCACCCAATGTGGGTACTGGGAGCCCAACTTCAGTCCTCTGGAGGAGCAGCAGCTTAACTGCTGAGCCATCTCTCCAGCTCCACCATCAGCTATTTTTAAACATTCAATGCTTGGGAGTCAGAGCCCTACATCAATAAAGGTAGCTACAATCACTTTCCATGATGTAGGAACAAGCTCCTCTCTGCTGGCGAGTCCTTAAGATCCTTGAAACTTAAACCAGGCGTGGTGGCACATGCCTTTACTCCCAGTACTCAGGAGGCAGAGGCAGGTGGATCTCTGTGAGTTCCAGGCCAGCCTGGTCTACATACTGAGTTCCAGGCCAGCTGGGGCTACATGGAGACCCTGTCTCAAAAAAAAAAAAAAAAAAGACCCTTGAAACTTAATGAGGAATGCTACCTGAGCCCCAGTCTTACAACCTCAAAACTCAAGTTTTATTTCTTCACTCTCTCTGCCCCTATGAATCCCCACTGTTCTGTTGACTTGAACACTTGTGTGGTTCTTTTTCTAATTAAATTTTGACAAACCAAAGTCTTTTTTTTTTTTTTGGTCTTTTTGAGACAGGGTTGCCCTGTAGCCCAAGCTATCCTGTAACTCACTATGTAGACCAGGCTGGCCTTGACTCACAGACTTTACTACTTTTCACTTCAATCTGGGCCAGCATCTCACTTGGCCACACTGACCATAGCTATCCCTACAAGTCAAGGACTAACTGCAGTTCTCAAACAGAGTGTGCGCAAAGTGTTCACGAGTCCACGAAAGAAAGGGAAATGTGGTAATATAGTGTGAATGTAAAGCTGGGGATGAAGTTTGTTGGCACACTGCTTGCCTAGTCTGCATGATGGCTGGTTCCATCCCAACAGCATGTAAAGGAGGCGTGGGAGCACAGACCTATGATCCCAGCACTAGGAATGTAGAGGCAGGAGGATCAGAAGTTCAAGGTCATTCTTGGCTACATAGCAAGCTAAGGTCAACTTGGGACACACAATATCCTGTCTGTGCTGTGCTGAGGTTGCCAACAGTTTTTCTCTCAATAACTGCTCTTGGGGCTGGAGAGATAGTTCAGCAGTTAAGGGCACTGTCTGTTCTTGCAGAAGACACAGGTTCAAATCCCAGCATTCACAAGGCAGTAACAACAGTCTGTAACTCCAGTTCCAGGGGATCTGGTGCCATTTTCTGACTTCTGTGGGCACTGCAAGACATGGGTACACTTACATACATGCAGACGTAACACTCATACACATTAAATAAAAATTAAATAAAAAAAAAAATAGTGCCGGGCATGGTGGCATACGCCTTTAATTCCAGCACTCAGGAGGCAGAGGCAGGTGGATCTCTGTGAGTTCAAGGCCAGCCTGGTCTACATAGTGGGTTCCAAGACAGCTGGGGCTACAGGGAGACCCTGTCTCAAAAAGACAAAAAAAAAGAAAAAAAGAAAGTAACTGCTTTTGGGGGGTGGTAGGAATTGCTCAATTGGTAAAGTGCTTGTGTGTAAATCTCATGTCCAGAGTTCAAGAAAGCCCCAGAACCTAAGTTAAAAAAAAAAAACCAACCTGGGCATGGTAGCACAGTGCTGGTCAGTGAGAGACCATCTGTTTTGTTTCTCTATCACTGTGTCAAAATACTCTGACCACTACCAACTTGGGGAGAAAAGGGTTTATTGAGCTTACACAGCCCAGGTCACAGATATCCGGGAGCCCAAGGTAGGAACGGAGGGCAGGAACCTGGAGGCAGGAGCTGAATCACAGGCCATGGAGGAACACTGTTTACTGGCTTGTTCCCTTGGCCCCTGCTCAGCACAGGCCCACCTGCCCAGGGGTGGCACCACCCACAGTGGGCTGGGCCCTCCCACATCACTCATCAAGAAGATGCCCCTCAGAGATGGCCACAGGCCAGTGCAATAGAGGCAATTCTCCAATTGAGGGTCCCTCGACCCAGGTGTGTCAGGTTGACACTAACGCTATCCAGCACACTGTCTCAAAAAAACAAAGTGAATCATGCCTGAGTAACAAGGTGCTGAGGAACAGCACCCACAGTTGACCTCTGGGCTCTGTATGTATGAGCAAAAACACACTCATATACCTGCACACATATGAAACCTGCACACATACGAAACTACAACCACATGCACACACACAAAATTAGAACTGTTTTGTTTTGGGGTTTTTTTTAAGGTGTCACTAGACCAGGCTGGCTTTGAACCCATAGGTCCACCTACCTCTGCCTCCGGAATGCTGGGAGAAAACCTGGCAGGAAAACTGCCCATTAGCAATCCTCCCTATTTTCCCTATCTTGTTAAAACCGAGTGAGCAGTTCTTTAGTTCTTCATTTACCCTACACAGTGTTCAAGGTTGGACCCAGGGGTCAAAGATGCTGAGCAGTAGCTGTACCCACTAAGCAACATTCCCCAACCCTGGGCTCCAATTTTTATAAAATTCCATCTTCTGTAATCAGGTTTGAGGCCTGTCTCAGTGTTCTCATCATCTCCAGAGCTGCTGTAAACCCACCAGCCCCCTCCCCCACCCCAGTGGTGAAATGACTTTCGGATTGCACAAAATAGTGTCATTTAATTTAGTTCCTTAAAGGGAAAATCTTTGGCACAGATTCTTCTAAACTGGACGCTGCAGCGCATACCTGTAACCCCAGCACTTGGAAGGCTAAGGCAGGACTACCTCAAGTTTGAGGCCAACCAGAGCCACACAAGGTCGTCTCAAAAAATAGAACAAAAAGAGCAAGGCACAATTGGATTTCAGGTCTGGCTGTCACTAATTTTGTTGGCTTGAAGAAGTTTCTTAGCCTATCTAAGATTCAGTTTCCTTACGTGTAAAACAGCAGTGTATGTCACATAAGGGTGTTGTGAGGATTCCCTGAATACATGTGAAGTATTCAGAGCAGTGCTCAGTGGATAGGACACCTTCAAATGCTAGCTGCTTTTCTTTAAGCACTTACTATGTACCTGGCCTGTTAGGGATCAAGTACAGTGGAGTGGGTAAGCCCAAATGAGTTCCTGGCCAGATAGGAAGAACTGATACACAGAGAAAGCAGAGCTGACTAAGAGGACCAAGAAACCGCTCTCTGGTGATACAGCACTGAGTCCTGAATGGTTAAGAGCCACGGACACAGGGGGCAAAGGAAGCAATACACAGGGACTATGTGCGTCCAGCTTGATTACATTTTCCTTAACAAAAAGGATTTTATGCACGTGTGTGTAACTGCTTTCCTACTAGTTTATTTCATTCCTATGTAACAGGTTATAATCTGGGAATGCTCCCCTTTA
>NW_008358192.1:477748-510716 GCF_000622305.1 Nannospalax galili | reverse complement strand
TGTCCTGAAACTCACTATGTAGACCAGGCTGGCCTTGAACTCACAGATATCAGGCTGCCTCTGCCTCCCAAGTGCTGGGACTACAGGCATGCACCACCTTGCCCAGCTTAAACATCTTATATTTTTTTCCCAAAGTAGGAAAAGACAAACTTTAGTTAGTACACTTCAAGGAGCACAGAGCACTACTACCTCTGCCTACATCTTTACCTGTGTAACAGATTCTTAAATTTCTAGAAGTTGCAACAAAGGGGCACATAATTTAATCAGAAAAAAAAAGACTGATGTCTGTCCTGGGACACTGCTCTCCCTCAGTCATTTTCCAACACACCACACATCCTTACGCTAAGCTTTACACTTAAGGCACAAGTCATTTATTTCTTTCGTATTTTTCCACCTTGCCTAGCGTTCAAATACTTGCCAAAAAAAGAGGTCCCGGGGCCCCGAGCACAACCTTCGTCCCCAGACTCAATTCAGCGGGTACCTACCTCAGGTCATTCTTGAGTTCCACGACCACATCCTTGCCCACAAGGGACTTGAAAAAGGAGTAGAATAGCTATTGGGAAAGAGGGAAAACCATCTCATGGAAAGGGACCCGGCAGCAAGGAGGGGCCCCCACACCAGTACTTTCGAATGCCGGTGTTGTGTCTCCACCCAATCGGGCAGTTCTCAAAGCTCCACAGCCCACAACAATGCGTTAACAGAGGTCCGTAAGACAAGAGTGTGACCGCTCCCGGAGCAGAACAGGCAGCCAGGCCCGCCCGGCCGGCCGACCCCTCCGCAGGCCCCGGCCACCCCTTCCCGGGCAGTGACCGGAGGCCGCCCCAACCCGCAGGGAATAGTGCCCGCGGGGGTGCACGGCTAGCTTCCGGTCCCCGCGCTGCCGTTGCCTTGCCCCGGGGTGTGCGGGAGGCTTCCCCCAAACCCATGTGCGCCTGGGAGTCTCAACAGACACAGGTACAGGTACCAAGGCCTGAGGGAAGAGCCGGGGCCTAGGCCGGAAAAGCGGGGCGGGATCCCAGCGCAGGGGGCGCCGGACAGCCGCCCGCGTCCGCAGCGTTCGAACGGCCCGCGGCGCTCCCTTTTGACGTCACGCTACCAACCATGGTGCAGCCTCCTCGCACTACAGGTCGGACCCGGGAGGAGAGGACCCGTGCCGGGGGAGAGCCCGAGCGCGAGCCCGCGCGTGGGGCAGGACGGGATCACGCAGGCGAAGGGACAGAGCCTCGGACGACGCCGGAGCAGGAGCGCGCGGCCGACTCTGTGGGAGCCCAAGGGGCCGAGCGGAGAGGACCGCGGCCGGGAGGGGGCTGGCCTTCCGGTCTTCCACTTCCTCCGGCAGCAGACTCCCACTGCGCATACGCGGGCGGGCAGCGGAGCTTTCGGAAGTTAGTGTCTGGCCTGGCCGGCTTTGTTCTTCCCTATACACACTTCCTGTTGAGGATTGTTAGGAAGTCGGCCAGCCTGTGAGCCCAGCCCTAGGGGGAGCTGAGGCAGAATCCTGAGTTGGAGCCCAACCTCAGCTACCACAGCAAGACCCTGTCGCAAAAGGAGGAAAAAAAAAAAGAGAGAGAGAGAGAGAGAGAGAGTGAGCGTGTGTGTGTGTAGGAGACAGATCAGGCAGGGGAGCCTGGACACAAAATCCTGATTTTTATACACGGTTCCTAGTAAAATAAATTTCAACTGCAGCCTTTTTTGAGATTCTGGGTATTGAACCCATTCATTTTTAAGTAAATCTGTCATCGCTACAGCCCCAGCTGCAGTGTCCATTTTTTTTTCTTATTATTATTTTTATTTTTATGTGTATGTATTACCTGCATGCAAGTGACCTCGTGCCCTGAATGCCCACAGAGGACAGAGAGGGTGTCAGCTCCCTGGAACTGGAGTTAATCAACATGTGGGACTGGAAATGGAACTGGGGTCCTCTGTAAGAGCAGCCATTGCTCTTAACCGCTGAGCCTTCTCTCCAGCCTATGTTCATATTCTTTTTTTTGGGGGGGGGGTCTTTTTGAGACAGGGTTTCCCTGACCTGGAACTCACTATGTAGACCAGGCTGGCCTTGAACTCACAGAGATCCACCTGCCTCTGCCTCCTGAGCACTGGGATTAAAGGCCGGCAGGTGCCACCAAGCCCAGCCATATTTTTAAAGTTTTATTTAGGACTCTATAAAGAACTGAAATGGGGGCTGGAGACATTACTCAGTGGTTAAGAATACTGGTTATTCTTGCAGAAGACCCGGGTTCGAATCCCAGCACCCACATGGCAGTAACAACTGCCCCTAACTCCAATCCCAGGGGATCCAACCGCCTCCTCTGATCTCCGGGAGCTTTGCACCCCCCAGGTGCACTTATCTACATGCAGGCAATACACACATACACATTAAATTTAAAAAAAAGAAAGCTGGGCTGGTGGTGCACGCCTTTAATCCCAGCACTGGGGACACAGAGGCAGGTGGATCTCTGTGAGTTTGAGGCCAGCCTGGTCTCCATAGTGAATCCAGGCCAGCTAGGGAGACCCTATCTAAAAAAGACCAAAAAAAAAAAACCCCAAAACCTGAAACAGACTCCCTCAGGGGTAGAAATAACACTAATAGTTCACCTTCACATATGACTTTGGTGGTACTAGGGGTAGTGCTGACAGTCTGGTGACACTGGCTGTAAATAAGTTTACCAAAGGGCAGACTGTTGGAAATGGAGGCTTTAATAAACACTACAAAAACTTTAGGAGGTGAGTTTCCTGTTCATGGTACCACTGTGGGGAAAGCGTTTCCTCTGTGTGTGTGTGTGTGTGTGTGTGTGTGTGTGTGTGTGTGTATAAAACTTCAAAGGAGCCAGGCGTGGTGGTGCACGCCTTTAATCCCAGCACTTGGGAGGCAGAGGCAGGCAGATCTTTGTGGTTCGAGGCCAGCCTGGTCTACGTAGTGAGTTCCAGGACAGCTGGGGCTACAAGGAGACCCTGTCTCAAAAAAGACAAACAAAACAAAACAAAAACTTCAAAGGAAAGTTATCTGATAGGACGTGGGGATCATATCTGGATGCATAGGGGAACATCTCATTATTTCGATGAATTTTTACCGTGTTGTCTTCTGTTGAGGCTGGCTATTGATGCAAAGCATCTGTGGGTCACTGGGGTTAAACTTTGGAGGGTTTGAGCCAGCTCATTAAAGAGTGGAATTCTCTACAGTGATGCCAAGATGCTAAGACAGTGCAGCCAGGACTTGGGTGGGGGGCATGTGCAAGCATCTATGTAAACATGCCTGTGGAAGCCACAGGTCAACACTAGGTATTTTCCTCAAGTTGCCCTTTTCTGAGACAGGTCTCTCACTGGACCTGGATCTTACCGACTTGCCAACAAGCCTCAGGGGCCCTTCTGTCCTTACCTCCCCAGCCACTGAGATGACAGGTATATATTACTGTGCCCAGAAGACATCAAGCAGGATTTGTGTCTGAGTTCAGCAGAATCCATAGCTACTGAACTAGCCCGTAACAGTTAGTCACTGCTCCATCTGGACTCAAGGTGCCTGAGGAATGGAAAATTCTATTTCTAGGCAGCTCTGCAACTGTGCAGTTATAGTCACGCATTCCTGTAATCCCAGCACTCAGCAGCATAAACAAGATCAAGGCCAGCCTAGACTACAGGAGACCCTGTCTCAACCAAAACGAAAACCAAAAAACCAAGATTGTTTGAAACACTGAACTTACAAAAATCTGCATACTTTGCCTTTACCAGGTTAATCATTAACAATAAACTCAAAACTAGAGAGGACATGTACTCTGGGAACTTCCTTTTCCTTTCTTGTCAAGGACGTTCATAGCTTAAAGGAACCAGAAGGTAAGCCAGGCATGATGTTGCAGGCCTGTCAAAAGAGATCAGGAGTTTAGGGTCATCCTTGGCTACACAGGGAGTTGACGTTAGCCTGGACTATGTAAGACCCTGTCCAACAACAATAACAACAGAAAACACACTGGACATGAATACCTGCCATCTCAGAACTCAGGTGTCAGAGGCAGAGGGATCACCACAAGTTCAAGGCCAAATTGGCCTACATAGCAAATTACAGACCAGCCAGACCTATAAAACTGACTTGCCGGGCATGGTGGCACATGCCTGTAGCCCCAGCACTTGGGAGGCAGAGACAGGCAAATCTCTGAGTTCAAGGCCAGCCTGGTCTACATAGTGAGTTCTAGGACAGCTGGGGCTACAGGGAGACCCTGTCTCAATAAGACCAAAAAAAAAAACAAACAAAAAACCTGACTCAAAAAATAAGAAACAGGCTGAGCGTGATGGCACACACCTTCAGACCCAGCACTTGGGAGGCAGAGGCAGGTGGCTCTCTGTGACTTCAAGGCCAGCCTAGTCTACATAGTGAGTTCCAGGAGACCCAGGGCTACATAGTGAGACCCTGTCTCAATAAAACAAACAAAACAAACAGATATCCAAAGTGATTTCCTTTGGGAACAAATTTACTGACAACCATCCAGACAGGAAGGAAGGTGGGGTGTCTAATAAATAACAGACATTCAAATCATCAAATGGTTCAAAGAGGGGCCTGGTTTTCCTAAAGGTCCATTTCAAGTTCATAGACAAGATATTAGAGAACAGAAAGATGGCAGAGGAGACTTCTCCATCAGAGTCCAAAGGATGGTAACTTAAGCTCGAGTCCAAGGGATTCAAGAATTATAATGGTATTTGGAGAGGAAAGGTATGAGATTCATCTTAGAGGCACCCTAGCACCCTCTGGTTCCAGACAGAGTTAATCTACTTCTTCAATGGTAGGGCCCGTGGCAGCCCTTCTGGGAGTGTAGCCCGGTGTACAGGTAGGCCCAGTGCATCCTCCCTGGTAGAGTTTTGTAATGATAGGGTTACACATATTCTCCAATTCTCTTCTCTTATGGTCACACTCATCTTTCTCGGCCAGTTGGTTGGCCTCCAGCCAGGACAGGATCTCGTTGCATTTGTCCAGTATTTTCTTCTGATCAGACTCACTTATCTTACCCTTCAAGCCTTCGTTGCACACAGCACTCTTCATGTTAAAGGCACAGGACTCTAAGGCGTTCTTTGCAGCGGTCTTTTCCCTCTGGCCCTCATCCTCAGCTTTGTATTTCTCTGCGTCCAAAACCATGCGCTCAATCTCCTCCTTGCTCAGACGGCCCTTGTCGTTGGTGATGGTGATCTTGTTGGCCTTGCCTGTGCTCTTGTCCACAGCTGTGACATTCAGAATCCCATTGGCGTCGATGTCAAAGGTCACCTCGATCTGCGGCACGCCCCGGGGTGCGGGGGGTATTCCAGTCAGGTCAAAGCGGCCCAGCAGGTTGTTGTCCCGGGTCATGGCTCTCTCGCCCTCATACACTTGGATCAGCACCCCAGGCTGGTTGTCTGAGTAGGTGGTGAAGATCTGTGTCTGCTTGGTGGGGATGGTGGAATTGCGCTTGATCAGAACAGTCATCACACCCCCTGCCGTCTCCAGTCCTAGAGACAGGGGAGCTACGTCCAGCAAAAGCAGATCCTGTACTTTTTCAGACTCGTCTCCCATCAAAATAGCTGCCTGTACTGCAGCTCCGTAGGCTACTGCCTCGTCAGGGTTGATGCTCTTGTTGAGATCACGGCCATTAAAGTAGTCCTGAAGGAGTTTCTGCACCTTAGGGATGCGCGTGGAGCCGCCTACTAGAACAATGTCGTGAATTTTAGCCTTATCCATCTTGGCATCCCGAAGAGAGTTTTCCACAGGCTCCAGGGTCCCTCTAAACAGGTCTGCACACAGCTCCTCGAACAGGGCTCTGGTGATGGATGTGTAGAAGTCAATGCCCTCGAACAGCGACTCGATTTCCAGGTTGGCCTGCGTGCTGGACGACAGTGTCCTCTTGGCCCGCTCACAGGCTGTGCGCAGTCGCCTCACTGCTCGCTTGTTGGGGCTGATGTCCTTCTTGTGCTTCCTCTTGAACTCCTCCACGAAGTGGCTCACCAGCCGGTTGTCGAAGTCCTCCCCGCCCAGGTGTGTGTCACCGGCAGTGGCCTTGACCTCAAAGATCCCATCGTCTATGGTCAGGACGGACACATCAAATGTGCCTCCACCCAGATCAAAGATGAGGACATGCCGCTCTCCGTGACCTCCTTTATCTAGCCCGTAGGCGATGGCAGCAGCTGTGGGTTCATTGATGATTCTCAGCACATTGAGTCCGGCAATCACACCTGCGTCCTTGGTGGCCTGGCGTTGAGAGTCATTGAAATAGGCTGGCACAGTGATGACAGCATTGGTGACATTGTGGCCCAAAAAAGCCTCTGCAGTCTCCTTCATCTTTGTCAGCACCATGGAAGAGATTTCCTCAGGGTAGAAAGCTTTCTCCTCCCCTTTGTAGGACACCAGTACCTTGGGCTTGCCTCCTTCATTGATCACTTGAAATGGCCAAAGTTTCATATCGGACTGCACAACAGGATCGTTAAACTTCCTGCCAATCAGACGTTTGGCATCAAAAACAGTGTTCTGGGGATTCATGGCTACCTGGTTCTTGGCCGCGTCTCCAATCAGGCGCTCTGTGTCGGTGAAGGCCACATAGCTGGGGGTCGTGCGGTTGCCCTGGTCATTGGCAATGATCTCCACCTTGCCATGCTGGAACACACCCACGCATGAGTAGGTGGTGCCCAGGTCGATGCCTATAGCTGTTCCCCTAGTGGCAGTCATGGTTTTCCAAGGCCTGTGGAGAAACAATGAGGCCATTTTGTTAGAGTAGTCTTTAACCGTATTTTATTTAGGGTGTTGAATTATTTTATTATAAAATTTAGGGGCTGGAGAGATGGCTCAGCGGTTAAGAGCACTGGCTGCTCTTACAGAGGACCTGGGTACAAATCCCAGCACCCACATGGCAACTAACAACTGTCTGTAACTGTAACTCCAGTTCCAGGAGATCCAACAGCCTCTTCTGTCCTCTATGGGCATTGCATGACATGGTACACTTACATGCATGCAGGCAATACACATGCACATAAAATAAAAATAATAAAATATTTTTTAAAAACTTAGCCATTGGGGCTAGAGAGATGGCTCAGTGGTTAAGAACACTGTTCTTGCAGAAGACCCAGGATCGAATCCCAGCACCCACATGGCAGCTAACAACTGTCCATAACACCAGTTCCAGGGGCTCTGACAGCCTCTTCTATCCTCCGTGGGCATTTCACGACACAGGTGCACTTACCTACATGCAGGCAATACATGCATACACATAAAATTAAAAAAAAAAACAAAAAAACTTAGCCATAACGCTGGGCGTGGTGGCGCACACCTTTAATCCCAGCACTTGGGAGGCAGAGGCAGGTGGATCTCTGTGAGTTCGAGGCCAGCCTGGTCTACATAGTGAGTCCCAGGCCAGCTGGGGCTACAGGGAAACCCTGTCTCAAAAAGATCAAAAAAAAAAAAAAGCCACTTATTCATGTCAGTTTTCTTTTTTTAAAATTTTATTTTACATGGTGGAGTGTTGTAAGGGCACCATGTCAGACAATGCTGGAGGAGGCCAGAGAGGGGGCATTAGATCTCCTGTAACTGGAGTTACAGATGGTTGTTAGCAGCTGGGCGTGGTGGCGCACGCCTGTAGTCCCACCACTTGGGAGGCAGAGGCAGATGGATCTCTGTGAGTTCGAGGCCAGCCTGGTCTACATAGTGAGTCCCAGGCCAGCTGGGGCTACAGGGAGACCCTGTCTCAAAACGACCAAAAAAACAAAAAAATAAATGGTTGTTAGCTACCATGTGAGTGCTGACAACTGAATCCAGGTCCTCTGCAGAAGCAGCCAGTGCTGTTAAGCACTAAGCCATCTCCAGCCCAGTTTTCTCTTTTTTTTTAAAGATTTATTTTTATTATTTTTTCATTGTGAATGTGTGTGTGTATGTGAGCATGAGTGTAGGTGCCCTCAGAGTTCAGAAGTGTTAGATTCCTCCTGGAGCTGTAGTTAAAAGCAGTTGTAGCTGAGTATGGTGGCACAGGCCTTTGATCCTAGCACTGGGGAGACAGAGGCAGGTGGATCTCTGTGAGTTCAAGGCCAGCCTGGTCTACATAGTGAGTTCTAGGTCAGATGGGGCTACAGGGAGACCCCCATATCAAAAAGACCCCCTCCACCAAAAAAAAACCAAAAACAAAACAGTTGTGAACCACCCAATATGGGTGCTGGGAACTGAACTCTTCCTCTGCAAGCACAGTACATGCTCTTACAGAGGACTCGGGGTTCAGTTCCCAGCACCCACATGGTGATCCAATGTCTTCTTCTGACCTCCTAGGACACTGCACGACAATGCACTTATACACATGCAGGCAATACACTCATGCACATAAAAATAATATTTAAAAAACAAAAATGGGCTGGAGAGATGGCTCAACAGTTAAGAGCAGTGACTGCTCTTGCAGCAGAGCCAGGTTCAATTCCTAGTACCCACGTGGTGGCTAACAACTGTTTGTAACTCCAGTTCCAGGGGAATCCGATGCCTTCTTCTGACCTCTGAGGGCATTGCATGACATGGATACACAGGCAGGCAATACACTCATAAAATAAAATAATAATAAAAAACCCCAAACCAATAACAAAAACACAAACATGAAGATAAGCATGCCCAACTCACTAGCCTTTGCAGGACAGGGGAAGTCCTGCACATGGAGCCTAAAATTATTTTTCAGTTGGGATTTTTGTTTTTTGTTTTGTTTCAGCATGTGAGGGTGTGTGCATATACTGGTGGAGGTGAGGAGCTGGCTGCAGGTATCATTCATTGGGTGCCAGACACTTTGTTGAAACAGGGTCTCTCTGTCTCTCTCACTGGCCAGTTAGGTCAGGCTGGTTGGCCAGCAAACCCAGAAGTCTGTCGCCCCAGCACTGTGATTGCAAGGGCATGCCACCACACCCTTTGTAAAAATGTGGGTTGTAGGGGGATGGAAAGATGGCTCAGTGGTTAAGAGCACTGGCTGCTCTTGCAAAGGACCAGAGTTTGATTCCCAGCACCCACATGGGAGCTAACAACTGTCTGTAACTCCAGTTCCAGGGGAATCCAACAGCCTCTTCTGACCTTCATAGGTAATGCAGGACACAGGTGCACTTACATACATGCAGGCAGTACACTCATGCACATAAAAATAAAATATTTTTTAAAATGTGGGTTGTGGATCAAACTCAGGTCCTCATCTTTACATGATAAGCACTTTACCCACTGAGCTATCACCGCAGTCTTTCAGTTGGTTGTCTTTTGCTGGTTTTTGACCAGGCAGGTGGCATACACCTTTAATCTTAGTACACAAGAGACAGAGGCAAGCCGATCTTTGTGTGTTTAAAGTCAACCTGGCCTACATATTGAGTTCCAGGCCAGCGAGGGGTACATTGTGGTCCCCAGTACCCACATGGCAGCTAACAACTGTCTGTAACACAAAACAAAACACACACAAAAAAAATTTAATTTTCATTTTAGAGACAGGGTCTCTCATTCTGTAGCCCAGGAGATTGGGACTCACTATGTAGGCCAGGCTGGCTTCAGACTTACAGCTATTCTCCTGCCTCAGCCTCCCACTGCTAGGAGTACAGTCCTGGGCCAACACTCAGGTTGCTTTCTCATATTTACTATTTAAGATGGCGTACACATTCCAAGGTTTCATGTTTTCTTTCTGACAAGAGAAAGGAAACCAGCTACAGACTTATGCGTTAGAAAGTCACAACTTTAAAGCTATCTGATGCTAACAGTTTATACATTCTAGTTTGCCACCCTGAAAAAACATTAAAAAACACTGTTAAAATACCTACTCCTAAGCCGGGCATGGTGGCGCACATCTTTAATCCCAGCACTTAGGAGGCTGAAGCAGGCAGATCTCTGTGAGTTCAAGGCCAGCCTGGTCTACATAGCAAGTTTCAGGCCAGCTGGGACTATGGGGAGACTCTGTCTCAAAAAGACCAAAAAGTAAAATAAAATACCTACTCCCAGTTAACTTTTACTGTCTTTAGTCTTTACATTTATCTTTAGAGTTGGTTATGGGTTTTACCTCTTTGCTGTGCATGCTAAGCAAGTGCTGATGTTTTTGCTGTAGTTTTATTTCAAAGCACAACTCCACCTTGTTTAAGTCTGTATGTCTGAGGATGAGCCCTGGCTTTGCCAGTCCAGTGGGCAGTTGTTATCTGGCAGGACAGGCTGGTCAAATGGCAGGACAACAAGGGAGGGGGTGCAGACACTGGCAACTTTCTGTTACCAAACACTACGCCATTCAGTCTGAACCTTGCCCCAAAGGACAGGTCGAAATCAATGAGCCTTTGCCTATGTTCACGCCAAAATGGGACTCTTATGTAGCAGGAAGTCTTTTCAAAATGGGTCTTGCTATGTTTTCTAAGTTGGGGTAGAGCTGGGGACCCTTTGCCGCAATAAATTCCAAGTATTTGAAAATAAGGTGTATTTTTTTTTTTTTTGGTCTTTTTGAGACAGGGTCTCCTTGTAGTCCCAGCTGTTCTGAAACTCACTATGTAGACCAGGCTGGCCTTGAACTCATTGAGATCCAACTGCCTCTAGGCCTGCACCACCAGACCCTGTGAATGAGGTGTATTCTAACCACATCTGTGCTTTTTCAGCATTAATGGAGGGTTTTGTGGTTTCTAAGCTGAGTTTGACTTCTCTTGGAGTTCTGTACAAGTGGACTAATACAGGACTTGTCTTTTTGTGGCTGGCCTTGTTCCACTAAGCACAATACCCTCGATTTTTTTATCCACGAGGTTTCATGTTTTGGAATCTCTAAGACTGCATCATGTTCATTATGTGCACACCACCTTTTCTTTGCTCGTTCACCTCTCCCTGGACCCTGGGTTCTTCCAGCTCTTGGCCCTTGTGAATGATGTAGCTACCAGCACAAGTTTGCAGATATAACCAGACCTGGCTTTCATGGCAAGTGCTTAAGTGACAACGGTAGACGACGTTGGCAGCTGGTCAAAGGGAAGATGGGAAGTGGATATAGCTTCTCAGTTCCTCACAGGACCTAATCCGACTGTACTGTTCCTATAGAGGTGATACACTTTCCTGTGGGACCATGCTTGTCTGAATCCTCAGATTATTGTGCTCTAGACACGAGCCTCCTCTCCGACTTGGCTCCTTTGCTTGCTGTATTTTATGTATTAAAGAGTCTATGGAAGAGTGATTCAGAGCACTCTAAAGATGGCTGCTAGGACTCCAAACAAGTCTACAGGGGTCTCACTACATAGCTCAAGCAATCCCCCAGACTCCACTTCCAGATGCTAGGAGATTAGAGGCTTGGACCACCATGCTGGCCCCAATCAAGATTTCTGAGGAGCTGGAGAGATGGCTCAGCAGATCAGAACATTTGCTGCTCTTGCAGAGGACCAGTTCCCAGCAAGCACAGGTGGCTCACAACTGTCTGCACTGCAATTCCAGGGGACCTGACGCCCTCTTCTGACCTCTGCAGGTACTGCACCAACATGGTGATAGGGAAAACAGTCATCACATTCAAAGAAAAGGAGAGAAAGAGAGAGAAGATGCTGGAGGGATGGCTCAGAGGTTAGGAGCTATAGTGCTCTTGCAGAGGACCTGAGTTTGGTTCCCAGCACCCATATCAGATGGTTCAGAACTGCCTGCAAGTCCAGCTCCAGAGGTATCTGACACCTCCATGGGCACCTGCACTCCTGTGCACAAACCCACACTCCCACATGTACACATAATACTTTTTTCTTTTTTTTTTTTTGTCTTTTTGAGATTGTCTCCTCCGTGTAGCCACAGCTGGCCTGGAACTCATTACCTAGACCAGGCTGGCCTGGAACTCACAGAGACCCACCTGCCTTCTGCCTCCCCAGTGCTGGAATTAAAGATGTACGCCACCATGCCTGACCCAAGTACACATAATTTTAAAAATAATAAAGATCTAAAAGATTTCTGAGAAGTGGAGCCCTACAGTTTTTCTAGCTTATTTATTTCTAAGGCAGAGTCTCCCCAGGTAGCCGCAGTGCCTCAACCTCCCTAGTGCTGAGATCATGTATCACCACCACGCATGGCTTCTCCGGAACAGAACTTCGGTTTTCTGGGGCCAATGACAAGTTTTAAAAAGGTTCTTTCTGCCGGGCGTGGCGACACACGCCTTTAATCCCAGCACTTGGGAGGCAGAGGCAGGCGGATCTTCGTAAGTTCGATGCCAGCCTGGTCTACATAGTGAGTTCCAGGTCAGCTGGGGCTACAGGGAGACCCTGTCTTTAAAAAAAAAAAAAAAAAAAAGGCTCCTCTTGCTAGCCCACACTTGATCCTAGGAGCCCAGACCAATTCCGGTGTCCCCTCAAGGGATGCCTTGGACTCAGCACAACCAGGGTCGCCAGCACTCAGGAGGAGGTGCTGGGACACTCGGTGGCCAGCCCCGGGCTTGGAGCCGTTCTGGCTCACCTGGCGTCTCTCCGCCTTCGCTCCACTTTGGAAGAGGTAGGATCGCTGAGCCCCAGAGACGAAGAGCTCCAGGAACATCCAAACTGTGCAGTCGGGGAACCCCACCCCCCACCCCGCCCCGCTCGGAAACTTTGAGCCGCTCCGGCGCGGTCGCCGTCCCTCCCTCAGCCGCCCATGAGGTCAGGCATTGTAACGCGACCGTGCGGCCCACGTCACCGGACACGCCCCACCCCCTCGGGGGCCGCATCTCGCGGGGAACCCCGAACCCCTACACCGGGCCGCGGTCATCCAGCTTGCCCCCGAGAGTCGCAGCTCCAGGCCCAGGGGACAGACTTGCGGTCAACTCAGGCTAGAGGCCGCCGGCTTGTGTTGTGGGGAGCGCTCGGGGACTAGGAGCGGGCTCTCCCTAGCTATCACTCGAAGGGGGCGGGACGCTTCCGGAGCACCCCTCCGTACCCAGCTCGGTGATTGGCTGAGGAGAGGGAGGGCGGGGCCGGACGGCTCCCTATAAAAGCCGCCTGCTGGCGCCCTGGGAGAAGTTGGAGCAGCTGAGAGTACAGCTCAGTTTCCTCGAGTGTCTCCTCCCCCTCAACCTCTCCCCCCCTCAGCCTCTCTCCTTCCCTCAGCCCCTCCTCCCTCCTCAGTCTCCCCCCCAGCCTCTCCCCTTCCTCAGCCTCTCCCCCCCCAGCCAGGGCCGCCCCCCACTTTAGCTAAGCATCAGGCCAGGCCAGGGCTCCATGCACCGTGACCGCTCTGCACCTTCACCAGGTACCACCCAGCCCTTTATCCCTGTGTAAAAGAGATGTCAGGGGCACTGGCTTGAGGTTGCGAGTGTTGAAAACCTGCTCCAGAATCCCGAACTAGAGGAGAGGGTGCCCTGAGTTGGGGACCCCAGGGTGAGAGGGGGAGGCGGTGGGAGACCGACCTCTACACACCCTGGGGATGATGCTGAGATGGGAAGTTGCACACCTGTCGTCCCAGAGCTCAGGTGGTGGAGGCGGGAGGATGCCAGTTCCAGACTAGCCTGGGCTACATAGAGCCCCCACCCCAGCCGCGTGGAGTGATGGAGAAGAGGGAGTGTAAAGGGAACTGAAATCGCCTCCCTGGTGGCACAGCCTGGAATCCCAGTCCTTGAGAGGCTGAGGCAGGAGGAGTGCTGTGAGTTTAAGACTCACAAAAAGCTGTGATGGACGCTAGGCTCTACAGCAGGGGAAAACACCGTGCTTCCGGTCCCTGCCTCATGCCCCCCACTCAGTCTGTCACAATCCCTGGGCACCTTCCCTCTTAGTGCTGACTGCCAGACCTCTCGAGTTGTTTGGCGGACTGCCCTGTCATTATCCTTAGGAACACTGTTTACCACTCTCTTCCCCTGAGTCTCCCCCACCCAGCCCTGGAACAGCAAGGTTAGTCAGCTCTACACACCCAGAAGACTCTGAGCTAGGTGCCAGTTTGGCCGTGCCCTTCCTTTCTGATGGAGGCTGAGGAGAAGCTGCACACTCGGTCAGAAGGTGGGACTGAAGGGAGTTCCTGGGTGGTGACAACCCGCCTGCACCTCTGCCTCATAGAGGCCTGCCATGCAGTTGGCCTCCCTCTGTACCTGTAGGACGCAGCATTCTGGGTTCACAGTCAGTGAGTGGAAGCAGCCACAAAGCTTTACACCACAAGCCAGATGTTGGAAGACAGTGTCTCTGGTGTGTCAGCTGCTTCTCTCTTCCCCTGCCCGAATCTTTTATATAATCTTTTTGTGACATATAACATAACATTAAAAAATTATTATTATTATTATTTTGGTCTTTTTGAGACAGGGTTTCCCTGTAGCCCCAGCAGGCCTGGAACTCACTACGTACACCAGGCTGGCCTTGAACTCACAGAGATCCGCCTGCCTCTGCTTCCAGAGTGCTGGGACTAAAGGTATGTGCCAGTACACCCGGCTTTATTTATTTTTTTTAATGTGTATGAGTGTATTGCCTGCATGTAAGTATACCTGTGTCATGCAATGCTTGGCCTCCCTCTGTACCTGTAGGACGCAGCATTCTGGGTTCACAGTCAGTGAGTGGAAGCAGCCACAAAGCTTTACACCACAAGCCAGATGTTGGAAGACAGTGTCTCTGGTGTGTCAGCTGCTTCTCTCTTCCCCTGCCCGAATCTTTTATATAATCTTTTTGTGACATATAACATAACATTAAAAAATTATTATTATTATTATTTTGGTCTTTTTGAGACAGGGTTTCCCTGTAGCCCCAGCAGGCCTGGAACTCACTATGTAGACCAGGCTGGCCTTGAACTCAAAGAGATCTGCCTGCCTCTGTCTCCAGCGTGGTGGGTTAAATGCATGCAACACCACGCTAGGTGAAAAAATTACTATTTTTTGTGTGTACGAGTGTTGTTTACATGTATGTAAGTGCACCCATGTAGTGCAATGCCTGCAGAGGCAGGAAGAGGGTAGCATATCATCTGGAACTGGAGTTATGGATGGTTGTTAGCCACCTTTTGGGTGCTGGGAACCCAACCCAGGTCCTCTGCAAGAGCAGCCAGTGCTCTTAACCACTGAGCCATCTCACTACCCTCGTTATAAGGTTTTTTAAAAGAAAAGATATGGGAAGGTGTTCTGGTTTCTTTCTCCATTGCTGTGACAAAACACTCTGACCACTACCGACTTGGGGAGGAAAGGGTTTATTTGGCTTACATCTCCTAAGTCATAATTCATCAGGGAGCCCAGGGCAGGAACCTGGAGGAGCTGCAGCACAGCCCATCTAGGAACATTGCTTACTGGCTTGCTCTGCTGGCCCTTACTCAACCTGCTTTCTTATACAACACAGGCCCACGTGCCCACAGGTGGCACCACCCACAGTGGGCTGGGCCCTCCCACATCACTCAGTAATCACAGACATGGACTGCCATAGGCCAGTCCAATGGAGGCAATTCCCCAACTGAGGCTCCCTCAACCCAGGTTGAGGGACAGCACAGAAGGTATGTGGGTCCCAGACTGATGAGCCTTGGTGACTGTATTATGGAAAGTAGTCTCTTCTGAGCTGTGGGTAATGTGTATCTTCTCTTGGTCAGGTAGTCACAAGGGACTGCAGTGCCGTCAGCTTTGTGTTAACTACAGTGACTTGCAGCACCTCTTCTCGGGAAGCCCACACCCATGCTCTTTGATGAGTCTTACTATCTTCCCAAGTGCCTCTTTCTCTTAACTCTGGAGTTCAAAATCGATGTTAAAATGTTTTTTAGTAAATGCCAACTTGAGGCTGGAGAGATGGGCTCATTGTTTAAGAGCTGATGCTGCTTTCCCAAAGAGCCCAAGTTGAGTTGCCAGCACCTATGTGGGGCGGCTCACAACCACCTGTAACTCCAGCTGCAGGGGATTCTATGCCCTTTTCTGTCCTCCACCCGCAGAGGGCAGCTGCACACAGACACACACACACAGACACACACACACACACACACCTACACATAATTATAAAGAGGCTGGAGAGATGGCTCAGCAGTTAAGAGCACTGACTGCTCTTGCAGAGGACCAGGTTTGATTCCAAGCACCCACATGGCAGCTACGAACCATCTTTAACTCCAGTTCCAGGGAAATCCGAAGCCCTCTTCTGACCTCCTCAGCATTTCACGACACGGGTGCAGTCACATACATGCAGGCAATACACTCATACACATAAAATAAAAATAATAAAATATTGCCAGGTCAAAGCCAGCCTGGTCTATGTTTTAAGTTCAGGCCAGCTGGGGATTACAGAGAGACCTGTCTCAAAAAGACCAAAACAATAATAAAAAAAAAAACATAGGAGCTGGGTGTGGTGGCACATGCCTTTAGTCCCAGCACTGGGGAGACAGAGGCAAGTGGATCTCTGTGAGTTCAAGGCCAACCTGGTCTACATAGTAAGTTCTGGGACAGCCAGAGCTACATAGTGAGACCCCCATCTCAAAAACGGGCACTGAGCATAGTGGCACACACCCTTAATTCCAGCACTTAGGAGGCAGAGGCAGGTGGATCTCTGAGAGATTGAGGCCAGCCTGGTTTACATAGCAAGTTCCAGGCCAGCTGAGGCTACAGGGAGACCCTGTCTCAAAAAGACAATAAATAAATATATTAGGGGCTGGAGAGGTGGCTCAGCGGATAAGAGCGCTTCCTGTTCTTGAAGAGGACCCAGGTTCGATTCCCAGCACCCACATGTGGTTCACAGCCACCTGTAACTCCAGTTTCAGGGGATCCCACACCCTCTTCTGGCCTCTGAGTACACTAACTGCAAGAAGCATGTGGTGTGCTTACATGCAAGCACAGCTTCATACACAAGTAAGTGCTAGAGAGACAGTTCAGGAGATAAGAGCAGGTGATGCTCTTGCAGAGGACCCAGGTTCGGTAGCCCCAGCTGGCCTGAACTAGCTATGTGGACCACGCTGCCCTTAACCTCACAGAGATGACCAAAAAAAAAAAGGATGCAAAAAAGGATGCATCCTGCACCCAGCTTTTATTTTTTTTTTTGAGGACTTGGTTTTGTTCCCAGCACCCATGACTCCAGTTCCAAGAGAACCAGCTCTCTTCTGATCTCCACCAGCATTGTGGGCATGCAGGCAAACACTCATACATAAAAATGAATAAAATTTAAAAATACAGGCCAGGTGTGGTGGCACATGCCTGTAGTCCCAGCACTTGGGAGGCAGAGGCAGGCGGATCTCTGTGAGTTCAAGGCCAGCCTGGTCTACATAGTGAGTTTTTTTTTTTTTTTTTTTTTTTTTTTAAAAAAAAAAAAAAAAAAAAAAAAAAAAAAAAGACAAAAAAAAAACCTAACCCCAAAAAACCAAAAAGGCTTATTCTTAAAAAAAAAAATCAAACATCCTTGGCTACCAAGTGAGTTTGAAGCCAGCCTGGAATGCATGTTGCAGTAGGTGCCCCCAGAACAAAGTACAAGGATTGCAGCATGGTCTGCCCCTGAGTGCACCACACAGAGCTGCCTGCCATGACTCTGCAGCTTGAAGCACCCAGAGTATGTGTGTTGCCATGTATGGGAGGTAAAGAAACTGAACAGTGAAGGGGAACTAAGGGGGTATAAAGGCTGGGTTTGTTGTTCAAGGATCTGTCTTTTGGATAGGAGCCAGGTGTTAGCAGGAATAAACTCCTTCCTGGGGAAAAATACCCTGGCGTCTTACCACTCTGCACCAGCAGCAATGAGACCCTGACTCAGGAAAACAGACTCCAAACTAAAAAAAAAAAAACATAAAACTGAATCTTTTTTTTTTTTTTAAATGTGTGAGAGTGTATGGCCTGCATATATGTAAGTGCATCTAGGGGTGCAGTGTGCTCACGGAGGTCAGAAGGGGGTGTGGGATCCCCTGGAACTGGAGTTATAGTTGTCAGCCACCATCAGGGTCCTCTGAAAGCTCAGCCAGTGCTCTTAGCCGCTGAGCCATGCCTCCAGGCGCCCTCTCCAGCTTCTCATTTGTTTTTTAAAATTCTTTTGTGTGGGGCTGGAGAGATGGCTCACAACAGTGGTTGTTCTTGCAGAAGACCTGGGTTCGAATCCCAGTACCCACATGGCAGCTAACAACTGTCAGTAACTCCAGTTCCAGGGGATCCGACAGCCTCTTCTGTCCTCCGCAGGCATTGCACGACAGGGATGCACTCATACATGCAGGCAATACACTCATACGCATAAAATAAAAATAATAAAGAAAATATTTAAAAAAAATTCTTTTGTGTATGTGTGCGTGCAGGCACACACACCATGGTGTAGGAGTGTAGGTCAGAGGATAGCTTGCGGGAGTCACGTCTCTTCCCCCGTGTAGGGTTCTCAGCTTACGAGGTTTGGTCCTAAGAGCCTTTACCCTGAAGCCACCGCCAATGGCTTGCTCTTTTTCAGAGATAGTATCACTATCTAGGCCAGGCAGGCTACCCTGGAATCTGACAGTCCTTCCTCAGACTCACAAGCACTGGGATTGCAGGTGGGAGCTACGATGCCTCACCTGATTTTACTCTGTGGATAGAGTCGGGAAAGAAGGAAATGCAGGTAACAGGCTTCCTGCTGCGAACCAGACTGGAAAGGTGTGAAAGGCTCACAGAGTTCACTCTGTGTCAGCAACAAAGAAGTTAAACAGAGTTTCCATAAACAGTTCAATCAATGGGCCAAAAAAGAATTCCTGGGACTGAGGTTCGTGAACTGCTCGCTGGGGTGGGTCATCACTAAGCATTTACACAGCTTGGAACGCACAGCCATCTTTTCCTCCGTCAGGCCCGAGTCTCTAGGAACTGAGTTTATTATATTAAAAAAAACAAAAAACAAAAAACTATATGGTACTCAGGAGTTCCAGGCCGTTTTTAGCCGTCATGTGCGTGGTGGGACTCGAACCCGGGTCCTCTGCAAGAGCAGCCAGTGCTCTTAACCCCTGGGTCATTTCATACTTTCAATAAAAAGAATGGAGAGCAGAAGCTGAGGCACAAATTCCCATTTTTCTGCCAGGATGGGGGTGGAGTGACGCCCCAGGCCTCCGCAGGCCGCAAAGCAGATGCAGCAGCCGCCCTGGGGGACCAGCGCTGGCCTCCGGGGTCCTTCCCCGACCTGACCGTCCACACCGCCTATTTCTTTTTCCTCCTTTGCCCACGCCCCAACCGGCCTGGAGCTCGCTATGTAGACCAGGCTGGCCCTGAACTCAGAGCCCCCGCCTCTCCTCCCGAGTGCCGGGACAAATGGCTGCGCCCGACGCCTGGCTTCTTTTGCACGCTGCACTCCACAGGGCGCTCAGGCATCGCTGCAGACGACTACAGCCGGCAGGACCCCGGGCGTGGCTATAAATAGCGGGGCCGCCGCCGCTTGTTCTCTTTGGACGCCCGCCTGCGGTAGAGTGTGGTTGCTTCTGCTGGTCGTTGCTGTCCTCTGCGGGATCCGCAGTCTCCCGGACAGAGGTGTGCGATCTCTCCAGCCTGTGCTCAGCCCGCTCATCCTCCCCGGAGAGTTCCAGCGTCATGAAGGTGAATGGATGGTGGTGGGCAGTTTGGACCGCCAGGTGGAGGGGTTGATGATGACCTCTGGTGATACTGAGTGTCTCGCTGACGCCATCACCGCAGCGCGCTGATGACCCTGGGTCTGAGAACCTGGGCTCTGGAGAGTTGGTGATCTGGACCTAATGATCTGTTTCCATGTCTCGTTAGGGATTTGAAGACGTCCCCCGGCCCGTGAGCCTTGAAAATAGGTTAGGACCGCCAGGTGGAGGGGTTGATGATGACCTCTGGTGATACTGAGTGTCTCGCTGACGCCATCACCGCAGCGCGCTGATGACCCTGGGTCTGAGAACCTGGGCTCTGGAGAGTTGGTGATCTGGACCTAATCATCTGTTTCCATGTTTCGTTAGGGATTTGAAGACGTCCCCCGGCCCGTGAGCCTTGAAAATAGGTTGGTATCCTGGGCGCCTCTCCGATTGTTTCCGCGTAGGTTTCATGGGCACCAGCAGCTGCTTGGTTTCTTTGATTCTTAAGACGGTGTTGGGACCTTAGTCCCAGTAAGGTATACCCCTACGTCCAGCTTTTGAGACCGGGTCAGTCTCTTAACTCAGAATCGCCTGTCTGCGCCTCTTAAAAGTGCTGTGAGTCTTTTTAAAAGATATTTTAGAGTATTGCTTGCGTGTGTGTGATTATATTTGTTTTTATGTGAGAGCCTGTGCCAGGAGGTCAGCTTGCTGAAGTTGGTTCTCCCCATGTGGGTCCTGGGGATCAGACTGGGATGGTCGGGGTTTGGCAGCCCTCTTGGTAGTGTCGGTCTCCTGTAACTAAAGTTGGCCTTATCCTGGAACTACCACCTCTTCCAGGTGCTGGGATTTGGGGACAGAGCCCAGGGTGGCTTTGAATTAACTGTAATCCTGCATCCCAGATGCTGAGGTTACAGGCAGGGGCTGCAAATGACCACTTTGTTTTCTTGTCTGACATTTCCTGGACTTTCATTGCATCCTCACCTTTGGGACTGTTGTCTTGATGCCCCTAACCCAGGTCTCCCTAAATCGGGAATGATGATCTCACAGACTAGAGTCTCTGACACTGGCTCTGATGTCAAATTTAAGTTCTGACTCATTGAGGGGACCTGGATGCTAGGGTCTGTTGGAAGGAACACTGTTCTGTGTACCCTTTTCACTCCTTGGTAGAACTTGGGTCTCGAGTCATTGGCTCAGCCTCTGCTTGTTTTTATTGCTTGGCTCAACTTTCTAGAAGGAGCTCTGAAGCCATGGGGCCAGTGTCCCCTCACTTGGATTCTGCGCTCACCTGAGGACGGAAAGCTGAGGCGGCTCTTCCTGCCCATCCACCTGCATTGTCAAGAGGCAAGGCAGCCCTTCCTGCCTCTGTGGTGAGTCTTGCTTGGGTTCCCAGCTTGAGTGGTGATGATGATCTGGTTGGACTAGAGTCTCTGAGCTTTTCTGAGGATTCTTGAAACCACCTGATCCGCTCTTACATGGCCCCGAGTGGGACATTGCCTACCCAGCTTCATGTTTGCGGTCAGTTGCCTGCCTAGTTCTAAATATGTGTTCCTTGTATGAAATTTCAGGATTTTCAGCTAAAGGATAATTTCTATCCCAAGTTGGGCAGACCCTGAGATCTTGGATTGTCAGCAGCTGTCGACTTACTAGGCCAAAAAAGGCCTGAAACCAGCACAGGTGGATAGCATTAGCTGGGGTGTGGCTAGAATCCTGTACTGTAGATTGCCTTGTACCTCCTTTTATAAAAAATCTCAATAAAATACTTAAAGCAGAAAATGGATTTATCTGGTCTCTGTAAACATTGGTATGAAAGGATTGATGGAGAGATGGCTCAGTGGTTAAGAGCACTGGCTACTTGAAAGGACCTGGATTTGGTTTCCAGCACTTAGCATGGTGGCTAACACTCATTCTGGTTTCAGTGGGCATTGCATACATAATGTACTTCATACGCATGTGGCAAAAGGCTCATACACATAAATTTTTAAAAATGGGAGTAATGTCCCACCAAGTGGTTATAGCTGACACCTAGGTGTGTTTCGCTAAATCAGCTTAGGAAGAGACCCTGTCTTTGAAAAAATGATGGGGGCAAGGAGCTGTTCTACTCCCAGATCCACATGGTGGCTGACAAGCATCCCTAACTGCAGGGCGGCCTGACACTTTCATGACTCTTTGGGCACTGCACTGTATGGCACTACACTTAAAGCAATTCATACACACAAAGCATTTTTAAAGAAGATAGGCTGAATGTGGTGGCCCAGGCCAGCCAGGGCTACATAGATCATATCCTGCCAGCGAGGCCTATACAGAGACCCTGACTCTTGAGGCCAGCCACCTTGACATAGGTATTGGGCAGGGTGGGGGTGAGGGCTTTGAAACGGGGTTTCCCTGGAGCTCGTGAGATCTGCCTGCCTCAGTCTCCTATGTCCAGCTCTTAAAATTTTTGGAAAAATAGGACATCTGTAATTAGAACAAGCCTGGACTACATAGTGCACTCTTGTCTCAGAAGCAGGTGGATCCCTGTGAATTCCAGGCCAGGCAGGACTAAATCGGGCATGGTGAGATATATCTGTAATCCCAGTATTTAGTTAGTAGAGGCAGTTAGTTAGGATCAGGAGCTCGGCCAGCCTGGGATACAAGTGAACCTGCCTGAAAGCCATTGTGCTTGTGAACGGCAGTTGTGGATGCCAGCATCCGATGGGCGCATGAACATTGTGTCCTGGAGTGGAGGGGGCCCCAGCCCTCCCTGAGAAGCTTGTAATGATGTCTGGGAAAGTGTCTGGTGGTGTAGCCACTGGTAACCACTCGTGGGTATGCAAATAAGCGTAATTAAATCCATGGGTCACAGGTGATGGAAGGTGGACTCATTGGGAAGGAGATTAGGAAGGGGCCTTGGGTGAATATGGTCAAAACAGGTATATATGAGATTGTCAAAAAATGAAAACACTTTAAGCCAGGCGTGGTAGCGCACAGCTTTAATCCCTGAGTTCAAGGTCAGCCTGGTCTACATAGTTCCAGTTGGAGACTTAGTCTCAAAAGAAGAAAAAAAATTTCTAAGGAGTGGGTTCACAGTCAACAGTAGCTTGGATGCTATGTATCTTGATACACAGTGATCCCACTTTGTGAACTCAGGCTGGCCTCTTACGTTTGTGGCAATCCTGCCTTAGCCTCTGAGGGCTGTTCCCAGCTCTCCCATCCTGTAATGATGTGAGACAAAGATTGATGGTAAGGAACACTTGAACAACAGATGCTGTAACAGCTGCCATGGTAACTGATGGATGCTGAGACCCATAAGTGGGATGGCAGATAGTGTAGATGCCTGATGAGGATAATTCACAGAACAGCTTGAGACTCATCACTCAGAACAAGGAAGCCAGCACTCAGGAGGCCAGCCTGGTTTACATAGGTCAGCTGGGGGTATAGGGAGACCCTGTCTCAAAAACCCCACCAGAATGAATAGCAATAATGCAAGTTTTTCTTTTAAATTATTACAATTTTTTTTGAGACAAGGTCTCACTGTGTAGCCTTGGCTGTCCTGAAGCTCACTCTGTAGACCAGGCTGGCCAGACTCAAAGTGATCCACCTGCCTCTGCCTTCTGAGTACTGGGTTCCAGGACTGGAGAGTGCTCAGTGGTTAAGAGCACTGGCTGTTCTTGCAGAGGACCCAGGTTAGGTTTCCAGCACCCACATTGTGGCTAATTCCATTTCCAGGGATCCTATACCACCCTCAGGTCTCTGTCAGCATTGCTGATATGGGTCCTACATAAAATAAGAATTTTTTAAAAAATGCAAGCTCCACCAAGTTAAGAGATTTCTTCTAGAAAAACCCAGACTCCTCCCACTTCTGCCAAGGACTTCCACCAGGTCAGGGACTCCTCACTCTCCTTTCTTGTCCTCCCCCTCCCCTCCTCCCTCTTCCTCTTCTCCCCTTTCCTCTTTCCCCTCTTCCTCTTTGGTGCTGGGATTGAACCCTGGGCCTTATTCACATGAAGCCCACATTCCCACTGATCCCCCCCTTGGCATGTTCCTCACCTTCAAGGGGGCCCTCAGAGAAAGGAGTCATCAGCCTCTGTACAGGCCACGACGGAGTTCCTGTAGGCCAGGGGCCCCATCAAAGTAGGCAAAGGCAACCAGGGAGTGAAAAATCTGACACAGGTTCCAGCCTCATAATGAGACTGGAAAATATGAGATTTAGCAATTCATGCACTTGTCACAGGCATGGGGCAGAACCAGGCCCTTGGTGACAGTTACATGCACTGTGGACCCAACGCGTCCAAAGTCCCAGGACCACTCCTGCTCTCCTCCGTCCGTGACTGTGAGTGGCACACAAATTCCACCACACCACAAAAATGCTTGAATGCCCAGAACAGGAATGATGAAGAGGTCAAACCACACCTGTAGGGAGCAGTGATGCTGAGAGGGACCCACCTCCCTGGGTGGCTGGGCAGGGGTCTAGCACCTTTGGTTTGGTTTTGTCGTTGCCCTGGCTGGCCTGGAACTCACAGAGAGCCTCCTGCTTCTACCTCCCAAGTGCTGAGATCAAAGGTGTGCACCACCACCAATGCCTAGCTTTAGTTGTTAAGTGCACCTAAACAAATCACTATTAATGATAAAAAATGTAAGTTCTTATTGTAACACTCCCAGAGTTCATTTTCTGTAACTAAGTAAAGACTGGGATGGGACTCCCTTGCCACTTTGGCCGCCTGGAACAGGAGTGTCCGCAGCCCGCGCACTCTTCAGCCAGCACCCACTGCCTTGAACACTGCCTGAGCGCCTTGAGAGCCCCAGGATTGATCTCAGCTGACTGCCCAGCTGCTGAAGGCATGCCCTCAGCCAGGGCCGTTTGAAGCACTTCACACCAGATTTTTAGATTTTGCTATTGCAAGCTTTGATGAACTGAGAAGACAACAGGGAGAGCACCTCACCTGGTGACTGAGCAGAGGGGCTGCTGGGATTGGTCCAACACGCCTTCTCCAACTGTGTAAGCCAGCTGTTCCGGCTCTTAGAGAGTCGGGCTGGGAGCCTCTCCTGGGCTGCCTCCCTTGGAGCTGTGGCATTAGAACTAATAAAACACTTCTTTCTGGCCAGTGAGCTGTCCAAGACTGATGGCCTGGGTTTAGTCCCTGTCACTTACATGGTGGAAGGAGTGAACAAACTCCCTCAAGTTGTCCTCTTACTGCTGTGTGTGGGAAAACAGTTTTTAAAGGTTTTGTTTTTTGTTTTGAAACAGGGTCTCCTTGTAGCTTCAGCTGGCCTGGAACTCACTTTATAAACCAGGCTGCCCTTGATCTCACAGAGATCCACCTGCCTCTGCCTCCTGAATGTTAGGGTTAAAGATGTGCACCATCAAGCTCAGTATCTGATGGTCTTTTTTAAAAAAATTGTGTGGTGGTGCACGCCTTTAGTCCCAGCACTTCGGAGGCAGAAACAGGCAGATCTCTGTGAGTTCAAGGCCAGCCTGGTCTATATAGCCAGTTCCAGGCCAGTTGGGGCTACAGGGAGATTCTGTTTCAAAAAGACCAAAAACAACAACAACAACAACAACAAAAAATTTGTGTGTGAATGTACCTGCAGAGGCCAGAAGAAGGTGTCAGATCCCCAGGAATTACAGGTGAGCGCTAGAAACAACTCCGGTCCTCTGCAAGAGCAGCAAGTGCTCTTAACTGCTAAGCCATCTCTCTAGTGGTCTTTTAAAAAATGTATTTATTGGGGCTGGAGAGATGGCTCAGTGGTTAAGAACACTGGTGGTTCTTCCAGAAGACCCGGGTTTGAATCCCAGTACCCACATGGCAGCTAACAATTGTCCGTACCTCCGGTCCCAGGGGATCCGACAGCCTCTTCTGACCTCCATGGGCATTGCACGACATGGGTGCACTTACGTACATGCAGGCAATACACGCATACAAATATAAATAAATTTTTCAAAATGTATTTATGGGGCTGGAAAGATGGTTCAGCAGTTAAGAACACTGGTTGTTCTTGCAGAAGACGCGGGTTTGAATCCCAGCACCCACATGGCAGCTGACAGCTGTCCATAATTCCAGTTCCAGGGGATCCGACAGCCTCTTCTGTCCTCTGAGGGCATTGCACAACAGGGGTGCATTTACCTATGTGCAGGTAATATACACATACACATAAAATAATTTTTTTTTTGTCTTTTTGAGTCAGGGTTTCCCTGTAGCCCTAGCTGGCCTGGAACTCACTATGTAGACCAGGTTGGCCTCAAACTCACAGAGATCCACCTGCCTCTGCCTCCCAAGTCCTGGGATTAAAGGCGTGTGCCACCACACCTGGCTATTAAAAAAAAATATTTTTAAAAAATGTATTAGTATTTTTCAGCCTGACATGGTGGTGCATGCCATTCTACATGTAGCCAGCCTAGTATACATAGTGAGTGCCAAGCCAGCTGGGGCTACAGGGAGACCCTGTCTTAAAAAGACCAAAAAATGGGGCTGGAGAGATGGCCCTGCGGTTAAGAGCACTGTCTGCTCTTGCAGAGGGCCCAGATTCGATTCCCAGCACCCACATGGTGGCTACGAGCCGTCCTTAACTCCAGTTCCAGGGGAATCCGAAGCCCTCTTCTGACCTCCCCAGCGTTGCACGACACGGGTGCACTCACATACGTGCAGGCAATGCACTTGTACACATAAAAATAGTAAATGAAATATTTTTTTAAAAAAAGACCAAAAAAAGGTATTAGTATTTTTTTCATGGGATTAAAGGTGTGCGCCATCACACCCGATTATTATTAGTACTTTTTGTTTGTTTGTTTTGTCTTTTTGAGACGGGGTCTCCCTGTAGCCCCAGCTGTCCTGGAACTCACTATGTAGACCAGGCTGGCCTCGAACTCACAGAGATCCACCTGCCTCTGCCTCCCAAGTGCTGGGACTACAGGCGTGCGCCACTATGCCTGGCTATTAGTACTTTTTAAATGTGTGTGTGTTTGGCCTGCATGCATGTAAGCACACCGTGTGGGTGCAGTGCCCATGGAGATCAGAGGAGGGCGTTGGATCTTCTGAAACGAGTTACAGATGATTGTTAGCCGCCACGTGGGTGCTAGGAACTGAACCGGGACCTTTGCTAGAGCAGCCACTCCTCTTAGCAGCTGAGCCACGGCTCCAGCCTCTCAGGTGGTCTTTTCACGCTCACGTTGGTAGTGTGGACTGAGCTAATAACAGCAGAGACAGCGGATGCAGCAGAGACAGAGGAGTGGCCTCGGAGGAGGAGGAGCAGCTGGAGGAGAGAGACAGAGGAGAGGGCGGAGAGCCGAAGAAGGCTCAGGGCCTCTGAGTAGGGGAGAAGAAACACTGCAGGCCCTGCTGGCCAGAGGGTCCCAGAGCTCTGCCCAGCTTCCGTGGGTCACAGACACCCCAGGACACCACCACTGTCGGACCGAGGAACCCCCCAGTACCTAGGCCTGTCCCGAAACTGCTAAACCAGCCACAGTAAGAACTGAGGAATCGAAACTTGCTACACCTACAGGGACTGCAACAGGGCCAGTTGTATGCCTGAGGCCCGCTGGAGGACTGTGGCACTAGAGGGCGCCATTTGCTGCTCCCACCTGCCTGCTGGCCAGGTCACTGCTGCCAAAGACCAGCACTTGAACTACTTGCCTACCCATGATTTCCAAAGGAACCCAGCCAGCTGTAGCAACAGCACCGGGGAACAAGTATCCCCATACTCAGCAGGGCACATCCTGAATGACGCAGTTTGTAAATATCTATAGCGATAGACATTGTAGAAGCCTGGCCAAGCACAGCCTTGCACCTGCTGAAAGGTCGAGCTCCAAACCACTTACCCCAACCCTGAACATGGTTATGATCCCCAAAAGAGAAACAGCCAGCATGACACTAACAGATGAGCTATATTGGAGCCAGTTTCTGTGTTCACAAAATAATCTTTAAAAAATTCTTTTAGCCAGGCACAGTACTGCACGCTTTTAATCCCATCACTTGGGAGGCAGAGGGAGACTGATCTCTGTGAATTAAAGGCTAGCCTGGTCTACATAGCGAGTTCTAGGCCAGATGGGGCTACAGGAGACCCTGTCTTAACAACAAAACTTTTTTTCTTTTTTTGGTCTTTTTGAGATAGGGTCTCCCTGTAGCACCAGCTGTCCTTTGTTGGGAAGGCATCTGGATGAGACCTCAGTAACCAATATCTCCTGGAAACTTGGGGATCTCTCAGCAGTATTTGCCTCCTTTGGATGGCAGGCAGGTGGGGTGGACAGCCTAAAGGTGGTGGCCAGCATCAAACACCCTAAATTTTCATCTCCCTGTCTCAGCAGTATTTGCCTCCTTTGGATGGCAGGCAGGTGGGGTGGACAGCCTCAAACACCCTAAATTTTCATCTCCCTATACCAGGAGATGGACCAGCTTTGTCACCTGACTTCGTCTCCTACCCACCAGGCTGCTCCAGCCACAGGACAAAAATTGGGAGCTCTCCTGTCCATGTTCAGGGAGTAGTGTCTGCTGGCTGTCTGGGGACAGCAGCACTCCCTGGTATCCTGGTCTGTGGGTACGAAAGCCTGTGGATGTAGTTTTTGTGCTATTGGATTGTGAAGAAAGCCTAGAGCTATAACACCGAGCGAGAAGCACAGAGGAGCACCACATAGTGATGGTCTAATTAGGAATCCTTTATTAACAGCTGGCAGTCAGAGAGAGGACTAATGCCCAAAAGAATTCTCGACCCCAAGGAGAAGCAAGGCAGGATTTATAAAGTTTAAAACCACAGGCAGAGGCAGGTGGATCTCTGTGCATTCAAGGCCAGCCTGGTCTACATAGTGACACTAGTTCCAGGCCAGCTGGGTTCACAGGGAGACCCTGTCTCAAAAAGACCAAAAAAAAAAGACAAACAAAAACAAAGCTTAAAACATGATTACATCATGCCAGGGGCAAAGCCAATAACCATAGTTACACCACACCAGGGGCAGGTCAGTTAACCCTTAAGAGGTTTTCCAATTAATAAGTTTAGTTAGGCTGGGTAGGAGGACACGCTTCCTGAACATGCTACCTGGCTACTTGTAATTGTCCCAGTATTGTGGAGACAATGTACTTTCTGAAACTACCTGGTTGGTTGCAGTGAGAATGGCTGGGCAAAAACATGGGGTAAAGCAAGAGTCAGCTGGAACAAGATGGGGTTAGTTTTGCCATTTCAGAGCGAAGAAATAAAAACTGTTTTGGATACAGTTTGTGGGAAGTTTGCGGTAAGGTGCTGGCGATACACTCGGAACAGACTCACACACTAAGATTAGTGTGCAGGAAGGGTCCCTGGCAGGACTGTTTGAATGGCGTGTCTTTCTTACCTTTCTGTCGCTGTGATAAAATTCCCTGATGAAAGCAACTTCAGGGAGAAAGGGTTTGTTCTGGTTCCGAGTTCAATACAGTCCATGGGGGCTGGAGAGAAGGCTCAGTGGTTAGGAGCACTGGCTGCTCTTGCAAAGGACCCCAGTTTGGTTCCCAGCACCCACATGGTAGAGTGGGTAGGAGAGTAGCTCGTTTTTAATTTTCTCTTCCTCCCTCTCTCCCTCCCTCCCTCCCTTCTTTCTCTCTTTCTCTCTTTCTGGTCTTTTTGAGACAGGGTCTCCCTATAGCTCCAGCTTACCTGGAACTCACTATGTAGACCAGGCTAGCCTTGAACTCACAGAGATCTGCCTGCCTCTGCCTCACAAGTGCTGGGATTAAAGGCGTGTGCCACCATGCCAGTTAATTTTCTTTATTTAGTGTGTGAATGTGTGTGTGTATGTCATGGTGCTCATGTGGAGGTCAGAGGACAATTTAAGGAGGTCAGTTCTCTCCTTCTTTAAGTGAGTGGGTTCCAGGGATTGAACTCAGTACCCTTCCCCAATGAGCCCTCTCACTGACCCTGCTTTTTAAAATTTATATATATATATGTGTGTGTGTGTGTATATTTAAAATATTTACTATTTTAATTTTATGTGTATGAGTGTATTGTCTGCATGTATGTGAGTGCACCTGTGTCCTGCAATGTCAAGGAGGTCAGAGGAGGGCTTCAGATTCCACTGGAATTGGAGTTGAGGATGGTTTGTAGCCGCCATGTGGGTGCTGGGAATCAAACCCAGGTCCTCTGCAAAAGCAGTCAGTGCTCTTAACCACTGAACCATCTCTCCAGCCCCTAAAATTATATTTTATTTATTTATTTTTTGTTTATTTATTTGTTTTTGAGACAGAATGTCACTGCATAGCACTACCTGGCCTGGAACTCTCTATGTAAACCAGGCTGGCCTTGAATTCACAGAGATCTGCCTGCCTCTGTTGGGATTTAAAAGCCTTCAGCACCACAACTGCCCTTATTTTATTTTTTATACAGGGTCTCCTGTAGCCCAGGCTGCACCTCACTCTAGCTGATACTGGCCTCCCACCTGATGTTCCTGTGTCTACTTCCAAAGTGCTGGAAGTACAGGTGTTTGCCACCATGTCTTGCTTAAAAGCATAGCCTGGGGTGTGTGATTCTCAAAGGGCTGAGCAAAAGCAAAAGCTAACCCAACCCACAGGGACACCTCAGATTCAGAGCCACCACCACCTGCTCCTTTGGGAGACAACAGTTCTTAAGCTGAGCCAGACTAAAACACTCAGGGAAGTCCTATCCCAGGGGCACCTACCAGCCGTTACAATAACATGATTTCACAGCTGAGACTCAGGGTGGAGTGGGGCATGGTGGCTCCTGCCTGTAATCCCCACAAGCTGGGAGACTGAGGCAGAAGAACTGCCTCTATGTGAGACCAGCCTAAGCTACATAGCGGCCTGGGTTACAGAGTGAAACCCTTTTTCAAAAGAGGGAAAAATCTTCCTTCACATTAGCTGAGCACACTGGGCAGAATACGGAGGTGAAGATGTTCCAAGAGACAAAGGAAAGAACTCAACCAAAGCAGGGCCTGCGTCACCCCAGCTGCTGGGGAAGCTGAGGCAGGAGGATCACAAGTTTAAGGCCTGCTTATAGTGTAGAGTGAGTTCAAGGCTGGCATGGGCAATTTAGCAAGGCCTTGTCTCAAATAAAAAGTAAAAAGAGGGTTAGAGATGTAGCTCTGGGGTAGAGCACTTGCTTGGTTCAATCCCCAGCACTATGAGAAAAAAAAGAAAAAAAGGCGGGGACTGGAGAGCTGACTCTGGCTAAGAGTATGACTGCTCTTGCAGAGGACCAGTGAAACGGCAAAACTAACCCCGTCTTGCTCTCCCTGACTTTGGCTTTGCCCTGTGTTTTTGCCCAGCCATTTCCACTGCAGCCAGCCAGGGGGACCGTCTCATGCAGGCAGTTTCAGGGAGCACATTGTTTCTACAGTACCGGGAAACTTACAAGTATCCAGGTAGCAGGTCCAGACAGCACATCCTCCCTCCCTGCTATGCCTGCGTCTCCATGGAGCCCGTTGTTTCTGCAATTCTGAGAAACTTGTTTTCTCCTTATTGAAACTTATTGTTAACTGAAAGCCTCTTCTTTAAAATATTTATTTCTGGAGCTGGGAGTGGTGGCACACGCCTGTAGTCCCAGCACTTGGGAGGCAGAGGCAGGCGGATCTCTGTGAGTTCAAGGCCCATTTTTTTTTTTGTCTTTTTGAGACAAGGTCTCCCTGTAGCCCCAGCTGTCCTGGAACTCACTACGTAGACCAGGCTGGCCTTGAACTCACAGAGATCCACCTGCCTCTGCCTTCCGAGTGCTGGGATTAAAGGCATGCACCACATTCCCGGAAACATATTTTTTTTAAATTTTATTTATTATTTTTATTTTATGTATATGCATGTATTGCCTGCATGTAGGTAAGTGCCATCTCTCCAGCCCCTTATTTATTATTTTTATTTTATGTGTATGGGTGTTATGCCTGCCTGTAGGTAAGTGCACCCCTGTCATGCAATGCCCTTGGAGGACAGAGAGGATGTTGTATCCCCTGGAACTGGAGTTAAGGACAGTTGTTAGCTGCCATGTGGGTGCTGGGATTTGAACCTGGGTCTTCTGCAAGAACAGTCAATGTTCTTAACCGATGAGCCATCTCTCCAACCCCTCTGGCTCTTTTTATATTGATTATGTTGCTAGGCAAGCAAGCAGAATACAGAAACCAATCTGAGTGTTCAGCTTGAGCAAACATTGTCAAGGAAATACATAAGAAAACACAATTTTCTATCCAACCCTCCCCCCACCTGCAGAGAACTAGTTTCCTCCTCTTTTTTTTTTTTTTTTTTTTTTTTGGTGTTTTTGAGACAGGGTCTCCCTGTAGCCCCAGCTGTCCTGGAACTCACTATGTAGACCAGGCTGGCCTTGAACTCACAGAGATCCGCCTGCCTCTGCCTCCCAAGTGCTGGGATTAAAGGCGTGCGCCACCACTCCTGGCCCTCTTCCTCTTTCATAAACAGCCATTATCAATCTTGCTGTTATTCTACTGTCCCGCGCTATCGTCTCGCCAGCAAGAACGACGCGGCACACTCAGGATCCTTCTGCAGAAAAGCTTTAATGCATCTTGAGAGGGAGAGCATAAGCTTACAGGGCGAAGACCCCGAATGTCGGAAACCCAGCCCTTATATAGGTTAGTAAGCCCGTCTTAGACGTGGCAACTCTTGATTGGTCGCAAACTCATCAGCCCATATCACGCCACGAGGTAGGCAGAGACTAGAAGGTGGAAAATTACTTCGGGCATGCGTACTGACTTATTTACTGCTCAGCATGAACCGGATGTGAGCGCCATCTTGTAATGGCGTCTGCAGGGACGGCAGGCGGCTCCCCACAGTCATGCACATGGTCGTGTCACCTGCCCTCTGTGCCATAAAGATCTTCGTGTGACCTTCCCTCTCTGATGTGCAGATGTTTGTTTCACCTGCCCCTCTGACGTGCAGATGGTAGTGTCACCTGGCCCCTATCATGCACATGGTCGTGTTACCTGTCCTCTTAATAGTGCACATGGTCATTTCACTTGCTCTCGTTGTTGTGCTCATGGTCCTGTCACCTGCTCCTTCTGCCATAAATATGGGCGTGTCACCTGCATCCTCTGATGGGCAGTTGGTCGTGTCACCTGCCCACCTGACTTGCAGATGGTCGTGTCACCTGACCCCTCTGACGTGCAGATGGTCGTGTCACCTGCCCTCTCTGATATGCACATAGTTGTGTCACCTGCCCTCTCTGACGTGCACATGTTTGTGTCACCTGCTCTCATTGTCATGCTCATGGTCGTGTCACCTGCCCTCTCTGCCTTAAAGATGGGCGTGTCACCTGCATCCTCTGACGGGCAGTTGGTCGTGTCACCTGCCACTCTGACGTGCAGACGGTGGTGTCACCTCCCCTGTCGCGAGCCGGGACTCTGTCCAGCAGAGTCCCGGAAAGACGACACAGAAACCAAGGTGAGGTTCAAGCTTCTGTTTCTTTTCCTTCCTTTATTCTCTCTTATTCTTTCTCATATTCTCTTCACTATCTCACCCACTATGATGCTGCTTCATCGTTCTCCTACATCTCTCACTTCATTCTCTCTCACTTCATTCTCACTTCTCATTCTCTCTCACTATGATGCTGTCTCGTAGTTGCTGTTCTTCAGTCTTCTGTTCTGTTCTGTTCTCCTCTATTACACACCTCAGCTGTTCATATAGCGTTTCCAACAGCCCTCCCTCTAGCCAGGACCAATCAGGGCACACA
>NW_008358192.1:463446-476869 GCF_000622305.1 Nannospalax galili | reverse complement strand
GCTAAATCATTGCCAAGGGCCATTGGTCCAGGGAGGCCCGAATGGGTCCTAATATGTGTAATATAAAAGGGTGTACTCCTCTTAAATAAACAATCTTGTATTTTCTGAAAAAGGGCAGCCACCCTGCTGGTTGGTTTTATAACACCAGCTGTCTCTAGCACAGCAACTGCATTAACTACATAGGATGAGTCAGAAATAATATTAAGAGGACCTGAAAACTTTTGAAGAACCTCCAACACAACCAGACATTCTACTATTTGAGGAGAGGTTTCTGCATATTGTCGTGAGAACACCTTGGAACCCATGACATATGCCCCCTTCCCATTCTTGGAGCCATCTGTATATATCATCAATCCCTCTTTCAGTGGAATGGGAGATGTAACTCGGGGAAAGACTACAGGATGGAGGGCTGCAAACTGCAGCAAAGGATGCCTTGGATAGTGATTATCAATTCTCCCCGAGAAGGTGGTAACTAGTATGGCCCAGTCATTTGAGGTGGCAGCTAATGTTTGCACCTGAGAGGAATTATAGGGGACCAAGATAGATGTAGGGTGCTTGCCAAAGTGTTCTATAGCCAATTTTAAGCCTTTAAGTGCAAGTTGAGCTATAGCCGTGGGGTACCAGTCAATTATTTTTTGGGGGGAAGCGTTCGGGTGAACCCATAACAGGGGTCCTTCCTGCCATAAAACCGCAGTGGGCAGCTTTCTTGTTTTAAAAACATAGAGACAAAAAGGTTGAGAGCTGTTAATGCGACGTAACTGTGCTTTCTCTATTGCCTCCTCTACTAGGAGGAGTGCTGTTTCCGCAGCAGGGGTCAAGGATCGAGGGGAAGTAATATGGGTGTCCCCCTCCAAAATGTCAAAAAGAGGTTTTAAATCCGCTGTGGGAATTTTGAGAAATGGGCGAAGCCAATTAATATCTCCCAATAATTTTTGGAAATCATTTAAAGTGCACAAATCTTTTCTATAAATTTTTATCTTTTGTGGACGAATCACATCAGGGAGAATAACAGTGCCCAGGAATTGGCCTGTATCAGAAAACTGGACCTTTTCAGTGGCGACTTGAAGTCCCCAGTATTGCAAAGCTTTCACCAGCTGTGGGTAAGCTTTTTCAAGGGTCTCTCGCTCTTGATGACACATGAGCACATCATCCATGTAATGAATAATAGTTATCGCAGGAAATTTTTCTCTAATAGGCTTTAGAGCCTCCTGTACATACAGTTGACATATGGTGGGACTGTTGGCCATCCCTTGAGGCAGCACTCTCCATTGAAATCTCTTATCTGGCTCCATATGATTAATTGAAGGGATGGTAAAAGCAAAGCGCTGCCTGTCAGAGACATGCAGGGGGATAGAAAAGAAGCAGTCCTTTATATCTATAATGATTAAGTTCCAATCCTTAGGCAGAGCAGAGAGGACCGGAAGTCCCCGCTGCACTGCCCCAAGGGGATACATTTGCTCATTAATAGCTCTTAGGTCATGTAATAACCTCCATTTTCCAGATTTCTTTTTTATCACAAAAATCGGGGTATTCCAAGGGGAGGTAGATGGCTCTATATGCCCCAAAGCCAGCTGCTCAGTGACCAGATCAGTTACTGCAGCCAATTTTTCGGAGGTCAAAGGCCACTGAGCAACCCACACCTGAGCCTCCGTTTTCCATGGTATGGGCCGTACTGCCTCAGTGGCACCTAGGAAAAACCCAGGCCTTGTCTGCCTTGATTTGGGTTGGGTGCTATGGGTTCTGTACACCCCTGTTCACAACACCCCAGCCCTTTTCCTCTCTCATACCCCATTTTCTTCATAATTTGGATTGCTTGTGGTGAATATTCATTGGACAGAGTAAGCCCGAGGTCGTGCATAACATCCCGTCCCCATAGGTTGACAGGTAAAGGGAGGACTGGATGATATCTTTCTTCCTCATACTTCGCTACTTCCTCATCTAGCTCCGCCTCCTCCTCCGGGTCAAGGCTCTCGTCCTCAGAGCTCCCGGGGCTTCCTGAACTACTTAATTGCAGAGCCTTTAGTTCTCGGACGGGGTATATACTAGTCCCTTTGTCCGGCCTCTCGACAGGCAAAGAATCTCTAGGCTCTTTAAAATACGCTCCCTTGTCAACAGACCTTCCGGGAGGGCCATTTTCCTTATTTGGGGCCCGTTTCTTTTTTCGTGCACCTAACCTCTCACTGCGTTCAGTTTCTGACATGCTATCCTGGACTTCCTCAAGAACATTTCGACTTTCCGCCACAACGGCCTGGCATGTTTTATACAACAAAACTATAAGTGCTCCCAGAATGATAACCAAGGCCTCAAAGCTACCTTTCCAAGGTGGAAACAGGTTCAAGCCAAAGTCCAGAAAAAACATACCTCTCTGAACGTCCTTACGTGCAGTTCTGAATCCTCCTTGAACTCAAGGGGTCTCCGATGGTGCTGATGATGGTTTGGTCGAATTCCCGGGTCTCAGCACCAGTTGTCCTGCGCTATCGTCTCGCCAGCAAGAACGACGCGGCACACTCAGGATCCTTCTGCAGAAAAGCTTTAATGCATCTTGAGAGGGAGAGCATAAGCTTACAGGGCGAAGACCCCGAATGTCGGACACCCAGCCCTTATATAGGTTAGTAAGCCCGTCTTGGACGTGGCAACTCTTGATTGGTCGCAAACTCATCAGCCCATATCACGCCACGAGGTAGGCAGAGACTAGAAGGTGGAAAATTACTTCGGGCATGCGTACTGACTTATTTACTGCTCAGCATGAACCGGATGTGAGCGCCATCTTGTAATGGCGTCTGCAGGGACGGCAGGCGGCTCCCCACATTCTACCTTGTCTTTACCAGTCACAAAGTTCCCTCTGGGGGGGGGTTGTATTATAGCACTTGTATCTTAAGAACCTCTAAATGTTGTGGGATACTTTTTGTACAGAGAAACTATAACCAGGAGTGAAAAGTTTAGGTTTCCAAGCATACAGGTGGAGAGCCCCCTTAATAATTTCTATTCTATTAAGTAACAATTACTGTTTTGCAGAAGCAAGCCAAGCATAACCTACAGAGCCATAAATCAGCAGTTAGCAGGAGCACTCTAGGATGCTCTGACTTGTTCCTAAGACAACCAGGGTCCAGCTTACATGCACTCCCACACCGTAGGCCAACCGTCTGACAACTTCAGAGACTAGAGTCAGCTCAAACTCCAACATGGTGTAGCCACGGCCAAGAAGGTGGCCAAGAAGGTGTACTATTACATATGTAAGTGCAACCCTGTATTGCATTGCCCATGGAGGTCAGAAAAGGGCGCCAGATCCCCTGGAACTGGAGTTGCAGACAGTTGTTGCCACCATGTGGGTGCTGGGAACTGAACTCAGGTGCTTTACAGGAGCAGCCAATGTTCTTAACAGCTGAGCCATCTCTCCAGCCCAACTGTAAATCTGTTAACTGACCTCTCCCTGGTCTGGTGTAACTATGGTGATCTGATGTGACTATGGTTGTTGGCTTTGCCCATGTCATGATATAACTAGGGTTCCAATGGATCCCTTAGAACTGGAGTTATAAATGGTTGTTAGCTGCCATGTGGTGCTGAGAATCAAACCTGGTCCTCTGTAAGAACAGCCAGTGCTCTTAACTGCTGAGCCATCTCTCCAGCCCAACTGTAAACCTGTTAACTGACCTCTCCCTGGTCTGGTGTAACTATGGTGATCTGATGTGACTATGGTTGTTGGCTTTGCCCATGTCATGATATAACTAGGGTTCCAATGGATCCCTTAGAACTGGAGTTATAAATGGTTGTTAGCTGCCATGTGGTGCTGAGAATCAAACCTGGTCCTCTGTAAGAACAGCCAGTGCTCTTAACTGCTGAGCCATCTCTTCAGCCCCATAAAAATTTTTTTTTTGTCTTTTTTGGCTACATAGTAAGACCATAATAAGTTTCTTTCTAAAAACAAACAAGAAAGAAAGGAAGTACGGAAGGAGGGAAGGAAGGATGGAAGGAAGGAAGGAAGGAAGGAAGGGCAGACGGAAGGAGGGAAGGAAGGAGGGAAGGAGGACAGGGGAGAGGCTCATGAGGCCCACACCTAGCTGAGGCACCTACTGGTAGTTGAAGGTTACTGAGAAAAGAGACTTTTCTTCTTTTTAAAATTTTACAGTTTTTTAGGCTGGGCATGGTGGCATACACCTTTAATCCCAGCACTTGGAAGGCAGAGGCAGGCGGATCTCTGTGAGTTCAAGGCCAGCCTGGTCTACATAGTGAGTTCCAGGAAAACTGGAGCTACAGGGAGACCCTGTCTCAAAAAAGACAAAAAAAGAAAAATTTACAGTTTTTTTAAAAAAAATATACGTATGTGTGTGTGTGTGTGTGTGTGTGTGTGTGTCCTCCTTGGGCTGGCCTTGAACTCACAGATCTGCCTGCCTCTGTCTCTGGAATGCTGGGATTAAAGGCATGCACTACCACACCCGGTCTTTAATTTTATTATTAATATAAGTATTTTGTCTACAAATATGTTAAGTACACCTGTGCATGTAATGCCTATAGAGGTCAGAAGAGAGCACTGGATCCCATGGAACTGGAGATACAATTGTTAGCCACCATGTGGGTGCTGGGAACTGAACCTGGGTCCTTTGCAAGAGCAGCCTGTGTTCTTAACTGCTGAGCCACCTCTCCAGTTCCACCACTTCTGTCCTAAAGTTTTTTAAAAAACTTTAATAAAAAATTTTAAATTACATGTATTTATTTATTTAATGTGTGTGTGTGCTCATGTTATGACATACATGGGCAGGTCTGAGGACAGTTTGTGAGAGTCTGTTTCCGTCTTCCCTCATGTGAGTCCCAGGGAGGGAACTCAAGTGCTCAAGGTGTTGGCAATCACCTTTACCTGCTGAGCCATCTCACCTGCCCTTCCTAATGATTGCTGTGTGGTTTCCCAACGAATAAGGAAACAAATTATCCCAAGGTTAAAGTACTTGCTGACTCTCAGAATACTAAATTTTATTGTCTTTAGTCAGGTGACCCTCAGGGGGAAGTGGTCAGCTGCTACGTAGGCTATTGCCTATCGTTAAACCATTAAATCTAAAAAAAGTATAATGAAGATAAAGATGTCAGTTAAAGATCTCCAGTTAAACCACAGCAGGTAATAAACTAGGTGAGAGGCTGTTGTCTCAATGGGCCTTATAACCAGGGAGATCCTGGATCTGGGGCCTGCAAATCTTCCAGGAACACACAGGAAATGGCCTCCACCTTGATTTCTTCTAAGAGCCTGAGAAAGTTTGATGGAAAGAATCCTTTAAACATTTATTATGTGTTGAGGTTGGAATCCAGGGCCTTGAGCATGGGTGTACTAGATATTTGAGGTCCTGAGACATACCCTGGCCTTTTTATGATGAACACTTCAGGCGAAGAAAGAACTGTTAGGTTAAAAATGTTGGAGAGAGGGAGCGGGCAGGTGGCGCGGATGGAGGAAGGCACCTAGGCACAGATGGAATTCTCAGTGGGATACAGATTTATTTCGCATGGGGCACCTTTCCCTCGGGGAAGGGGAAGATATCAGGGAAGGGAGAGATGTCAGGGAAGGGAGAGATGTCAGGGAGGGAAAGGGAAGGGAAGGGAAAGATGTCAGGGAAGAGCAGGGAAGGGAAAGATGTCAGGGAAGGGAAAGATGTCAGGGAAGGGAGAGATGTCAGGGAAGGGAGAGATGTCAGGGAGGGAAAGGGAAGGGAAGGGAAAGATGTCAGGGAAGAGCAGGGAAGGGAAAGATGTCAGGGAAGGGAAAGATGTCAGGGAAGGGAGAGATGTCAGGGAAGGGAGAGATGTCAGGGAGGGAAAGGGAAGGGAAGGGAAAGATGTCAGGGAAGAGCAGGGAAGGGAAAGATGTCAGGGAAGGGAAAGATGTCAGGGAAGGGAGAGATGTCAGGGAAGGGAGAGATGTCAGGGAAGGGAAGGGAAGGGAAGGGAAGGGAAGGGAAGGGAAGGGGAAGGATGTCAGGGAAAGATGTCAGGGAAGGGAAAGATGTAAGGGAAGGGAAAGATGTCAGTGGAGGGCAAGGAAGGGAAAGACATCAGCGAAGGGCAGAGAAGGGAAAGATGTCAGCCCACAGGCTGTGAGCTGGGACTTTATATACGGGGGCTTTAGGGTGTAGAAGGGGGAATGTTTGAGGGAGAAATCAGGGAGGGGGAAGCAGGAAAAGCAGGTAGGATTAGGGTCTGGAAGTGTTTACTTTTTCCCTCTTAAGATGAGAGATAAACAGCTTCTAAAATCTCTGGTTATCAGGTAGAATCTGCTTATCTTATCTTTGGAGATCAGAGGAAAGGCAGGCTGCTTCTCAGCAGAGTCTGTAGGTCCCTGTTGGGGAGGGGGGAAGCTACTGCTGTTTGGAACCCTAACAAGAACAAGGCCTGGAGGTCACTCTCAGCCATTCTGGAGAGCAGAGGTAGGAAGTTCACAACCACAGGGCCAACCTGGGCTACCGAATGAAATCAAAGTCATGGGGGGACTTAGGAAGATCCTGTCGCCAAAAAAAAATGAAAAGGGATTGGGAAGATAGTTCAATAGTACAGCACTTACGTAACATTAGCTCCGTCTAATCTTCAGTATGGGACAGGGGTGGGGAAGGGAATAGGTGTGCTATTACAGCTCTGTAGTCCCAGCACTTAAGATGGAAGCAGGAGGGTCAGGCATTCAAGCCAGCCTCAGACACCTAGGGAGGTAGAAGTCTAAGGGTAAGGTTTTAGGTTAGACCTTGTCTAGACCTCCCCTCCTCAAAAACTAAATGAGTAAGAAAGTAAGACAGACAGAAAAGAAACCAACTAAAACCCAAGGCCTACTTAGTTATACCCCCAGCCTTAGGCGCCATCTTGGAAAGGTCCACCCTCTTTTCCAACACTGCCCAGATTCCCAGAAATCCTGGGAATGAATATCCAGGTTGCCATTAAGATTTTTTTTTCCCAGTGCTGGGGATCAAAGCTAGGGCTCCTTGCACACTGGTCAAATGTGTTCTTGGAAACAGGCTGGTGGATCTCTGTGAGTTCAAGGCCAGCCTGGTCTACATAGTGAATTCCAGGCCAGTTGGGGCTACAGGGAGACCCTCTCTCAAAAAGACCAAAAAGAGGACTGGAGAGATGGCTCAGCAGTTAAGAACACTGACTGCTCTTACAGAGGTCCCAGGTTCAATTTCCAGCACATGGTGGCTAACAATCATCTGTAACTCCAGTTCCAGGGGATCCAATGCCTTCTTCTGACCTCCATCCCATTGCAAAACACGAGTGCACTTACACATATACAGGCAATACACTCATCCACATAAAATCCAAATCATAAAATATTTTTTTTAAAAAAGTGTTCTCAGGGCTGGAGAGATGGCTCAGCGGTTAAGAACACTGGCTGTTCTTGCAGAAGACCTGGGTTCCAATCGCAGAACTCACATAGTAGCTAACAACTGTCCCTAACTCCTGTCCCAGGGGATCTGACAGCCTTTTCTATCCTCTTCGGGTATTGCACAACACAGGTGCACTTACCTACCTACATGCAGGCAATACACACATACACATAAAAAAAATTTTTTTTTTAAATATATTAAAAAAAAAGTGTTCTCAGGGCTGGAGAGATGGCTCAGTGGTTAACACTGGTTCTTGCAGAAGACCTGGGTTTGAATCCCAGCACCCACATGGCAGCTAACAATGGTCCGTAACTCCAGTTCCAGGGGATCTGACAGCCTCTTCTGACCTCCGCGGGCATTGCATGACACGGGTGCACTTACCTACATGCAGGCGATACACACATACACATAACATAAAAATAATAAATAAAAATTTAAAAAAATAATAAATAAAATATTTTTAAAGTGTTCTCAACCCCTAACTGTATCCCCAACCCCAAGCTTTTCAATGTAATTATTTTAGTAATCATGTATAATTTTGCTCTAATTTCTTATTTCAGTAGAGTTTATGAAATGATGATTTTGAATTCTTCCTTTTTGTTTTTGGCCTCGAACTCACAGAGATCTGTCTGCTTCTGCCTCCTGAGAGCTGGGACTAAAGGCGTGCGCCACCACACCCAGGGTCTTTAATCATTCTTGGCTGAAAGTTTTCTGTAGAATAACTAGCCAGTAACTCATCTCCATAGCTGGTCTTTTGTTTACCTTAACTGCAGAGGCAGAGCCTTGTGGGTATGAGAAACTGGTGTGAAAGTCTCCAATGACAGCAATATCCTTCTCCTTTTTGTATACAGGGCCAGGAACTTTCTCCTGGTCCCTCTGACCATGCCAGACGCCTTGCTAAAGCCAGATGTGCTGAGATGCTGGCCTTCTGCTCTCTGCTTTCAGCATTGTGGCCCAGGGAACTGGTGTTGGCACTGACAAGATTTCCTCAGGGACCCATGCTTGTTCCTGGACCCTGTTCTGTCCCCAATGACCATGGTGATGTTTTCCACCCCATCACCAATTGCTGAGGCACCTCAGCATCTCCAGGGATTCCAAAATGTCAGATTTGTGCTCAGTGGAGGTCAAATGGCCCTTAAGTAATGTTGACAGGGCGTGGCTTTGGACGCTAACCTGCACAAACAGATCAAACCAAAGCCAAAGTTCTGTCATAAGATGCAACTAATTTGTTTAGCTGACCCTCCGAGAAAAGAGAAATCGATCATAGCCAAATCCCAAACGTGTCAGGTCCACCCTGCATGGAAAAGAAGGGACTCTGGGGACTGTGGAGATGGCTCAGCAGAACACTTACTGTTCTCCCAGAGGACCCTGGTTTGATTCCCAGAACCCACATGACAGCTAACAACCATTTCGTAACTCGTTCCAGGGGATCCAACGCCTTCTTCTGAACTCCTTGGGCATTGCATGGCATGGGTATACCTACCTACATGCAGGCAAAACACCCATACAGAAGAGGGCATTGGATCCCCTGGAACTGGAATTACAGACAGTTGGTAGCTGCCATGTGGGTGCTGGAAACTTAACATGGGTCCGCTGCAAGAGCAGTCAGTGCTCTTAACCGCTGAACCATCTTTCCAGCCCCATAAATAGAATATTTTTAAAAAGGAAGGGACATGTTGGGCATGGTGGCGCACGACTTTAATCCCAGCACTCGGGAGGCAGAGGCAGGGGGATCTCTGTGAGTTCAAGGCCAGCCTAGTCTACAAAGTGAGTTCCAGGACAGCTGGGGCTACAGAGAGACCCTGTCTCAAAAAGACCAAAAATAAAAAAAAGAAGGGACTGTTTTAACCTTTGTGAGTAAAGGAGGACCTGCGCACCCACTACTACTTTGCTGTTTGTTTGACTTGGTTTCTTGTTTTGTTGAGAAATATCTTGGTAGCCTAGGATGATCTCAAACTCAAGATTTGCCAGACCGAGTGCTGAGGTTATAGGCATTGAGCCACCATGAATATGAGGATTTGAACGTCTTGATTTGCATGATTTTATGGGGTTTCTGGGTCAACACAGAAGGTAAACAATTTCACAGATCACCTTTGGCCACTTACAGAAAGAGCTAGTCCCTTCTTCCCTCCCTTTCTCCCTCCCTTCCCTCCTGTCCATCTTCCTGTCTGTGTAGCCCAGGCTGGCTTCAAATTCATGAACTTCTTGCCTCTGCTTCCTTGATGCTAGAATTCCAGGTGTGTGCTGCCAAACCCAGTTTAATGATGTAAATTGAAAGAAGACTAATAAAAACTATGTCCTTGCTGGGCGTGGTGGTGGAGGTGGCGGCAGCGACCGGAGCAGTGGTGCATGCCTTTAATCCCGGCACTCAGGAGGCAGAGGTAGGCAGATATCTGTGAGTTCAAGGCCAGCCTGGTCTACATAGTGAGTTCCAGGCTAGCTGTGGCTACAGGGAGACCCTCTCTCAAACACACACACACACACACACACACACACACACATAAACAAAAACAAAAAAAACTATGTCCTTACTACTGATGGTAAGATCTGGTGCACTGCTCTGGGCTTGAAGGTCTGGGGCCTCAGAAAGTGTAATTTCACTGTCTCACAGAAATGTGAACTTTAGTCCAGAATTTTCCAGATACTTTGTCATTTCTCCTTCATCCACATAAAAGACGGAGGCCAGTTTACCCACTGAGGATCTGGCCTCGGATACCTTATTTACAGCAGCAGCTGGGGATGGAGTTCTTGTGGTAGAACGCTTGCCTAGCACGCCTGTGGCCCTGGGTTCCTTCCCCAGTACGGCAAAGAAAGGAAAATGAAAACTCAGATTATCGCCCAAAGGTCGCTCATTTGTCTTTTAAATTATTGTATTAAAACATTGTTGCCAGGCGAGGTGGCACACACCTTTAATCCCAGCACTCGGGAGGCAGAGGCAGGCAGATCTCTGTGAGTTCAAGGCCAGCTTACTCTACATAGGGAGTTCCAGGACAGCTGGGGCTACAAGGAGACCCTGTCTCAAAAAGACAAAACAAACAAACAAACAAACAAAAAAACATTGTCTGGGGCCTGGAAAGGTGGCTCAGTGGTTAAAAGCACATGCTACTCTTCTTAGGGACCTGAGTTTAGTCTCCAGCACCCACATCTGGTGGTTCACAACCTCCTGTAACTCCAGCTCCAGGGAATCCAATACCCTCTTTTGGCCTCCAAATCTTAAGAGAAAACAAACATTGGCTGGGGGCTGGAGATGTGGCTCAGTAGGTAGAGTGCTTGCCTTAGCATGCGTGAAGCCCTGGGTTTGTGCTCCAGCATTGACTGAGCTGAACATGGAGCACATACCTGTAATCCCAGCACTCAGAGGCAGGAGGATCAGAGTTCAAAGTCATCCTTGGTTGTACAAGAGACTCTGTCTCAAACAAGCAGAAACACATGGTCACACTTCCCCAGTGATTTCCTATCTCTTCACACATGAGACAAGGGCCTCTTTAGTCCCGTTTTGTTGGTGGTGGGAAGGGCCATCTGATTTTGGCTTCCTTTGGGCCTCGCTCTGTGTTTTGACTGGGGACCTGTGACCCACTGCAATGCTGTCCTGGGCCCTTAGGCTTGGCTGAGGCCCCGGGGCAAATGCCACTGACTCCCGGACCTCACATGCTTTTGAAATTTTATTCAGTTTTTACATTTTTGTTGTTTTGAGACAGGGCATCTCTCTGTAGCCCAAACTGGCCTTGGACTCAGGGTGATCCTGCTGCCTCAGTCTCCTGAGGGCTGGGATTACAGGCGTGAGCCTCCATGCCTGGCTTCTTATTGACTTCTCTAGTTCGTTCGTTCGTTCGTTCGTTCGTTCCTTCGTTCGTTCCTTCGTTCGTTCCTTCGTTCCTTCCTTCCTTCCTTCCTTCCTTCCTTCCTTCCTTCCTTCCTTCCTTCCCAGTGCTGGGGTTGAAACTCAGGGTCTCACCCATGTGGTTTCACCAGAGAAGACCACTCAGACAAAGTTTTGCCAAATGAAAGTCTTTGCTGGCTAGCGGCTACACAAGGGTGTCGGAATCCAAGCATGTAGTCCCCAGCCATCTCTAGGGTGTTTACATAGAAAAACCATAACCAGGGGTGAAAAGTTTAAGTTCCCAAGCTTACAGGTGCAAAGCCCCCTTAACAATTTCTATTCCATTAAGCAACAATTACTATTTTATAACCCACAGAAGCCATAAATCTGCAGTTAGCAGGTGCTCTCCAGGACACGCTGACCTGTTGCTAAGACAACAGGGGTCCAGCTGACATGTTCCCATACCCTGGGCCAACTACCTGATAATCTCAGAGGCTAGAGTCAGCCCAAAGTGTAACATGGCGTAGCTATGGTCAGGAAGGTACCATGTCACATACAAGCACTCTACCACCTAGCTATGCCACTAGCCCTGGATTAAAGTCTTTTTTTTGTGTGTCTTTTTTGAGACAGGGTCTCTCCGTAGCTCCAGCTGGCCTGGAACTCACTTTGTAGACCAGGGTGGCCTCGAACTCACAGAGATCCACCTGCCTCTGCCTCCCACAGGCGTGCGCCACCACGCCTGGCTGGATTAAAGTCTTATATATGTACGTGGTGAAGGTTTTTGGTTGTTGTGTTTGTTTTGCTTTTTAGGACAGGGTCTTATGTAACCCAGGCTGAGGGAGGTGTGTTTATGTGTGTGTGTGTGTGTGTGTGTGTGTGTGCATGCAGTTTCCCTATGACATATGTGGAGGCTAAATGTGGACACTCGGTATCTTCCTCTATCGCTCTTTACCATATTTTAAAAAATTCTTTCGATTGGGGCTGAAGGGATGGCTCAGTGGTTCTAAGAGCACTGACTGCTCTTACAGAGAACCTGGGTTTGGTTCCCAGCACCCACATGGCAGCTAACAACTGTCCATAACTCCAGTTCCAGGGGAATCTGGAGCTTTCTTCTGACCTCCACGGGCATTGCATGAATGGGTGCACGTACACACATGCAGGCAATGCCTACAGAAGTCAGAGGAGGGCATCAGAACCCCTGGAACTGGAGTTAAGGATGGTTGTCAGCCACCATGTAAGTGTTAGGAAAGAAACCTGTGTCCTCTACAAGAGCAGCCAGTGCTCGGACCTGCTGAGCGTCTCTCCAGCCCAGTGATCCTCCAGGACCCCATCCCTGCCACCCCCACCCTCCCTGCAGTTCTGGCATTACAGGTGCCTGGCTTTTACACAGGTGGTGGATCTGAGCTCGTATTTTCACGCTTGCATGGCAAGTACTTACCCATAGAGCCACCTACCCATACCAGGAGTGTGTGTGTGTATGTGTGTGTGTTTAAACACATATTATCAACTGTAGTGGTGGCACATACTTGTAATCCTGGCATTCTGGAGACAGAGGCGAAGTTCACCACAAGTTCAAGGTGAGCCTGATCTACTTAGCAAGTTCCAGGCCAGCCAGGGCTACATAGTGAGACACTCTCCTCAAACCAAAATCAAATAAAACTATCTAGGGTTTTGTGTGTGGCTCAGTGGTACAGCATTTGTCTAGTGTGACTGAGTCCCCCCATCTCCCCCCGGTTCCAGTCAAAGCGTGGGGGGCAGGGAGGGTAAACCTGGGATCCTGATTCTAGATCCTGATTCTACTGAACCTTCAGGTCTGGGGTAAAATGAGGAGGCGGGCTGGTTTATAATGAGCTCTGGAATCTATCTCAGGGAGGGGAATCTGTGAGGATCATCTCTGGTTCAGCAGATGGAAGGTGAGGGGTCACTGCCCACAAGCTTCCCACCCCTTTGACTCCACTAGGCTCAGCAGCCGGGCTCCTGATTCTAGATCCTGATTCTACTGAACCTTCAGGTCTGGGGTAAAATGAGGAGGCGGGCTGGTTTATAATGAGCTCTGGAATCTATCTCAGGGAGGGGAATCTGTGAGGATCATCTCTGGTTCAGCAGATGGAAGGTGAGGGGTCACTGCCCACAAGCTTCCCACCCCTTTGACTCCACTAGGCTCAGCAGCCGGGCGCTCTAAGTGCTATTTCCCCCTTTTTTTTTTTTTTTTTTTTTTTTTTTTGTGTGGGTGGGTGGGTGTGTGTGGGGGGGT
>NW_008358192.1:458920-463406 GCF_000622305.1 Nannospalax galili | reverse complement strand
CACAGAGATCCGCCTGCCTCTGCCTCCCTAGTGCTGGGATTAAAGGCCTGTGCCACCACGCCCATCTGACTTCTGCTTTTTAAATGTTGGATTATTCTATCTATCTGTCTGTCTATCTATCTATCTGTCTGTCTGTCCGTCCGTCCGTCCGTCCGTCCGTCCGTCCATCCATCCATCCATCCATCTATCTATCTATCTATCTGTCTGTCTGTCTGTCTGTCTGTCCGTCCGTCCGTCCGTCCGTCCGTCTGTCTATCTATCTATCTATCATATCTATCTATCTTCTCTCTCTCTCTCTCTCTCTCTCTCTCTCTCTCTCTCTTCCTCTCTTTTTCCATGATCTTGCTCAGTAGCCCTGGCTAGCCTGGGACTTGCTGTGCATACCAGGCTGGCCTCAAACTTTGGCAGTACTGCACCTGCCTTCTGAGTGCTGGGACAGCAGGACCACAGGCATATGCAGCCTTGTTCTGAGCTCATCTGCTTTTTTTTTTTTTGTCTTTTTGAGACAGGGTCTCCCTGTAGCCCCAGCTGTCCTGGAACTCACTATGTAGACCAGGCTGGCCTCGAACTCACAAAGATCTGCCTGCCTCTGCTCCCAAGTGCTGGGATTAAAGGCATGTGCCACCATGGCCGCTTACTATTTATTTTAAAAAGTAACTTATGGGGCTGGAGAGATAGCACTGCGGTTAAGAGCACTGGCTGCTTTTGCAAAGAGCACTGGTTCCTTTTGGAGGATCGACACTCTCTTCTGACCTCCTTGGGCATTGCATGACACGGGTGCACTTACATACATGTAGTGTACTTACACACAAAAATAAAATAAAATATTAAGAAATTTAAAAGGTTATTTATTTATATGTGTATGAGTGTTTTGCCTACATGTATGTAAATGCACCTGTGTCATGCAATGCCTGAGGAGGCTAGAAGAGGGCGTCAGATCCCCTCAAACCGCAGTTATGGACCATTGTCAGCTGCCATGTGGGTGCTGGGAACTGAACCCAAGTCCTCTGTAAGAGCATGCAGTGCTCTTAACCACTGAGCCATCTCTCCAACCACCCATTATTTCTGATAAACTTGTCATTAGTACTTCGGACATGGGGGCCATGCCTGCAATCTCATCACTGAAGAGGCTGAACATGAAGATCACCACAAGTTTCAGTCTGGCCTATGCTACAGAACAAGACCTGGGTCAACAAACAGCAAACAAAAGACTGAGGTGGGTATGCAGTGCCTGGTGGCATTAGACATGGGGATGAAGTTGCAATTGCTGTGGGCATGGCTGCCATTCTTTCTTGCTTCACATCTATTTAGTGATCTGCAGGAATTCCTTTTGCCACGCAGGTGCTGGGAATTGTACCCAGTCCTCACATGATAAGCAGTACTGTGTTCCTTACTGTCAATCATCTTGCTTCAGACCTCTAAGGCCGATGGATGGCCTCCCTGTGTGTCCCATGGGGTAACAATGTGGTTTACTGACTAGTGCAATGCATTCCTCAGCTGACTCTTGAGAACTGCTACCTTGAAAAAGGAGCCTGTATCTTGCTGTTCTGGTACGATCCAAGCGCCAGGGAAACCAAACACCCTACAGGAGAGAAAGCACTTTTTTATTGAACAATTGCAGGTAATAAATGAGGAACAAGAGAATTTTAAAAATCACTATTTTGCAACTCTTGATGAAATAATGGTATCAGACAACACTCACCCCAAGATGAAACTACTGGTTAGGAGGCGAATGGGTGAAACGTACAAGAGTGGCCAGGCCATCTCAACCCCTGTGGGGTCTCTTTACTCAGAGGGACACATGGAAGGTGTGTGGAGTCCTGTCTTCCCAAGTGGAATATGAACCCAGCCAAACCTTCAGAGGTTTGATAACTGGGAACACAGGAGCTGGGGGGTGGGGAGAAGGTGCAGGGTGGGAAAGGACATCAAGGAAGCAAAGAGAAATGCAGAATGCAATATTCCATAGGACAATTGCTGTTTCTGCCTCGATGGCACTAAAAACAACTAAAGAGCAAAGAGGAGGCAGGTTATCCAAGATAAGAGAGACCCGAGAAGCTTCAAAACATAGGGAACAGAATCTCCTAGGTCCTGATTGTTGTTTTTTGTTTTTTTTTTGAGACAGGGTCTCCCTGTAGCCTCAGCTGGCCTGGAAGTTGCTATATAGACCAGGCTGGACTTGATCTCATGGAGATCTGCCTGCCTCCCAGTGCTGGGATTAAAAACATGTACCACTATGACCAGCTAAATTTTTTTTTTTTGGTCTTTTTGAGACAGGGTCTCCCTATAGCCCCAGCTGGCCCGGAACTCACTATGTAGACCAGGCTGGCCTTGAACTCACAGAGCTCTGCCTGCCTCTGCCTCCTGAGTGCTGGGATTAAAGATGTGCACCATCACGCCTGGCTCCAGCTAAATTTTTTAATATATGTTTTTGAAATAATTAATTTTTTGTTTTTTGAGACAGGGTCTCCCTATAGCCCCAGCTGGCCCGGAACTCACTATGTAGACCAGGCTGGCCTTGATTTCACAGAGATCCACCTGCCTCTGTCTTGAGTGCTGGGATTAAAGGCATGTGCCACCACACGCTGTGTTCTGGCTATATTTTTAATTTTTATTTTATGTAAGTGTTTTGCGTGTATGTGTGTAAATGTACCTGTGCATGCAATATCTGAGGAGGCCAGAAGAGGGCATTGGATTCCCTGGAACTGGAGTTAGGGGCAGTTGTTGGTTGCCATGTGGATGCTGGGAACTGAACCTGGATCCTCTGCAAGAGCAGCCATTGCTGTTAACCACTGATTGGTTTTTTTGTTTTTTTGTTTTTTGTTTTTGGTCTTTTGAGACAGGGTCTCTCTGTAGCCCCAGCTATCCCAGAACTCACTAAGTAGACCAGGCTGGCCTTGAACTCAGAGATCTGCCTGCCTCTGCCTCCCGAGTGCTGGGATTAAAGGCATGCACCACCACGCCTGGCCTGATTGTTGTTTTTTAAGACAAGGTCTTATATATGTGGCTTGAGAGACCTGGAATTTACTATGGGTCCAGTCTGGTCTGGGACTCCCAGTGATCCTCCTACCTCTGCCTGGAGGTGCTGGGATTATCCTATCATGCCTGGCTTTGAGAACTGATTTGATCAGATCTAAAAAAGATCTTTTTTGAGACATTTTATAAACTTTGAATATTGGCTAGATATTAAATATCACACTTAGTAATTTTCTGGGTGTTCAATGGCATATAACAAAATGTCTTTTTTTGTGTGTGTGAGTGTATTGCCTGCATGTATGCGAGTACACCCGTGTCGTACAATGCTGTGGGAGGTCAGAAGAGGGCTTCAGATTCCTCTGGAACTGGAGTTAAGGATGGTTCGTAGCCGCCATGTGGGTGCTGGGAATCAAACCCAGGTCCTCAGCAAGAACAGTCAGTGCTCTTAACCGCTGAGGCATCTCTCCAGGCCCCAACATGTTCACTTTTAAAGAGTGAGCTTCATGCCAATAGTGTAGGGGTTAGGAGCTATGATTTCTGGGATTTTCTTGAACTTCAGAGGGAAGGGCTAGAAAGGGGTAAGAGGCAAATGGGGGCTGGTTTTAAAAACAAGTGAACAGCCAGGTGTTATTTTTTATTTTTTGGTCTTTTTGAGACAGGGCCTCCCTGCAGCCCCAGCTGGCCTGGAACTCCCTATGTAGACCAGGCTGGCCTTGAATTCACAGAGATCCACCTGCCCCTGCCCCAAGTGCTGGGATTAAAGGCATGCACCACCATGCCTGGCTCTTTTTGTTATTTTAAAGTATCTATAAGCCAAGTGTGGTGGCACACTCCTGTTATCCCACCACATGGGAGGCTGAGGCAGGAGGATGACAACTTGGAGGCCAGCCTGAGTTACACAGTGAGTCCAAACTAGCCTCTAATAAGTAACAAGATCTTACCTAGAAAACAGTGATTAAAAAAATGAACATGTTGCCAGGTGTGGTGGCACACACATGTATTTAATCCCAACACTTGGGAGGCAGACCAAAAAAAGACCAAAAAAAAAAAAAAAAAGGCGGGGCGTGGTGGTGCAGGCCTTTAATCCCAGCACTCAGGAGGCAGAGGCAGGCGGATCTCTGTGAGTTCAAGGCCAGCCTGGTCTACATAGTGAGTTCCGGGCCAGCTGGGGCTACAGGGAGACCCTGTCTCAAAAAGACCAAAAAAAAAAAAAAACAGGTCACATTGGGTGTGGTGGCAGAGGCACACACATGTCTTTAATCCCAGCACTTGGGAGGCAGAGGCAGGCAGATTTGTGAATTCGAGGCGAGCCTGGTCTACATAGTGAGTTCCAGGCCAGTTGGGGCTAAAAGACCATGTCTATAAATTTTTAGGAAATCTAAATGGTGTGGTGCTGTGCACTAAGCTGAGGGCCTCATGTATGCTAGGCAAGTGCTCTCCAACTGCGCTATACCAGCAGCCCTGAGCATTGCATATCACCAATCCTGGATAAAATGTTCAAGATTACACAATT
>NW_008358192.1:422248-458714 GCF_000622305.1 Nannospalax galili | reverse complement strand
CAAAAGTACACAGCTTCGGACATCTAGTAGGATTCGACTTCTAGCACATAGAACAAATTATCTTAATATTTCTCAGAGGAGCGGTCAAGATGACTGCTAATTGCAAATGAACATGAGTTATAGCCCTGATTCCTTAATATAAAAAAATAAAAAATAAAAACCACAAAAAACTTTTAAGGAGGGGATGGCAAGATAGCCTAAGAGGTAAAGGTGCTTGCCACCAGGCTTGAAAACCTGAGTTCAATCCCTGTGGCCCCACATGGTGGAAGGAACTAACTCCAGGAAGTTGTCCTTTGACCTCCATAGGCATACCACCCCCTCAGTAAATTTAATAAAAAGCTTCTTTCTAAAAAAATTAAGAGGAGCTATTTTGTATATATTTTATTACACACACACACTCGCACACATAGCCTCAAGGAATGGAACTCAGGAATGGTCTTAGGTGTTCTAACACTAGCTCTACCACTGAGCTACATCTGCAGCCTTTTTCTTTTTTCGAGACGGTCTCATGTGGCTGAGGCTGCCTGGAACTCCTGATCCTCCTGCCTCCTCTGGAGTGCTGGGATCACAGATGTGCACAAACCACAGCTCCTTCAGCGTTTTTTTCCCTTTTTTTGAGACATGGTCTCACTGTGTGGTAGCCATGGCTAGCCTGGAACTTGGTATGTTAGACGTGAAACTTGCCAGTACCTTCCTCCTTCTGCCCACCAAATGCTGAGCACCTCCATGCCCAGCATCCCATCTAAGCTGTTTCCTCTTGGAGGGCTGAGCCCCGCACCCCTCAGGCACTTGCCTGAGAATGAACACGGTACTTCCTCACAGGTTGTTATAACCAGGCTGGCCTGGCAAAGCTTCCCATCTGGTTTTATACCTCCAATCCGTATTCATACCCCACTCCATCCTAGAAATATGACACATCAGGTTTAAAGTCTCTTAAAGAGTTCCCCCTAACCTCATCAAGAAGGAGCATAATGGAAATGTAGGGTTTGACTTGCCAAATTCAGTTTCCCGAGCACACAGCTTCCTCTCCTAAGCCCGCTCCAGTCACGAGTATCCATGAGGCAATCAGGAGCGTGTGCACCGACAGAACCAGACTCCACAAATGCTTATTTTCCTTCATTAAAAAATTTAAGTTACAAATATTTTGATTCATAAATAATCAAGGGTGTGTGTGTGTGTGTGTGTGTGTGCCTAGTCCCTTAACTCTGAAATGAAATCTTCTGCTCTGGTGACATTTTCCAACCCTCTTCATACATGGTGTTTTGCTCCCAACCCCATGGTAGCTCGACCTTCCCCAGTTCCCTGAGTTCACATTTGTCCAACTCTCCATGCCCAACCCAGACCTGCTCCAGAAAGAACCAGCTCCATAGTCCTGGGAGGGCAAAAAGGGCTGGGGCCATGACTTCTGTTTGGGAGAGGAAGTTGGGCTGTTTCTCTAATGGAGTGATTTCCCTGTCAAAGTAAAGGCTAGTTGGAGGAAGAACTGTGTCCCAGGCATCGCAGCAGACCCTCCACAGAGCCGTGAAATCAGAGTCCAAGACTTTGTGGCCCTGGGGCACTGGACTCAGAGCGTCCCATAGACGCTGATTTTGACCATGGAGATGCTCTCTGTGTACTGGCTCAGGCCTTTCTCGTACAGCACGTACAGCTGTGGAGCCTGCTTTTCTCCAGCTGCATTGGTCTCCAGGGCTGCCAAGGATGAGTAGCCACTGGGTCCTGGCCACACCTGGACTGTTTCCTTCTGCCAAGAGGTGCCATTGCTGAAACTCCAGCGCAGGGTCAAGTTCACTCCTAAGAGAATGACTGTCAATGACTGTCCTCCAAGGCCCTGTCTAGACATAGCACCCCACTTGACCCACTCACCCCACCCTTAGACACTTACGGAACTCAGGATGCGCTGGATTGGAGAAGAAGATGATGCCCGAGCTGGTGGCTATGGCTCCTGCAGCTACCACAGGGTCTACGAGCTCAGGGTCAAAGGTCACATCCCGGGGCCTGAGTGTATCACAGGCGTCGTAGCTGCGGAGGACGATCCGGCAATGGCAGTGGTAGTTGTTTTGGTTCCGGGCATTGATGATGACAGAACCATCTGGAAGCTCATAGGGCTAAGGGGAGAAAACAGGCCTCAGGAGGGTCTGGGTTTGATGACACTTTGGGAAGTGGGGGGGATGTTCCCATGTACTCCTGACCTGGCATTCGTCAGGGTTGAAATCATGCTCCCGTTTGGGCTGGCCAAAGGGGATGCTGCTCACTCCTGTCCCGTAGTGCCAGGATGCGCCATGGTCATCACTGAGGAGACAGAAGACCCCATCTCGCTCCAGCGTCCCATGGCCACACACAATGAGCCGGCCCTTGTGTGGCTCCCGCTGTTTCTGTGAGGAGATGGGTGTGACAGGACCTCACTCTGGGGATTCGGAGGCAGACAGAGGGCTGGTACCTCCCAAGTGTGAAGAAATGTCTGGTTCTCTTTTATTCTGCCCTTTCTCGCTGAGGGTCATGGAAGTACCCCCCCAACAGATGCTGGCTGAATTAAGCAGCTTTTCTGTGCCAGGCTTGGTTGTATAGACCTGTGAGTCCAGCTACTCCAGAGGCTGAGACAGAAAGATGGGAAGTTCAAGGCTTGCCTAGTTACAGAGTGACCTCGACACCAGCCTAGGGAACTTAGTGAGACCCGGTCTCAAAAGAAAAAAATAAGAGGGCTGAGCTGGAGAGATGACTCAGTGGTTAAGAGCACTGCTCAGTGGTTGCTCTTGTAGGAGAACCGCGTTCCCACATGGTGGCTAACAACCATCCATAACTCCAGTTCCAGGGGATCTGATGCCCTCTTCTGACCTTTGGCATGTGGGCATTGCACCACACGTACACTTACATACATTCAGGTAATACACTCACACAGATAAAAAAGAGGGTTAGGGCTCAGTGTGGTGGTGCACACCTTTACTCCCAGCACTTGGGAGGCAAAGGCAGGTGGATCTCTGTGAGTTCAAGGCCAGCCTGGTCTACATAGTGAGTTCCAGGTCAGCTGGGGCTACAGGGAGATCCTGTCTCAAAAAAAAAAAAAAGAGGGTTAGGGGTATAGCTTGGCCCAACGGTAAAGTGCTTACCTAGCATGCCCAAAGCCCTAGCTAGGTTCAATCCAAGTACCTGCTCCCCTCTTAAATTCAGAGTATTTTTGTTTTTATGAGACAAGGTCTCATGTAGTACAGGTTGGCCTCCAACTCACTACGTAGCTAAGGCTGACCCTCATCTCCTGATCTTCCTGCCTCTGCCTCCCAAATGCTAGAATGACAGTCATGCGTGTTACCACTCATCCCATTCCTTCTTTTTCTTTTTTTAATAGGACTGGAGCTATGGACAGTTGTTAGCTGCCATGTGGGTACTGAGACTCGAATCCAGGTCCCCTGCAAAAGCAGCTAGTGCTCTTAACCGCTGAGCCATCTCTCTAGCTGCTTTTTCTATTTTGGAGACTGACTATGTAGGCTGGCTTTGAACTTACAGTGTAACACAGGCTGGGCCTTAAACTCATGATGGACCCCCTGCTTGATGATTAAAAATAAATTTTGGGGGATTGTGAAGATGGCTCAGTGGTTAAGAGCACTTCCTGCTCTTCCAGAGGACTTGAGTTCAGTTCCTAGCACCCTTATCAGGTGGCTCACAACTGCTTGTAACTCCAGCTTTAGGGGAATCAGATGCCTCTGGCCTCCGTGGGCAACCAAAGTCTCATGCACATGCCCCCATACAGACATACACATACATAATTTAACAAAAATAACAAAAATTAAAACTATCTTTAAAAAATAAAATTACTGTACAAAGTAATGAATTTAACTGTGACATTGTCACACATACACATTATTACACCTCGTTGGTATTCCTTCCCTTCCCTCTCCCCTAGTTGGTCATTTTTTAGAAGTTCCTACAGGCATCCAGGGTGCACCACTAGACATGGGGCCCAAACTTGGGAGCTTAAAGCCAACCTGAACTCATGCTCCCTGCCTGGTACTGTGGTGGAGGCATGTATCTGCCCAACGGCCACCCAGTTCCACTCTGCACCAGGGCAGCCTCTGTGTGAAAAACCAGTAGGGTATTCCAGAACGTTGCTTCCTTCCAAAGAATCCCATACAAGTCAAAAATCTGACTTCACAGGACCTTGACCTTGGGAGGTGTCTTTTGGGGAGGGGTCATTACCCAGACTCCTCTTCACCCATCCCCGGGACACAAACCTGAATGCCAGAGCCTGGTCCAGGAGCAAACATCTCCGTGCCAATATCCAGGGAAAGATTCCGGGGTGGGCTCCAGGAAATACCATCGTCCTTACTCCATACCAGCATGGTGGAGGCCACCTGGCAGTTGACCTTGTGAGCGCAGAGGGTGTAGATAAGGAACACCACTCCCGTCTCCATGTCACTCACCACAGCACCCAGGTTCAGCCCGTCTGAGGCCTCCCCATCATCAACAATGAAGGCTGTAGACGACCACGTGCTACCTGGAAAAAAAATAACAGCAGTGACTTGTACCACTTGTCTACGTCCTGCCTCTCCCTAGGGACCTTAATGTGGGTGCTGAAAATCGAACCCAGGTCCTCTGCAAGAGCAGTCAGTGCTCTTAACGGCTGGGAGGTCTCGCCAGCCCCAATTCTCATTTCTAAAACTCCTAGGTGACCCCAATTCCCTGGACACCTTCCTTCCTCAGATTTCCCTTTACCCCTTAGGCACTCAGGCCTCAAAGTACTATCTGTGTCTGGATTGCTGAGGGAACCCTCCCTCACTCCCCCATCTCCAGCCACACCATACAACCCAGCACCCACTCTTTCCCCTTGGGCATCTTTATACCCTGGTCCGTGGACCTCCGCAGGGCGATAAACTTGGCCCCCTCATCAGATGCAGACATCTTCCTGGCCTCAGCGAAGGCGAGCAGCGTGCCCCGAGGTGTGGTTGCGATGAGCGGGATGCGGAAGGTGTCCACCGAGCCGATCTGCTTCCCGCTCACCCACAGCAGCTGCTCCATGGTCACCAACGGCTGCACCTGCGAGGGAGGAGGAAGCGTCAACGCAGCTAAGCTTAATCGAATTGGTAGCTAGGGGCTCCAGCTAGGGTTCCGAAGGGGTCCGGGGCCCGGGGGAGGAGGGGAAAGGGGTTCGGGGCAGCTGGAGGGGCAAGAGTGCCTCCCAGGGCAGCTGAGGCTGAGGCCGTGCAGCCGGGCTCACCAGACTGAAGTCATCCTCAGCCCCAGCCGCGGTTCCTGCCAGGAGCACGAGCAGGTGGGCGATCGCCGCCAGCACCTGCCCTCGGCAGCACCGGGGTCGGCTCCGGACCTCCGGGCTCGGCTGCTCGCCCAACATCGCTCCCCGGGACCCCTGTGCACGACCCGGTCACTGGCTGGCTGTCAGCTGACCCGGGCCCTTTAAATGCCCTGACGTCACCTGAGCCCGCCCCGCTCCAGGACGGCCGCTCGGGCTGTCGTGGCTCTAATTGGTCCTCGGGGTTGCCCTACCTCCGTCTGCGTCGCTCGGAGCTTGCCCTTCCCATTGGTCCTCGCGGAAGCCCCGGAGCACGTGACTGTGGCCTAGTACGGCAGTTGCATTCTGAATGAGACTTTTGATTGGCTATGAAGTCAAAGGGGCGGGGCCTGGTCTAAAGCCCCTAGTGGGGTGGGGGGAGGAGAAAGGCGCCATGTGGGACTGGGGATGTGGCTCCCCTGGTGCAGCGCTTGCTGTGCATACTTGAAGTCCTGGGTTCCATATACAGCGCCATATGACCATAGGTAATGATGCACACCTGTAATTCAGGCATTCGGGGGTGGGTGAAGGTCAGGGTCATCCTGGATGCTTAATGCGTTTTAAGACCAGACTGGGCTATGAGACCCAGTCACCACCCCTCTCGTCCCCACCCCTAAAATCACAGATGTGGGTGCACGAGCTCACACCAGCTGCTCACAGACTCGGGGCGGCCTTTACCCTAGCCTTGGCTCCTGCAGATCTCCACCCCCCCACCCCACCCCCCAGTCAGGGCCTTGTTATTCCAGGGTTGGGTCGGGGAGTGGTCACAGGAGACAGATGTTTGATTCTGGATGGAACTTCAAGCCAGACATAGGATGGAAGGTATATAGCTCAGCGGTACAGTGTTTGTCTAGCATGCTCGAAAACCTGGGTTCGGTCCCAAAAAGAAAAACACCTAGATGCAGATGCATGGGAATTTCGTGAAGGGTTGCCTCTGATCTGAGTCTAGAATCCAGATCATTGGTGCTGCTTTGAGGGTGAGCTGTTAAATGATTTTTTTTCTTTCTTTCTTTTTTTTGACACAGGGTCTCACTACATAACTCTGGCTGGCCTGGAACTTGCTATGAAGACCAGGCTGACCTAGACCTCACAGAGATCTGCCTTCCTCTGCCTCCCAAGGGCTAGGACTAAGGGTGTGTGCCACCATGTGCGGCTGGGTAAATGATTTTGCTGGTACTATTCTATCTTAAAAGTTGTAAGGGACAAAGCGGGACCTCATCAGGAATCTAGTCCAATGTTATCCAGGAACTTAAAAAAGTTTTTTTGTTTTTTTTGAGACAGGGTCACCCTGTAGCCCCAGCTGTCCTGGAACTCACTATGTAGACCAGGCTGGCCTTGAACTCACAGAGATCTGCCTGCCTCAGCCTCCTGAGAGCTGGGATTAAAGGCTTGCACCACCATGCCCAGCTAGGAACTTTTAAATGTACTGGAAATCTCTACTTTAGAGGAACTGGGTCTTGACAAAATGTAACACCCTCCCCAGCTGGGCTTTCCAAGAACTTACTGGTTTTGCTACTCCATTACGAAGAGTCACCTGGACTGACTCTCAGGGCCCCACCCCTAGCAGCTGAGGCTGCTGGGGGAAGGGAGTCTTTTTTCTTTAGCAGTGTGGCCACTGGTAGGTTCCCCAAAGCAGTGGATGACTCAATGCCTGTGCACTGATAGATATCACTAACTGGACTTGGTAAGTTAAAATAAATACATAAATAAATAAATAATTAAAAAAAAAAGAGTTTCCTTGGGGTTGGCAAGATGCTTCAGCCAGTTAAGGCATCAGATGAGCACCTGACGATCTGAGCTCCCTGCTGGGACCCACATGCTATAGGGTGAGAACCAGTTCTTAACAGGTTGTTCTCTGACCACTCTATCACTGAGGCAGTGAGGGTGCACACACACACATAATAAATAAAATGTAATACTTTAAAAAACAATCAATCATGCTGGGCATGGGAGGCAGAGGCAGACAGATCTCTGTGAGTTTGAGGGCAGCCTGGTCTACATAGGTCTAGGAGAGCCAGGGCTATATAGTGAGACCCTGTCTCAATAAATAAATATCAAATAATCACTCCTGGACATTTTGATAACACATTACCTTATTTGAACACACACACACAAAATGGTTTTTTTGTGACAGGGTCTCATCCATCCTAGGCTGGCCTTGAACTCACTGTGGAGCCAAGGATAACCTGGAACTCTTGAACCTCCTGCCTCCACCTCTGAAGTGCTGGTCTCCCAGGCATCTGTCACCACACAAGGTTTGTGTCTTGCTGGAGACCAAACCCAGAGCCTCCTGTATGCTAGGCAAGCACTCTACAACTGAACTACATCCTAAGTCCCGTAGCCCTAGCCCTTGAACAAACTATCTCTCATTGGGTATCAAACCATGTAATAGTAATTTGACCTTTACTTAAAAGGGGATGAGTGTGAACTGAAAATAAAACATACTTATTGAGAAAACAAAATATTAATCTTTAATAAAATCTGTTTACTACAAAATCAGGTTGTGTAAGGCAAGTGTGGCTTGGCGTCTGCACAGGTGGCTGCAGTCCTGGGTCAGGGCCTTGCCTCTCACTTCTTCCTCTTCTTGTCAGGTGCCTGGTTCTTCTTACCCAGAATCTTCAGAAGAGACTTGGGCATATAGTAGGGCCGGTTCACAGAACCATCATTGCGCTCCAGGTCTTCCACTGATCAGCAAAGTAGATTGATTAGAGCAGGCTCCCTTTGCATACCAGAAATAGTCTGAGACCCAGAGACCAACTGGTTTCCTAGCCAGGGTGTTTCAGACTGGTCTGTAACCAGCTAGACAGGTTACCTAGCCTGTTTCCTCACATAAAGTGGGATCAATAATATATATATATATATACTATGTGGGTACTGGGTCCTCTGGAAGAGCAGTCAGTGTTCTTAACCACTGAGCCCCCTCTCCAGCCCCCAGTAATTCATAGGGTATCAGTAGGATAAAGAAAGATTGAATGTAAGATGGCTTGGTAACTTCGGTCTGTAATCCCAATATTTAGGAAGTAGAGGCGAGAGGACAAAGTACAGGGCCAGCCTGGGCTACACAACAGGACCCTGACTCGAACAAAATCCATCTGGGAGTGGTAGTACATACCCACACCAAGCATGATTCTGGCCCTTGGAAGGTGGAGGCAGCCTGATCTACATAGTGAGTTCTAGGCCAACCAGGGCTACATAGTGAGACCCTGTCTCAAAAAAAATTAGTAATAATTAGGGACTGGAGAGAGAGTTCAGTGGTTTAGCGCACTGGCTGCTCTTGCAGAGGAGACAGGATTGGTTCCAGCACCCACACGGAGGCTGACAACCATCAGTAACTACAGTTCCAGGCAATCAGACGCCCTCTTCTGTCCTCTGTGGGCACTGCATGCATGTGATCACTTACATACATCCATAAAAATAAAGTAAAATAAAAATTTTAGGTTGTTTGAAACAGGGTTACCCTGTGGTCTCAACTGGCCTGGAACTTCCTGTGTAGACCAGGCTGGCCTCAGTCTCACAGAGATGTGCCTGCCTCTGCCTCCTGAGTGCTGGGATTAAAGGAATGCACTACCACACCTGACTAAAAAAAAAAAAAAAATAATTAAAAAGATTTAAAATGATAAATTAAAAAAAAATTAAAAACAAAAACAAAACATAAAGGATCAACAAAACATGCATGTCAATTGCTTAGCTTGAGGCTGGGGGTGTTGCACCACAATTCCAGCACTGGGTGTTGCACCACAATTCCAGCACTTGGGTGGCTGAAGCAGGAGGAGCGTGTGAGTTTGAGCCAACCTGGGCTACACAGTTCCAACCTGGGCTACATAGTTCCTTTGGTACATAGTGTGATCCTGTTTTATTTCCTCTGCACCCTGCCCACCCCCCTAAAGAACCCTGAATACAAGAAGGAAGGAAACTCTCTCACTGCAGTCTCCTGCTGGGAAGAACCTCTGTGGAGATCCTCTAGCCAGGCCTCTGAGAGGCCAGGGTTCCTTCCTTTCTTCCCCAAACCCCTGGCCTTAGAATGTCAGAAGACCCATGTTCTGGCTCCTCTAGCTCACAAGGCTACAAGCCCCCAGTCTCAAAAAAACCACGCATGAATAGTCAAATACTTGAGGTTGGGTGGGGTGGGGGGGAGAGTGTGGTGGGGGGATACTCACAGAAACAGAGAAAGAGCGTGTCCACGCACATGCCAAAAACGCTGAAGAAGCCGCTGGCGATGACGTAAGCCCCCACGATGGAGGTCTGTAAGACACAAGGCTGATTGGAGCCCCTGGGCTCCTCTGGGAACTTGGGCGAGACAGAGGGAAGTGTCACTCACCATGATGGGCAGCCAGTAATAGTTGAGTTGGGGGTTCTCAAAGTCTTTCCCCAGCCCCTTGATGCGACCAGAGAAAAAGAAGAAGGACAGGACTCCTGTGGGAGAGCTCTGCAGGTCAGTACTGTCCCTCTGTGGGCTCCCCTCCAGCTGTCCAGCACCCCGTACCATGTCTGCCTCTGTAAGCCCTGGTACTGGCCCTTACCGACACCTCCGACCACCAGCAGCTTCCCAAAGAACAGCAGCAGGTCTGTGACTTTGTCCAGGACAACAACCCTGCAGTGGAAGTCAGGGTGGGCCAGGGGTGAGGGGCCTGGCGAGGCTGAGAAGAAGTGAATTCTAGTCCCCTTTCAAGATCATTTGACAACATGCAGGGCCCTTCCGAGTAGACTGTGCCCATGAAGCCAGCTTTGGGTGGGAGATCGGGGGAGGGAGACACTCTTGGGGCCCAGCAGCCTGACCTGACAATGTTTCTCATGAGCAGCATGAAGGCATTTTTAGCTGAGACACAGAAGTTTTTCCCGTAGATAGCAATCTGAAGGGGGTGAGAAAGGTCACAGTCACATCCTTGGTGAGCTTGCCTGGATCTCAGTGCAGCCTGAGCCAAGGGGGCACAGAGCAAGGGACTCCTGGCTGCCTGTGCTCACCATGATGTAGGCGTTGCGGTTGAGGAACTTGATGAACTTCTCCAGACACCAGAGGCAGCACTTGAAGCAGCAGATAATACAACGGGCCACAGGGTTCTGGGCTCCTGTGGGCAAGGAAAGTCCATGACTGGTCACTTGCCTCTGCAGGCCCATCCTCGATGGCCCAGCTGCTCAGCCTGACTTTCCCAGAGCCTACCACTCAGCTCACCTCTCAGCTTGTGGTCAATGTACTCCAGGATGATCCGGGCTATCTGTACAAGGGTCAGGATGAGGGCTCCAAATGCCAGTGACCCAGTGTGGTAACTGTAGAGAGGAAGTTCAGGGGGCAGGAGAGTTAGGTAAGTTGAGGCAGCCTAGCACCTCATTTGGCAGAGTGCTGCCCCTGGCTTACCGGAGTGTGCGGATGAAGGCTGAACACAAGGGGAAGGTAGGGATGTCCTGAGGCTTGTGAAAGGCCCAGTAGAAGGAGGCAAAGGCCCCAGCCAGGACACACTGGCCCAGGGCCAGCACCCAGTTAACTGTCCAGAAGAGCCCCAGGACCCCGTAGATTTGCAGGTTGAAGAGTGACCGTTGTGCTAGGCCTGTGGAGGAATAGCCCTGGAAGGCACACGTCAGCCCTGGGCACGAGGAGTTCTTGGGTGGGGCCTGGAGGTGACAGGGAGGATAGTAGGTTCAGGCCCAGCTTCGGCAACATCAGGGCAGAACCCTGCCTCCATCCCTAGCAGCTGGGGAGGAATCCCATCTCAGACAGCCTCATCTCCCCTATTGTGACTATAAAGAGCATCCAGGTCTAGACGGGTGCCAGAGCTCCCCGGCCACCCGAGGCAAGCCCAGCATGGGGCAGCTCCACCTACTCCTCACTTTCTCAGCAGCCAGCTCACATGGAGGCTTCTGCAGCTCCAGGCAGGGTGCTGTATTTGATGACACATTAAGGAATTTTGTAGGCTGTGATGACTTAGTGGTTATATATGCTCTGTGTGTGTGTGGCCAGAGGCTGACCACGGATCCTCACACAAACTACACAGCTGCCCTTGCACAGGCTGAGCTGCATGCCTGGCCCTCATTAGATTTCCTGTTTTGGTGTTTCTGAGATAGAACCCAGGGCTTGGGGAACGAAATGGAATGCGAGACAACTTTTTACTACTGAGCTAATCCTCGGGCTCTGCATTTTAAGTCATCTGTTGAAGGGCTGGGAAAGTAGTTCAGCTGGTAGAGCACTTGCCTCACATGCACAAAGCCCTGGGTTTAATATGCAGCACCACATAAACCACAACCATATGGTTGTGCACACCTGTAATCTCAGCATGAGGGAAGTAGAGACAGGAGGATTAGAAGTCCAAAGTCATCCTCTACTACACACCCAGTTCAAGGCCAGTCTGGATTACATGAGACCCTGTCTGCAGGTAGGTAGGTAGGTAGGTAGGTAGGTAGGTAGGTAGGTAGATAGATAGGTAGGTAGATAGATAGATAGATAAATAAATAAATGTCACCCTCAAGATCCATTTTAGCAGACTTACACATAAAACAGCATGATATACAGATTTTGTATTAAAAACTATCTGAGCGGTGTGATAGTACACCCCTTTAATCCCATCACTTAGGAAGCTGGGGCAGGAGGATCACCATGAATTTGAAACTAACCTGGATTACAGATTAAGTTCCAGGCTAGCCTAGACTACAGAGTGAGACCATCTCATAAAACTGGGGGGTAGGGGAGTTAAAAACTACCTAAAAGCTGGGGTGTGGCTCAGTGGTAGAGCTCTTATCTAGGCCACACAAAAACTCTGGGACAAAAATTATGGGTGAAGGTAGGAAGATAGTAAGAGCCCCAAGAATGACTGGGATGTAGCTGTGTGTTCTTCCTCTTCATACTGTGTAGTCCTTGCTTTGCATGTCTGAGGCCCTGGGTTCAAACCTAGTACTGCAAAAAGAGGAGGAGGAAGAGGAGAGGAGAAAGAAGAGGAGGAGGAGGAGGAGGTGGAGGTGGAGGAGGAGGAGGACTAGAGCCTTCCTCTTGACAGGAAGCTGCGGGCTGTGGAATCTGGGTTTGAGGACTCACCACTGTAGTTCCTTCTGCGTAATTTGGAAAACATTCATCATGACATATAAAAATGAACAAATAAAAAGTGAACCAATCCAGCAAATAAGATTTTAAAAATCTTCCTGGTTTCCAAGAGTTAGTGCATATTTGAAATTTTAAAATAAGAAAAGGAATAAGTAGTCTGTAGTCTAGGGGTCACTGTGGGTTTGTGTCAGCCTTCACTGCTGGAGAGTGAGCAGGCTGCAAAGAAACACCAGGTCAGCCTGGGCTTTTCTTACCAGGACTCTGCACAAGGTGGGCCTTTTACAAATCTTAACAAGTCTCTTCCTTTTCTGGGGGATGTGCTTTTAAGGCAGGGCCTTGCTGTGTAACCCAGCTTGGCTCCAAACTGGAGATCCTCCTCCCTTAGTTGGGATTGGTGGTGTGCTCCTCTGCACACAGCTTTTTGTCATGTTTGGTTTTGGTTTTTAGAGATAGTGTCTCATGTAGCTCAGGCTGGCCTCAAACTTGCTATGTAGCCAAGGCTGGGGTTGAACTGACCCTCTGCTTCCATCTCCCAAGTGCTGGGTTTACAGGTGTGTGTGCCACCACGACCAGCTTATTTATCTATCTATTCAGATTCAACGGGTAAAGCCTGTAGGCACAGCCCATGGTCCCAACTCAGATGAAAGAATAACATGACTTTGAGGAGAGAAAATTCTGAACAGTCTAGTGCCATGCCTCAGGACGTCATGGAGTAGGGAAGCACCTCCCTGGCCCCCAGGTCCCTCCAGGAGTCCCTCTTGTAGACTTCTAGGCCACTATCTGGGGCTATGTTCCCAGGAAGGTACATTTGAAGAGGGAAGTAAAACAATTCAACCAGTTGGACTCTCGTATCAGTGGGCAGACACTGTACACAGCACTAGATATACCCAATGCCATTAAACGTCCTCAGCCACCCACAGGGATCAGGATTAGGATCGGCTCCAATTTATAGAGCAGTGGGTGGAGACTGTATGAGGAGGAAGTATTTAATGGTCCTGGAGGCAGAGGAGAGTCCTGCTTGCTGTCTGGCCTTCCCATTTTCAGGTCAGGCTTCTGGCACCCACCTCACTATTCACAAAATAGATGGGGCTCAGCTGCGGAACTGTGGGAGGTTGCAGGTCATGTGACCTTGAGAGTCCCGTGCCTGCTCAGTCACTTATGTACTGTGAGGAACTTGGCCCCTCAAATTTCCCTCAGCACCCATCCCACCTCTTCTCACCATGGGGTCACATGATGAATTCAGGGACACGCTCTCACAGCCTGGTGCGCTGGCATTGGATGCCCAGTAGACATACTGGGGTTGCCCGGATGTGGCCAGGTACCCAGAGGAGAGTCAAGGAAAGCAGGGTTCCAGGTGTCCACCACAGGACACCCCTTAGGGTGGTCATGTCACAAAGTGGGAAGAGGTGGATTCAAACTGTTCACTCCGGAATCTCAGTCCCCTCAGGTCCCCATACGGGGGGGTTGTGTCTGCTCAGGTAAAGAGGGTTCACTTCCAAAATGCGCCAAAGTCATATACAGGTAAATATCGATTCATCTGTCCCCTGTACCACCTCTGAGCTCAGGGACGGGCTGAATAAAGGATACAGAGCAGTCATGGCCCAGTAAGCAATGCAAATCACCAGGAGAACAAAGGTGACCAGAGGGTAGAACAAGGTTGACATCATCTGCCCCACAGCCCTGCAGAGAGACAAGAAAAGTCCATGAGGGCCCCAGCCCTCTGCATCCTCTTCCGGGGTGGACCCTGGCTAGGCCCCTCCTCTGCCTGTTTGTTTCTCCAGGTCAGGGTACACAGCAGACTCTTACTGGGTGAACTAAGGGATCCTCACAGGAGACAGCTGGGCAGTTCAGGGGGCATCATAAGGGAACAGAGCCTTCAGAGGGCAGTGCTCTAGGCAGACTTGGCAGTTGCTGATAGGAAGTGGACAGACTGCTGCTCCCTCCTGCCTCAACTCCTGCCGCTCCACCCAACAACTGCAGGACTCCGACCCCCACTACCAGAGTGCCACTTCTAAGTTTCAGGCACTTGGCTGACACACTAATCAGTTCAATCCTCACCACACAAGGTTGGGACCCCTATCACAGCCATTTCACAGATAGGGAAGCTGGGTGTGGTGGTGCATGCCTGTAACCCCGGCACTCCAAGGCAGCAAGTTACGCTACTCTGGGATCCATGGCAAGACAAAGCAGTGTTGGAGGGAGAGGACAGGTGGACTGTGGATATAGCTCAGTTAGTACAGTGTTTGCCTGACATACATGAGGCCTGAGTTTGACCCCCAGAACTGCATAAACCAGCTTGGTAGTGCATGCCTGTAATCCAGAGGTGGAGGCACCTTGGTTCAAGGTCATCCTTGACTACGTAAGTGAATTTGAGGCTAGCCTGTGCTGCCAGAGACCCTGTATCAAAATAATAATAATAATAATAATAGGACTAGAGAGATGGCTCAGTGGTTAAGAGCACCGGCTGCTCTTGCAGAGGACTGGGGTTCAGTTCCCAGCACCCACATGGTGACTCACAACCTTCTGTAACTCCAGTTATAGGAGATCTGGTGCCCTCTTCTGACTTCTTTGGGCACTGCATGCACATGATGTATGTACATACATGTAGGCAAAAACACTCAGACACATAAGATAAAAATAAATAAATTGCTGGTCGTGGTGATGCACACCTTTAACCCCAGCACTAGGGAGGCAGAGGCAGGCGGATCTTTGTGAGATCGAAACCAGTCTGGTCTACATAGTGAGTTCCAGGCCAGCTGGGGCTACAGGGAGACCTTGTCTCAAAAAGACCAAAAAAAAAAGGGGGGGGGGAATGGCTTAGTGGTTAAGAGCACTGACTGCTCTTGCAGAGGACCTGGGTTCTATTCCCAGCACTCACATGGCAGCTACAAACTGTCCTTAACTCCAGTTTAAGGGGAATATGATGCCCTCTGACCTCCGAGGCATTGCATGACAGGGCGCACTCACATACATGCAGGCAATACACTCATATACATAAAATAAAAAAATAAAATATTTTTTTGAAAAGATTTAAAAAAAAAAAGCTGAGCATGGTGGTGCACTCCTTTAATCCCAGCACCCAGGAGACAAAGGCTGATGGATCTCTGTGAGACCAAGGCCAGCCTACTCTACATAGTGAGTTCAAGGCCAGCCAGGGCTACATATACTGAGACTGTGCCTCAAAACAAAACAACACACACATGCACACATGCACACACGCCCCAACTGACAACAAAGCAAATCTGATAGGGAAACTGAGCCTCCGAGAGGCTGAAACCCATCAGCCATTAGCGTTAACCACTGAGCATTCTGCCCTTCTCCTAGAGGGTTCTTGCCACCCGCATCCTGGCCCGCACCCCTGCCCAGAGCGCCACACCCTCACAGACAGGTCCCGACCTGCTGGCTTCCTTCAGCAGAGCGATGGCGATGCGGATCCTCTGCCGCAGAAAGATGAGCAGGAGCAACAAGATGCCCTCCACCACGGCCAGCACGATCACTGCGGGGGACAGCGGGCACAGGGTCACCCCACCCCGTGCCACCCGCGGCGGGGCGGCGGGAGGGCGGGCAGGGCACTCACAGGCAGCCAGCCAGGTCTCTTGCACACTCTGGTAGGCGCTGAGGTTGGTGGTGAAGCCCAGGTCGGAGATGGAGGCGCCCTTGTCCCGCAGCGCTCGGTACTGCTGCCAGCAGTGGTAAATGCCGTAGGCTAGCACCGCCAGCACGCCCACAATCAGCAGCAGCACCAGGGGTCCGGCCACCAGGCGCAGGAGCAGGAGGAACAGCAGACTCAACCCCAGAGCCACAGCCAGGGCACTGCCACACAGAGGAGGGTCACTCTCGGCTGCCTACAGTTTCCCTTTGGAGCCCCCAAATACCTTATCTCACACCCTGTGTCCATAGAGTAGATTCCCTTTCTGTTACAAATCCTCACTAGCTGGGGGTCCATTCTGAGCGCTGGCTTGCCCTCTGCCCATAGCTTCAGATTCGAGACTTAGAGAAAGGGGGTCTGGGAGGGGAAGGAGGGAAGGACTGAATCCTGGGGAACCTGGAGACTCACATGAGGATCCAATACCAGGAATGGGCAAAATCCTCAAAGATCTTCACAGAGATGTCCCGGGCATTGATGCTGTCAAGGAGGCCACTGTTGGGGAGGGACTGAGTCAGACAGAGCTGAGGAAGGGAGGTGGGACAAACGTGGGGGAGGGCAACATCTACCTGATCCCCTGAGAGACAGTGCTGCTATTGATCCATGGGTAGTTGGGCAAAGTGAAGTTAACGTTGGTTAATGGAAAACAACGCCCCAGAGCTGGAAGAGAAAACAGGGCAGATGGGTGGGCTCTGACTCTCCCCGTCCAGCGCACACTCAGGGGAGGGAGGAGTGATGGATAGGCTCTGCCTCTTTGGGGTTGAACCCCATCCTCCCTCTGCTGCTGGATCACACCCCTCCATGCCACCTCCATGGTCTGGACTCTTGTAATACCTCCAGCCCTGACCTGACTGCACTCTGACACAAGGACAGCATGACCCCTCATTCCACAGCTCTTGGTCCCTCAGTCCCTCGGGTCCCTCAGCTGTGTGGTGTCACCTCTACAGGCTCTGGTCATGCCCCTGGGCCAGGCTCCCAGGCCCTGCATTCCGAGCGCAGCCAACTGGCCCCTTATCTCCCTCTAAGCCTCTGCTCTTGCTCAGATGTTCTGAGAACCCTCATCCTTCCAGAAATTTCCCCCATCACTCCCTGCTCAGTTCCTGCCCCATCCCTATCCCTGTATCTCAGATTCCCAGCTCATTATGTGTCTTTGGAGACATATATAGCCAAAAAGGTTTTTTTGTTTTTGTTTTTGTCTTTTTGAAGCAGGGTGTCCCTGTAGCCCCAGCTGTCCTGGAACTCACTATGTAGACCAGGCTGGCCTTGAACTCACAGAGATCCGCCTGCCTCTGCCTCCCGAGTGCTGGGACTATAAGTGTGCGCCACCACGCTTGGCTATTCTATTTTTTTAATCATTTACATTGCAAAGATGAAGAGACAAGGTGAAAAGTTGAGTAACTGCCTGAGACCAGTTCCCTAGAAAGTGCTGGAGTTTAAATCCAGATTGACCTGACATTCATTTGATAACTTTTCCTATTGCACTTAACATTGAAAACTTTTCTTTATGATGATATAATTAAAAAAGAGAGAGACAGCCTAGAGTGGTGGTGTATGCCTTTAATCCCAGCACTTGGGAGGAAGAGGCAGGTAGATTTCTGTGCGATCAAGGGCAACTTGGTCTACATGGTGAGTTCCAGGCCAGCTGGGGTTACAGGGAAACCCTGTCAAAAACAAACCAACAGGCGCATGCCTTTAATCCCAGCACTTGGGAGGCATGAGGCAGGCAGATCTCTGAGAGTTCAAGGCCAGCCTGGTCTACATAGTGAGCTGGGGCTACAGGGAGACCCTGTCTCAAAAGGACAAAAAAAAAAAAAAAAAAAAGAGAGAGAGAGAGAGAGAGAGAAGCAGAGAGCAGTGAGATGGCTCAGTGGGTTAGGCGCTTCCAAGAAACCCGATGGCCTGAGTTCAATCTCTGGGACACATGTGGTGGAAGGAGAGAGCTGACTCCTACACATCACCCTCTGACCTTCAACTGTACACTGTGGCGCGCGCACACACACACACACACACACACACACACACACAATAAATAAATAAAGATGCTACAGAATAAGATCCTGTCTGAAAATAAAAGGAAGCAGGCTGGAGAGACGGTTCAGTGGCTAAGAGCACTAACTGCTCTTGCAGAGGACCTGGGTTTGGTTCCCAGCACCCACACTGGGTAGCTTCCAACCACCTGTAACTCCAGTTCCAGGAGATCCAGTGTCTTCTGGCCTCCACGGACACATGCACACACATGGTGTACACAATCACACACATATACATAAAAAAATTTCTTTTTTTTTTTTTTTTTTTTCTGTTTTTGGTCTTTTGAGGCAAGATCTCACTAGGTAGCCTTGGCTGGCCTGGCACTCACTATGTAGACCAGGCTGGCCTCAAACTCACAGATTCTCCTACCTCTGCCTCCTGAGTGCTGGGACTAAAGGTATGCGTCACCACACCCAGCTTAAATAAAAATCTTAAAGGAAACTACATTTGCTGTTAGGAAGAAGTATAAACAAATCCCATGACCTAGCCACATTCTTATTTTTTCGTGTGTGTGTGTGTGTGTGTGTGTGTGTGTGTACACACATGCTTGCATGCCTATGGAGTCAGAGTCCATCTTTCGTGAGTCAGTTTTCCCCTTCTACCATATGGGTCCTGGGAATTGAACTCGGGTTATCTAGCTTGATGGCTAGTGCTTGTTCGTATGTGCAGAGCTATCTCACACGCCCCAGTTTGTTGTGGTTGCTTTGAGATAGGGTCTCACTGTGTAGCCCAAGCTGGCCTTCAGCTCCTATTCCACCTCAGCCTTCCCACCAGCTAGAACTACAGGTGTGGACCATTCCAGGCCCAGCACTCATGCAATCTCTTGTGAACGCCTCTGATCTCAGCTGGATGTGGTGACACACGCCTTTAGTTCCAGCACCTGGAGGCAGAGGCAGCCTGATCTCTCTGAGATGGAGGCCAGCTTGTGCTACATAGTGGGTTCCAGGTCAGCTGGGGCTACAGGGAGACCCTGACTCAAAAACCAACCAAATGAAACACTATTTCTGATCTCTCCACCTAGAATGTAGCTGAAGCAAGGAGCAGTTTCTACTGTCCCTGTGTCTGTCCGCATGCCTGGCACGTAGCTGCCCAGCAGGCACTGGTAGTCTGACTATAAGGTCCTGAGGCAGAGGGATGAAGTCCTGCCACTCATCCCCAAGTTCCCAGTGAAAAGCTGAGTGGTTTTCTATTTCTGGACCTACTTGCTTTATTTGAGAAATAAAAATATTGAATAAGATGATGCCTGAGGGGTAAAGTATGTGATTCTCACCTGGAGTGGAGGGGAGGAGGAAACTGGGACAGAGCTCCTGTTGCAGGCTTTCCTGCACTATCTGGGGATAGAAAAGGGAGCATAGATACACACAGACATAGATAAGATGAAGAGTCGTGGGTCCCACCATCATCACCATCACCTCCACATCCTCCTCCTCCACCATCACCTTCACCACCACCTCCTCCTCCTCCTCCTCCTCCACCTCTCCATCACCTCCACCTCCACCACCATCACACCCTCTGCCTCCATCTCTAGCACCTCCACCACCTCCACCTCCTCAAGGCTCAGACTGGCCCATCCTCCTAGGATTCCAACCTCCCCTTTCACCTCCACCACTGTGGCCTCTCCACAGGTTGGCATGGGACTAGCACTTACCATATTCGAGGGTACCTCTGGTAGACAAAAGATCCTGTTTTCATTATAGACTTCCCCAACTGTCTTCAAGTACTGGTTCCCTTCCACAGACCATAGGGCCTCTGGACAGGAGGACACGCAAACCTAGGGGGTGGGTAGAGAACATGCTAAGGGGCTGGTACCCAGGGCCTTAGAGACAGGTGGGGTTCAGGCAGGTCCCGGCCTCTGACCTGGGGTGTGGGACATTGTAGGCCATTCTGGGCAACCGAGATGATGTTGGTGGCCACAGCACAGCTTAAGATATTGAAGTACAGGACATAGGGTTTATCCCTGTGGGAAAGGGAGGACATGTGAGCATCAGGGCCTGGGCAGGTGTCAGGGCTGTTCCCATCACACAGTGAGCCCCATTTGGCTCCTGGTGCGGCTTCTCAGGGAAGATAAAGAAGGCCCCAGTGGATGACCCAGGGAAATTCACGTTTCAACAGCTAACACAAGGCTGAGAGCATCATTCTGGGGCCCAGCTTCCCTCTGAGATGGCTTCATGACCTTGAACAAATCACATGAAGCAGAAGCTTCAGGTCTGTTGTATGAAATGACAGCATCTACTCAGGAGGCATACGAAACACCCTGCCCCCCTTCGGTACTGTAACCACTACAGGAATGTAGCAGGTTTGCCATTTACCCCCATCCTTTCTGGAATCTTCCTGGTGCTTCAGATGAGGAACTCAAAGCTCAGAGTAGATGAGTAATTTGCTTAAGGTCACACAACCAAAACTTATACCAGGGATCCAAACAACAATGTCTGAACTCTACATTCATACATTTAACCATGGTTCTGCCCTGAGTTCCAGTCAGAGGGTTAACTGGAGCTCCCTGTCCAATAGGGGAGGGCTTTCATTGTGGCCTGGAGTGGCTGGGTTCCGGGAGGTAGAAGGTGGGGCAAAAACAATAGGGAAAGGGTAGGGAAGAGCACCAGGCCCTGGCGCCTGCCTCAAAGGGGCACCCCACATTTCCTGCCCACTGCTGCCCCCCAATCCTGGTACTCACTTGTTATCCCCAATTCCGCAGTAGGCCCCCGTGGAGTTCCTGGGATAGATGACCTGCCGAGGGTCTCCATACACCCAGGCTGGAGACAGGGACAGACAGCTGGGTCACAGGAGGGTTGGGATGTGGTGGGAATAGCTCTGGGACCATCCCTCCCTGGGTTATTGCCCCTCACTCTCAGCCCCAGCTCTGGGCAGCTGTAAACTTACCCACAAGCCCCACCACGATGTAACCCAAAATGAAGAGCAGGAAGAGGACACAGCAGATGATGTCTGTGCAGCCCCTGGTGGAAGAGATGGAAGTCTGAGCTGAGGGGTGCGTGTGCTGGGTCGGGGTGGAGAGCCTTTGGGGAACGGGTATGGGGTATGGTAAGGAGGGGTCACAGGGTGGAGGGTTGAGGGATGCTAAACAGTAGGAACTGGCTTTTTTTTTTTTTTTTTTCTGGTCGTTGTGCTGGATAGACACACCTGGGTTGAGGGAGCCTCATTTGGGGAATTGCCTTCATCAGACTGGCCTGTGGCCATGTCCATGGGGCACCTTGATTGTTGAGTGATGTGGGAGGGCTCAGCCCACTGTGGGTGGTGCTACCCCTGGGCAGGTGGGCCTGTGTTGCATAAGAAAGCAGGCTGAGCAGGAGCCAGGGGAGCAAGTCAGTAAGCAGCGTTCCTCCATGGCCTGTGCTTCAGCTCCTGCCTCCAGGTTCCTGTCCTGAGTTCCTACCTTGGGCTCCTGGATGAACTGTGACCCAGGATATGTAAGCTAAATAAACCCTTTCCTCCTCAAGTTGATATTGGTCAGTGTTTTGTCACAGCAATGGAGAAAAAAACCAGAACAGTCTTTTTGAGACAGGGTCTTCCTGTAGCCTCAGCTGGCCTGGAGTTCGCTATGTAGACCAGGCTGGCCTTGAACTCACAGAGATCTGCCTGCCTCTGCCTCCCCAGTGCTGGAATTAAAGGTGTGTGCCACCATGCCTGGTTTAGGAATTGGCTTTTTTTTTGGTCTTTTTGAGACAGGGTCTCCCTGTAGCTCCAGCTGTCCTGGAACTCACTAAGTAGACCAGGCTGGCCTTGAACTCACAGAGATCTGCCTGCCTCTGCCTCCCAAGTGCTGGGATTAAAGGTGTGGGCCACCACACCCGGCATGGAATTGACATTTTTATTTATTTATTTTCGTCTATTTTAAGCAAACCTTTCCCTGGGTGGAGACATTTATTCTGAAGTATAACAGAAAAATACGACTCAGGGGCTTGGAGGGTGGAGCACTATCTAATATGCATGATGTCTAGGGTTAGTTGTCAGCAACATATACACACAGAACTCTTGAATGCTTAGCTGGGCAGGTTTCCCTCAAATGGATCCACCTGAGCAGCTAGCACTGGAGTCAGGAACTGGAACGTCCTCAACACTGGGAGCCCCCAGCTGCCCCTCCAAAGCTCCTTCAGTGAATGTAAACCAAGCCCCTCCCCCAACCCCCAGGCAGTACCCGTAACTCACCTGTTCTTGATGGGGCCCCGAAAGGAAGGGTCATATTTGGCTGCTTTCCCTGAAGGGGTAGATAGAAGTATGGTCAGCATATTCAGGCCAGTCAGCAGCCCAATGACTGCCAGCTGTGAACTCTCCCCAGGCAGCAGGCAGGGAGATGGGGTCTTTATTTTTGGTGGTACTAGGCATCAAACCTACAGCCTTCTACATGCTAATGTAAGCACTCTGCCGATAAGCTATAGCCACAGCCCCTTTACTTTCAGGTTTTGTTTGGGTTTTTTTGTTTTTGTTTTTGTTTGTTTGAGATAGGGTCTCCCAGTAGCCCCAACTGGCCTGGAACCCACTATGTAGACCAGGGCCTCCTTGAACTCACAAAGATCCATCTGCCCCTGCCTCCCGAGTGCTGGAATTAAAGGCATGGACCACCATGACCGGCCCCAGTGTTTGTTTGAGACAGGGTCTTACTATATAGACCAAGGTGGCCTTGAACTTAGAGAGATCTGCCTGACTCTGCCTCTCAAGTGCTGGGATTAAAGGCCAGTTTATTTTCTCTTTTTATTTTGAGACACGGTCTTGATGAGTTGCTCAAGCTGCCTTCCTCCTGTCTCAGCCTTCTCCTAAGTAGCTGGAATTACAGGCCTAACGGAAGTGGGGTTGTGAGAGTTTCTGGCTCCCACCTCAAGGCTATCTGCCTAGAATGTTCACCTGACCAGTTTCTCCTGAGGCTCTCTAGTTGGGATGTGGGACTCCCTCTCAGTATCTCTCAGGCCCCATCCTTATCCCCATCTTCCCTATAGCCCAGTTCCAGGTCCTCTCTGGACTGCCTTAGATGGAGCCCCTCAGGGGGCCATAATCCCTCAGTCACTGCAGCCCAGGTCCTATCACAGCCTCTGATCTAAGGCTGTGGGCAGAAAAAAGGACAGTCAAAGGTGTGAAGCCCTGCAAGGCCGGGAAGGAGCTCTGCTTGAAGGACTTGGGTCCTCAGGCCACCACAGAGGCGCTCTGGGTAGCCAGCCAGGTTGACACTTGAGCCAGCTGGCTGTTGGGATTTTGGCCACGTCCTGTTCCTGGTCCTCCTTGAATACACAGGGGGAGGGGGTGTGGCCAGGCAGCCAGGGTCCTTGTAGACACCAAGAAGGGAGGGCCAAGGGCAGGGGGGGTGGCATCTGTTCTCCCAGGTGCTCTGGACTCTGTTCTACCCTGACTCAGGAAGATGAGGTCAATAATTGACCTAAAGTTGCTCCAGGAAGTTTTGAGCGCTTTGGCCCCTTCCCTGTCTCCTAGAGGATTCCAGCCCTACCCGGAGAAGGCACCACCCTCAGGATTAGCTCCCTTGCAGAACCCAGAGAGCTCTGCAGGTGAGGAACAGCAGCCCTCACAGACAGCAGCTTCCTCTCTTCAGCCCTCCTGGGACACACTTCAGCCCTTTTTCTTCTGGAAGCAGGCTTGTTTCCTGTCCCCTCAGGCCATTTTTCACAGAGTGCCCTGCCCCTAGTCCTTAAAGTGCCCACAGATAGGTCCATCACTACCTCCTAACAGAGACCGCCCCCCAACGCAGACAACAGCCCTTTATCACAATCTTTAGCCCCCACTCCTCACAGGAACCCCAGCAGGAAGATCCCAATAAGTCAGAGTCCCAGCCCCAGGACTCTTCACAGGGACCTCTGCACTTCCGGTCCCAGCTCCCTACCCCTCACAGGGACCCTAGCAGCTTAGGGTCCTAGCCCCCCCACTTTTCACAGGGTCTGGGCTGGCAGACCCTCAGAGATCCAGAGTTTAGCCTGGAACAGCCCCTTCTCACAGACGCCCCACCTCACCCCTTGGAGACGCTTCAGCTCAGGACTCTCCTAGACCCTGAGTTCTAAGCAGCCTGCTCCATGACCCCAACCTTTCACATAACCACCCGCTTTGTTTGCCAGGGCTCTGCCCTCAAGGACCCAGAGCCCAGGCCTGAAACCCCGGACCGTCTACAAAGACGCCAGCCCAAACTCCTGCACATCTAGTCTCCAATTTCAGCCCAAACTCCTGCACATCTAGACTCCAATTTCAGTATGTGAGGGCCCCCAGCTATGGCCCTCAGGCCCTGGGCCCCATCCTCCCAGGAGCGGAGTCTATCCACAGGCTGCTGTTTCTCCAGCCCTCTCATCAGAGACCCAGGACTTTCATTCCTCTGCCTGGATCCAACCTCAGCCACCATGGTCTAAAGCACCGAGCCACCTCCCTCCCCAGAGCTCAGGCCTCTGCCCCCAGCCTCACCATAAGCCTCATTTTCATCCTGCTTTTTCCCCATGGTTCAGTCTCCGGAGTGATTGGAGCCAGGGAGACCTGGCCGCTCACCTGCTGCCCAGCCCGCCCTCCCACACGTCATAGCCCCCCCCCCGCCTATGGTCCCTGACACACTCTAGTTCCTCCTTCTGAACTCAACTCCATGGCCAGCAGCAGCCTGGGATACCTGGCCTAAAACTGGACTCAGGAGCAGCTGAGTGGGCCACAGACCACAGCTGGACTGGCACACTATGATAAGACACTTCATAATTTTGCAAAGCACATCAAATGCAGTACTTACCAAAATCTCTAGGTTGATTTGCCTTTATTTAAGCCCTTGACTAGACCCTGTGGCCTCTGGTCCCCTACAGCCTTTCCTTTCCCATCAGGTGGCAGCCTACAGCCCACAGTCCACCCCCTCTGCCTCAGACCCACAATCTCAACTCCGAGTGGCCTTCCTCCTCGCTGCCCCGAAACATTCACCAGACAGTTTATTACTAAATTCAACATTTATTGAGAACACAGAAAGCCAGTTGGCAGGGAGGCCTAACTTCAAGTCATCCCATTTTGACTGATGATGGGCTCAGTGGGGCAAGGGCAGCCCTGAAGTCACTCTCCTAGGGAGGAACCAGCCCTGGGAGAGGGGCCGTCTGACCTCCAGGCCTGGCTGGGGTCTCTGGTGGAGGAATGTGTGAGGGGCAGTGGGCAGCGTCCCAGGCCTGGGTGGCAGACGGTGCGACAGATGGCTGCTGAGGAGCGACCAGGTGGGCAGGGCAGGGCAGTGGTCTGTCCTCAAGTGTTGATAGGGGGCAGGGAGCCGAGCTCAGGTAGCAGCTCAGGGTGGGGGTCCAGGCGGGCCAGGCGACTCTGCTCCAGGGCAATGGCCTCTGCTGAGTGCTTGCACTTTTCAGAGCCGCACTGGCAGGTGAAATACTTGCTCTTGATATCCCAGAAACGGTCACCATAGTCAAAGCTGTCAGAGGAACATAGGACCTTGTGGTACCTGGACCCAAACACCCAGAGCTCCCCTCCAAGACCCCTGGAAGTCGTTTTCAGCCTCCAGGAAGGACCCGGCCTCACTCCACCTCTCCCTTGCAGATTCTGTGGGTTTGCAGCTTTAGAATCACCCAGAACTGTCAAGAAATGCAGGCCTCCAGCCTCCCAGCTCCATCAATCACAATCTCCCAAGGCTCAGTTGTGCGTGCGTGCGTACGAGCATGTTGCTAGGGACTGGCCCAGGGTCTTCCACAGAGTTGGCAAGTACATGACTGCTGAACAAGTTCTTTAGTATTTCTTTAAGCTGGCTGAATCCCAGTACTTGGGAGGCAGAGGCAGGTTATCTCTGAGATCACGGCCAGCATGGTCTACTTAGCCAGCTTCAGGCTAGCTGAGGCTACAGGGAGACCCTGTCTCAAAAACAAGCTTTTGTTTTGGTTTTTTTTTTGAGGTCAGGATCATTATCTTGCTAAATTACCCAGGCTGGCCTTGAATTTGTGTCTGCCTCAGCCTCCGAAGAGCTTAAATTATAGGTATAGCCATCAGGCCAGGCTGGAATCAGGCTGTTCCTTGAACTCACAGAGATCCACCTGCCTCTGCCTCCCGAGTGCTAGTGCTGGGATTAAAGACGTGTGCCACCACACCCAGCCTTTTTGGTTTTGTTGAGGGTCTCACTCTGTAGTCTAAGTTCTTGGTGATTCTCCTGCCTCAGCCTCCAGAGTGCTGTGATTACAGGTGTGTGGCACCATGCCTGCCTTCACTGTTTTAACAAGCCCTCCAAGTGGCACGTGCACACCAAAGGCTACCCTCCGATCCCCGCCTGGATACCAGGCGCCCTCAGCCTCCAGGCCCCAGGCTGGCGGATCTCCCTCTGTGCAGAGCTGTGCCTCACCCCAGCTCCTCCCCAGTACGGATGTCCCGGGAACTGAAGAAGGCGATCCGTGGAAACCGTAGGTCTTGGTGCAGCATGAAGACCCGGACCGGGATGATGTTGGGGTCACACAGGTGGTTGATGAAGCGGCTAATGTTGCCATAGTAACGGGCATCGATGCAGTACACCTCTCCATCCTGGGGAGGGACAGCACTCTTGATAGCCACCCCCGCAACCCGCTTTCCCTTCAGTGACACACGGTCCCTCCATCCAAGTGTCACTTGCCCACCTTGTTGTCTAAGTCGAAGAGATAAGAATCATCCTCTCTCACATCAGCTTCTGCATCAGAGATCAGCTCCCCAACATACCTGTGGGACAGAAACTCTGTTCTGAAGGTGAACAGGGCTTGGAGCCCCATCTCACAACCCTGGTAATCCTCTTCCAGTCCTTGGCTGCCCACCACAGCAAGCCACCAGGTCAACACTGCAGCAGTGGGCCTAGGGAAAGCAGGTACCACCTGGGGTGGTGGCAGGAGGGATGCAGGGCACAGTCCAACCACTGGGGGTCACCCCTGCACCGCTGGGGCAGCAGGCAGGCCTGCAGGTGCTGGGGGTGTGCTGTGAAGACCTGCAGGAAAAGTGCTGGCAGAGGATGTGGAGCTGTGGTGAGGGTTGGTATCCAGGGTGACTGGCTCCAAGGCTGCAAGGCCTGGACACTGGGGGGTGAGTGCACTAGGAAATTTCCCAGGGAGAAGGGGAAGGGGAGAAGAGTAAGGAGACGTGGGGAGGGGGGGTTCAGATGACTGAGAAGCAGTGAGGAGAGAGGAGGCCAAGGGCAGACGACGGGGGAGCTACGTGTCTGAGGAACTTGGAATGGGAAGGACGAAGATGAGGTGGTCCCTTCAACAGGCAAAGAGGGTCTGGGCTCTCAAGGCCACTGGACACCTTGGTAAGTCCGATGAGCAGTGGACAGAAGGGCGACTGTTGCCATCGTCACATTACAGATAAGAAAAACAAGGCTCAGAGAGGCTCAGTAACTTGGACAAGGACACTCAGCAACAGCCTGGCTCAAACCCACGTCTGTCTACCTCTTGACATCTGCCACAGCAAGGAGGTGTACGGAGAAAGTGTGAGGCCTGGAAACACACTTGGGTGGGTGGGAATCCAGGGCAATTGTGACGGGTGGTTCTGGGGTGCAGGTAGAGTGGGACAGGCTCCATCTGGGTTGCTGGGTGGGCACCAGGGTTCCCGGCGTGAACTTACTCGCAGATGAATGTACCCTGGGGGATGGTCTGCAGGGCACGGACCCCCCAGCCCATTTTGGCTGTTCGGTAGAGTTGTAGCCGTACCCTAGAGGCAGAGAGATGGTGATACTGAGTGTGGGGACCTGGGAATAGCCCCAGGGGAGGGAGGTGGAGGCGATGCAGGGTGCCGGGGCGGGCGCCTCACTTGATGCCGCTCTGTACCACGCGGTTCTTGCAGTTTCTCCAGCAGGAGCATGCCTGGTTACACTCAAAGATCAGAGGGGGTTCGATCTTGTTAAACTCCTGGAGCAGCCGCCCGTCCTGGGGTGCGGAGGGAGGGGGGGGGACAGTGGTTTCTGTGTGGGGCCCTCCTCAGCTGCCCGGGACCCAGAGGACTCCACAGGACACTCCGTTCTGACCCCAACCCAGAGCAGGGGAGGAGGGGTTCGAGGAGGCTGCAGGCTGAGGTCAGAGACCAGGAAGCACGCAGGCCAGGAGGCAGAGTCCATTTGCATACACCTGCACGGAGGCCACGGCAGTCCTGACCAGGCTCCCAGGACTTCCTGTCTCGCCACACCCTGTCTCTTCCCCAAAAGGACAAGTGAAGAGCAAGGTCCCAGCTCCTCTGCAGGAGTGGCCGGACATCTTCGGCCAGACGAGGACACGCACCTTGTCATACCAGCAGCGGATGCTGAGCTGGCCGCACAGGCAGTTAGAGCTGGAGCAGTCGTCCACACATGTGCAGTGCTGAGGTGGGAGGGAGAGGGTCAGTGTAAGCTGGAATCGCCCTGCCCTTAGTTCCCACGGCTCCCATTCATGGTCCATGTGTTAGGACAGTGCCTGTGATGGTCCCAGGGTGAGGGGCAATCCAGATGTGGCTGATTGGGGGAGGGGGTCCCCATGGTGACCATGATACTCTTGTGTGACCCAGCAGGGAGCCAGCCTCACACCAGGCTCCTCCTGAGGAGGGGGCAGGCCTCCTACTTACCTGCAGATGGGTGATGTTCCGGTCAATGTTCATGGTGGAAGTCTCACAGTTCTCAGAGATGTACTTGTAGTCTTCGGGGCACGGCTCACCATCCACACCATTGACACAGGGGATGGGGATATTCTCATAGCCTCGGGCCACATCCCTGCAAGAAAGGGAGGATGAAGCCAAGGTTTGAGGGGCTGCCTGGGAGCTAGGGACAGCTCTGAGGGATGGGGAAGTGCTGGGGTTCCTCAGGGTACAGGGAGCAAGGCGTCAGATAAAACTAGGGAACGGAGTTGGGTGTGGTGGCACACACCTTTAATCCCAGTACTCAGGAGGCAGAGGCAGGTGGATCTATGTTGTATTCAAGGCTAGCCTGGTCTACACAGACAGTTCTAGGCCAGCGAGGGCTACATAGTGAGACAATGTCTCAAAAAAACAACAAAACCAAATCAGGTATCACATGAGGTATTTTTTCTTCTTTGTGGTAGTAGGGATTGAACCCAGAGCACTGTGTGTGCATGTTAGGTAAGTGCTCCACCACTGACCTATGTCCCAAGCTCCCAACTTCTCATTTGTTCTCTGTAAGACATGGTGTCACGTAGCTCTGGCTGACCTCATTTTTGCTATGTAGCTAAGGATGACCTCAAACTCTTGACGTGCCCACCTCCACCTCCCAAGTGCTGGTATTATAGGCATGTGTCACCACGTGGGACTCTGGCCCTTTTAAAATTATAGTTGGACAGGGTCTTGCTACATTACCCAAGCTAGCCTCAAATTTCCTATGTAGCCTAAGGCAGGCCTTGACTTGTATCTTCCTGCCTCAGCCTCCTGAGTTGCTGCATTTATAATCAGGTATTACCACACTCATGGTCTCATTATGTAGCATTGGCTGGTCTGGAACTCACTATGTATTCAGGCTGCCTCAAAATCACAGAGATCTACCTGCTTCTGCCTCCTGAGTGCTAGGATTAAAGGTGTGAATCACCAGGCCCTGCTTGAAATTTTTAAAAATTTGATTCACTGATTTTTTTTTTTTTGGTCTTTTTGAGACAGGGTCTCCCTGTAGCCCCAGCTGTCCTGGAACTCACTATGTAGACCAGGCTAGCCTTGAACTCAGAGATCCACCTGCCTCTGCCTCCCAAGTGATGGGATTAAATGCCTGACGAAGCCAGAAGGTGTCAGAGTTTAATTGTAGTTCTCAAGATCTGCCTGCCTCTGCCTCCTGAGTGCTGGAATTAATGTGCCACCGTGCCTGGCCTAAGTCTGACTTTGTGTGGATGGCTCTCCAAGTCACAGGCTCAAGAGAGTGTCCTGCCTCAGCCTTCAGAAAAGGAGAGACACCCAGCTTCCATCTGAAACTCTAATCTCTCCAGTGTCTATTCTGTTTTGAGACAGACTGGCCTTAAACTCACAATGCTGCCTCAGCCTCCTGAGGACTGACTGGGATTACACATCCTCTATTATTTTTTTTGGCCTTTTTGAGACAGGGTCTCCCTATAGCACCAGCTGTCCTGGAACTCACTATGTAGACTAGGCTGGCCTTGAACTCACAGAGACCCACCTGCCTCTGCCTCCTGAGATCCTCTATTTTTTTTTTTTTTTTGGTCTTTTTGAGACAGTGTCTCTCTGTAGCTCCAGCTGTCCTGGAACTCACTATGTAGACCAGGACGGCCTTGAACTCAGAGAGATCCACCTGCCTCTGCCTCCTGAGTGCTGGGATTAAAGGCATGCGCCACCACGCCCGGCGAGATCCTCTATTTTTTAACTAAAAGAAAAATTTTTTTTTATTGTGTGTATGCCAAGGTGCACACATGTGGAAGTCAGAGGACAACTTGCAGGAGTCAGATCACTCCTTTACCATATGGGTCCTGCGGATCAAAGTCAGGTTGTTAGGCTTGCCCCAAGCAACTTAACCACTGGGCCACCTCACCGGCTGAGTCCTGTTTTCATTTGTTCTTTCTGTCAGCCCCAGCAGTTCTTAGGACTCCTAGGGCCGAGGTATAATCCTGGGACTATTCTAAGGGTGCAGGAGGCCAGTGAGGTCGGAGGCAGTGGGGGTCCCACTCACCGGCAGATGATCTTTTCGGTGCGAATGGCTCGGTTCCCTACCCCAAGCCGGAGTTTGCGGTTAAGCTGCAGTGCAAACCACACATCAGAGCGCTCTGGGGTCAGGTCCCATGCCGTGTCCCCCTCCTTGTTCCGCAGCTCAGGGTTGGCTCCCCGTGACAGGAACAACCTGGGGAGAGGACAGAGAACCTGGTGTCAGGGACTGTGGGAAGAGGGGTGTGGGTACCAGGAGTCAGGGCGGTGCTCACAGAACGCAGTCGTGGTAGCTCTCCCTGGCAGCGATGTGCAGCGGCGTGTCTCCGTGGTAGTTGACAGCATGAAGGTCACAGCGGGCATTCAGGAGGACCTCGGCAATGGCAGCACTGCCTGTGAAGGAGGCCCAGTGCAGGCAGATGTTCTCTTCCTGTGGAGGTGAGAGGCAGAGATGGGGTGCGGGCACCTGGATCCTTGAACCCTGTCTGTGCAGGGACCTGCAGTAGTCCCCCCTGCTTCCCAACCCTGGCCAGTGTCCCTCACATTATCAGTAAGGGTGACGTCGGCACCCCGGGTCAGCAGCATGCGGATCACATCAATGTGCTTATGCTCAGCTGCCCAGATGATGGGCGTCCAGCCTCCGCTGTCCTGTGGGAAGGAAGGTGGGAGAGAGTGAGGACCCAGCCCTGCAGAGTACGTGTGCTCAGGAGCATCCACTCCAGGGACATCCAGAGCCAGAGAATGGCATTAAACTGAACCACAGCACCCCTAGGTCACAGGAACCCCAACGGACATTCTGAGAGATTATGGTAGGAACTCAGAATTCTGCAAACTGATAAAAGCCAGAGAAAGAAGAGAGGGCCATCACAAAGAGGAGGGGGAAGGGACAGACACAAACATTGGGAGGCATGGCATGAGAAGGTCAGAGGTCAGATGGAGGAGGAAGGGGGGACGGGAGGAGGGCAGCCAGGTTGCTGACCTGGGCATTGACGTCCACCTGGCCAGTGCTCAGCAACAGGTTGACCATCTCCAAGTTCCCGATTTTGGCTGCGTGGTGGAGGCAGGTGGAGCCATCCTCTTCCTGAGAGAGACATGAGCCAGTGAGATGGCACCTTTTACCTGGTCCTACCTCTGCTGTCCTTCCCTGCTGCCTGCGGGGCTCCTGTACCTTGCTGTAGACGCAGCCACCTAGCTGCACCATATAGCGGGCCACCTCCAGGTGGTTGTTCACCACGGCCTCCATCAGCGGCGTGCGCTGCTGCTTATCCACGGCGTTGATGTTGGCTCCTGCCTGTGAGGAGCGGTATGAGGGGTTGGCAACAGGGAGAGGCTTCTGGGGAGAGGCCAGGGGGCTACACAGCGAGGAACAGGGTGAGGCAGGGCTGGCCGCACTGACCTGCAGCAGCACGTGGCAGATCTCTACTGAACCCTTCTGCGCAGCTGCGTGCAGGGGCGTACGCTTGCTCTGCTGGTCACTCTGAAAGTTGGGGTCCAGGTTGTCCACTGCAGGGAGAGAAAGAGATAGGAGATAAGAGAGCTAGGGATAGAGGGCTTCTCCTCCAGAGAGGTGTCTCAGGGCCCGCTAGAGCGAGGGGCGGAGCATGCAGTCCCATAGGCTGGCCCCTCAGGACCCCCAGGCACTGGATGAGGTACTGGACCCCCACAGAGGTTACAGATAGGACCACTTGGAATGGTACCCAGCACCTCCTGTGTGCCTCACTAGTCCCACCACTGGGGGGGGGGTGTCACATGACCTTCCCCACCCAACACTGCGCCCTAGTGGTGGCTGAGGAGTCAGCAACACTCACACAGCATGAGGATCACTTTCTGCAGCTCTCCTTGTTTCACTGACAGGTACAGCTGCCTTGGGTGGAAGCGAAGCTTCTTCCTCCTGCAGGGGCCGGAGGAGAGAAGGTGGGCTGCTCAGGTTTGAACGCCAGGGTGGGAAGTGACACCTACTTCTCTAGCCCAGCCCTGACTGCCATCCAGAGTAGCATGTACTCACCTCTCTGATTCCTGGATGACCAAGGCCTTCTCCAAGGCTTCCCGGCCTGGCCCCGGGGGCAGCCCCACGGCAGAAAGACAGCCCCCGTTGGGTAAGGTCAACGAAGGCCCAGAGCTGTCGATGGTATCAGCCAGGGGGTCACAAGGCGGGCGCCGGGGCTCCCCGTGCCCTCGCATCCGGGCGCTGTGGGAGAAAGTTCTGAGGTCTGGGGGCAGTGGAGATGGAGCGGGAAAAGTGTGTAGGGAAGGAAGAGGCCAATACCTGGGCTGGGAGGTGTCTGCTCTTCCCGGGGCATCCTGTGCCAGGGGTGGAGGGGCAGGGGCTGTGGCGCCAGCTGGGGGAGGACCCCCGTCGCCCCGGGGAATGGTCACTTCCTGGGCCTCCGAAGCATCCTCTCCACAGTGGGGACAGAAGACCATCCCATTGAGCTGGGACACACAGGCTTTATGGAAGCGATGGGCCACACGGAAGTCGGGGTGACATTCTAGGAAGGTGCCCTGGGGTAGAGAGAGGAGGTGGTCAGGCTCTGAGCCCTTCCCTGCAGGCTATGACATCAATCCACCCTGATGGTCACTCACCGCTGTGCAGAAGTAGCCACAGCCCGGGCAGCAATGGTGCTTGACCATGCGGGCGCGGTGGGCCTCGCAGAGGACCATCAGTGCCACTCGGCTTGAGGGCCTCATGGTTTCCCGCTTTAGGATGGCAGCACTGCAGCCTGATAGCTGAGGGAAAGGAAGGTGGGGGACCTCAGGGAAGGCTGGGTCCAGGCCTGCTCCCAGTGCCTCCCTAGCCAGGGTAAGGCTGGGTCCAGGCCGGCTCCCAACGCCTCCCTAGCCAGGCCCACCTCTCCATCCACGCTCTCTGTGGCCATACACTTGTGCCCTGCCCTCTCGCTGATGCGGTCGATCTTGGGTGCTTCCATGCGGCAGCTGCAGAGGGGCAACTCCTCAAACCCGCGCTCTGTCTCCAGTGAAGATGTATCATTGGATACTCCTTGGATAGGAAGAAAGGGGAACTGATGAAGGCCCTGCCCCTCACCCACTGGAAGGGTCCCTGAATTCCCACCCGGATGCCCCCCTCTACAGTCTAGAAGCCCCAAAGCCTGGCATGGATACCCGGGCTCTCGCAGGGTTCCCCTCCACCCCATTCCCTCTGGCCCTGTGGGCGCCCCCTGGTGGCTCCCTGCCCCAGCAGCAGTTGGCAATTAATTACCAGCGTGGTTGGGAGAGAGGGTCCCCTCGCTGGGCAGCTCCAGGGACCCCAGAGGGACCTCCATGTACTCACTGGGCCCTGAGGAGCCCACACCATTCACTCCTGACACAGAGACAGAGAGAGTGAGAGTGCGAGCTCACAGGGCCTGGGCGCGTGGGCACATGCGGTACACGGTGTACATGCACAAACACATGCATGTGTGCATGCTCTCTGGGGCCGGGAGGGGCTAGAGGAGGGGACCCACAGGCAGAGGAGCCCGCTCACCTCGAGGTTCCTTAGCCCGAGGCGGCTCTCGTTTCCGCCGTTTCCGAGATGGCTTCACCCACGGGCTGTCCTTCCGCCATTTCTTCTTGGCTTTGCGTCGACCACTAGAGCCACTCTGTGGAGGAGGAAGACTCAGAGGCCCTGGTCCCCAAGCCTGGCTCTCCACAGCTCCCCACTCGTCCAGAACAGCTAGGCTCCCTTACTCTATCTGACTGATTGCCTGATTCCTCGTCCTCTTCCTCCTCCTCTTCTTCTTCCTCCTCCTCCTCTTCTTCCTCCTCTTCTTCCTCCTCCTCCTCTTCCTCCTCCTCACTCAGTTGTTCAGTGAGAGCTTCAACTTCAGACTGAGAGAGAGAGAGAGAGAGGGAAATGAAGCAGAGAGAACGGCAAGTCATAGCTCTTCACTGAGCAGAATTTGGTCAAGGGAGAAGGGTACATTTAATCCCCAGAGCTGAGATCATCACCACTGCCACCACCAGGGAAGGCTCACAGGAGGCTGGAAAGGGCTGGAGAGGTGGAGACGTAGGGACTGGAGAGATGGGTGCATGGTTAGAGCACTGGCTGCTCTGCACTCACATGGCAGTTAACAACTGCCTGTCAGTTTTTTTTTGGGGGGTGTCCAGCACCCTCTTCTGGCCTCCGTGGGCACCGCATGCACATAGTGCACCCACACATACCCAGGCAGAACATACCCCAGGGATGACGGCATAGAATACCAAGTGCTACAGTTACAACACTGAGGATCTCAACATTCCATTAAGAAAGCAAACTCCAGCAGCCAAAAGCAGAGTGCGGTTTTGTTTTTATGAAGTTCACAGACAAGGTGACCAATGAAGGCCAAAACCACCAAGCAAAAAGCTAATGGAGCTCTATAATGAAGGGGTCAGGCTGTCAGTACCTGAACTCACAGGGTCATTGTCAACAGTGGAAGGAGGGGGGTTTGGCGATGGGAGGGAGGGAGAGGAGGAGGGGTCAGAGATGGGGGAGAGGAGGAGGAGGGGTCAGAGATGGGAGGGAGAGGAGGAGGAGGGGTCAGAGATAGGGGAAGAGGAGGAGGAGAGGTCAGAGATGGGGGAGAGGAGGAGGAAGGAGGGGTCAGAGATGGGGGAGAGAAGGAGGAGGGGTCAGAGATGGGGGAGAGGAGGAGGGGGTTGAAGACAGTGGGTAGAGGAAGAGGAAGATGAGGTAGGGGAAGAGGAGGTGGGGGTTGGAGGTAGGGGAAAAGGTGGAGAAGGGGGTAGGTAGTAGGGAGTAGAGAAGGAAGAGGGAGTTCTAGGCCAGCCTGGTCTACATAGTGTGTTCCAGGTTGGCCAGGACTGCATAGCGAGACTCCCATCTCAAAAAAAACCAAACAAGCCGGCATGGTGGCGCACGCCTTTAGTCCCAGCACTTGAGAGGCAGAGGCAGGCAGATCTCTGTGAGTTCAAGGCCAGCCTGGTCTACATAGTGAGTTCTAGGACAGCTGGGGCTACAGGGAAACCCTTTCCCAAAAAAACCAAAAAAAAAAAAAAGAACCAAACAAACCCCCCACACCCTCCCATCAAAAACCCCCAATATTAAAAAAATAATCCCAAGAATCACAGGTAAATGTCACAACTTCTTTTTTTTAACCTGTGAAAATGGTATGGCAATCATGGTAGGAAAACAGTGCCTGATGTGGGAGGTGCAGTGGCACTCTCTTTAGTCCCAGCATTAGGGAGGCAGAGGCAGTTGGGCCTCTGGAAGGCCAGCCTGGTCTACACAGTGAGTTCCACAGCAGTCAGGGTGCACAGGGAGGCCGTATTCCAAAACAAAACTAAAACAAGCAATTTGGGGGGGACTTTTTTTTTTTGAGACAGGGTCTCCCTGCAGCCCCAGCTGTCCTGGAATTCACTATGTAGACCAGGCTGGCCTTCAACTCAGAGATCCACCTGCCTCTGCCTCCAGAGTGCTGGGATTAAAGGCGTGTGCTACCACGCCCAGCTAAACCAGTAAGTTTTTTAAAGCAGAGTGGGCACAGTGGTACTCGCCTTTAATCCCAGCACTCAGGAGGCAGATGTAGATGGACCTCTGGTCTAGTGAGTTCCAGGCCAGCTTTTTCAAGAGCCTGGGTCTGGCAGTGCAGCCTATGATCCCAGCTACTGGGGGCTGAGACAGGAGGATTACAAGGAGTGAGTGTAAAGCCAGTCCTGGACAACCCAGTGAAGGATCCAGTCTTGAAATAAATTTTGAAGCTGGGAGTGGCGATTCACACTTTTAATTCCAGCACTTGGGTCCAAGGCCAGCCTGGTCTACATAACAAGTTCCAGGCCAGCTGGGGCTACAAGGAGAAAAAAAAAAAAAAAAAAAAAAAAAAAAAAAAAAAAGAAAAAGAAAAGAGGTCTGAGATATAGTTCAGTGGAGAGTGCAAGGCCCTAAGCATTAACCTCAAATTCCTCGGAAACAGGAGACACTTTGCAGTGTCAAACAGGGTTTGCTGCAGGAGAG
>NW_008358192.1:415034-422217 GCF_000622305.1 Nannospalax galili | reverse complement strand
GAGAGAGAGAGATATATGTGTGTGTGTGTGTGTGTGTGTGAAAGAGAGAGAGAGAGTGTGTGTGTAGTGAGCATACCCACTGTGACTGCCGTTGGATGCAGGGAGCTCAATAACCCCCCTGTATTCAATTGAAAGTTTCCAAGACAAAATGTTAAGCAAAAAGCAAATCATGAGGGATGGAGAAGTAGTTCATTCAGTAAAGCACTTGCTGCTTAGGCTTAAGGACCCCAGTTAGATCCCCAGACCTCACCTAAAAACAGCCAGGTGCTGTTATAAACCACACAGAGAGAGAGAGAGAGAGAGAGAGAGAGAGAGAGAGAGAGCAGGATACAGAGCATGCCTAGCATTTGTTGCACTGTAGTTCACCCTCTAGCACTGAAAAAATGAAAAATAATAAAAATACCCTAAACCCATACATTATATTACAGGAGATAAAACTCCCCCAGTCCCACATGACAGGAGAGAACCAGACTCTGCAAGGTGCCCTCTGCCCTCCACATGTCCACGGTGCACACACAATGGCACCCGCCTTTGACTCCAGCACCAGGGAAGCAGAGGCAGGTAGATCTTTATGAATGAGGCCAGCCCAGTCTGCATAGGGAGTACTTATGCCAACCCAAGGCTACATAGTGAGATCCTGTATTAAAACAAACAAGCCGGTGTGGCGACACACACCTTTACTCCCAGCACTTGGGGGACAGAGGCAGGTGGATCTTTGTGAATTCGAGGCCAGCCTGGTCTACATAGTGAGTTCGAGGACAGCTGGGGCTACGGGGAGACCCTGTCTCAAAAAAGACAAAATAAAAACAAAAACCAAACAAAGAAACAAACAAAACAAACAAACAAAATAACAGGAGAGGAGGACGAACTTAGCACAAAGCAGGACACAGACCCCGGAGTGCAGGGGACAGCGTGGATCACTTTGGTGGAGATAGGCCAAGATGGGATGGGATGGGAGATACTTGAAATAGTTGCTGACAGCTTGGGACAGTGACTTGTGGGTGTTTAGAGAGTAAAAAGGAAGGAACAAGAGAGGACAGGGAAGACGGGAAAGTGAGCCGTGCCAGCACACCTTACTGTCAGAGTCCACACGCTCATCCACAGAGTAGGAATCATAGTAGAGGCTGAAGTCGTCACCCACCACGGTTTCCCACTCCTCCAGGGGCCTGGGGTCTGCCTTCTCCAAGGTCACTTCTCCTGAGCCCCGGGCAGAACCCATGTCTTCTGACTAGAAGAAGATTGGAATATTTGAGGCTGCTGTCAATGCCCACCAAACCCCGGTGTCTCTGGAGGACAGGATGCAAGCAACCCCAGTTTCCTGCCTCTCCAGCTTACCAGGCCGCCAGAGTTCAGCTTTCTCCTTTTGGCCACATCTGGAAGGATAGAAAAGAATTAGGCTAAAACTCTAACGCCTAAGACAGAACACATCAGGCCAGATGGGGTGTGGGGTGTGGGGGCGGGGTTGTGGGCTGTGACTAACCTGAAGTTACCTTCCCCATGGAATGAATGTCGTCACTCATGCGGAAATGCTGTATTTCAGGGGGCCGCTTCTCAGGGACTGGAGGCTGGAGTAAGAAGGAACAGCTCTGGGTCAGAATATTACTCAGCCTTCGAAGGAAATTTGGGTGGGGTGCTGCAGCACATGCCTTTAATCCCAGCACGCAGGAGGCAGAGGCAGGTTAATGTCTGTGAGATCAAGAGCAGCTACATGGTCTACATAGGGAGTTTCAGGCCAGTTAGGACTGCAGGGAGACACTGCCTCAAAAGAAAAAAAAAAAAAAAAAAGGTGACCTGAGGGCCATCGACATGGCTCAGCGGGTAAAGGAGCCTATAGCCAAGACTGATGACCTGAGTTCGATTCCCAGGACCTAGAAGGTGTTGGAAGACAGAAATGACTCCCACAGGTTGTTCTCTCACTCTCCAAATAAGTAAATAAATATTAAAAGGTAACATTTCCCAGCTCAGGGACCATTGGGGAAGAGGGGGCAGAAAGACTGTAATACCCAGGGTTGGTGCAGGAACATAAGGAAACAGGCTTTGAGGCCACTGGAAACTTGCAACAATGGTGACAAGCCCAAGACCCATGTTGACTCAATCAGACAAAAACTCAGCATATAAAGAGGGAAATGGCAGCAGGCCCCAGCCCTAGCCTAGGAACTACTGGCAACTGATCACTGCTGGGTGAGGGAGAACAGATCTTGTTTGTTTATTTTTGGTCTTTTTGAGGCAGGGTCTGCCTGTAGTCCCAGCTGGCCTGGAACTATGTAGACCAGGCTGGCCTTGAACACAGAGATCTGCCTGCCTCTGCCTGGGATTAAAGGCATGTGCCATCACACCCAGCCAGGAGACTAGGTCTTTAAGGGAGAAACCCTAGATAGACTGACTAGACTCCAGGGGATGAACTTGCACTGAAGGACATCTGGGTACAAATACTTAACATATATGACAAAATGATTAAGGTCTATTATATGAAATGCACAAAAACACAATAAAAGATATTTAAAAGGAGGGGAAGGGGTATAAAGATGATTTTCTGTATGAAATACACAAAAATTCAATAAAAAAAATTTAAAAAAACATTGAAAAGAAAAAAAGGCTGTTTCCCAAGGGGAGGTAGAACAAACACAGTCCACTCGGCATGCTCACCGGGCTTGCTCCAGCAACACAGAGCTGGATGCCTTGACCATCTTACAGATGGGAAAACAAACTGAGCAAGAGAGAGGGTCCCCGGCACCTCTGTTTATAGCCACATCGTTTACAAAGACTTTAGGGGAAGCAGCCCAATCATCCATCCACGGATGGGACATCTAGCCAGCCCCTGGTTCCCACAGGTCTCACAGATGTAGACCAAAAATATTTATAAAGGGAGCTGGAGAGGTGGCTCAGTGGTTAAGAGATCATATTGCTCTTGCAGAGGTCCTGGTTCAGTTCCCAGCATCCACATCAGGCTACACACAACTGCAGGGAACTCCAGGAGATCCAATACCTCTGGCTTCCTTGGGCACCTGCACTCAAGTGCACAAACCCACGCAGTACACATGCATACACAACAAAGAAATAAAAATTAAGTAAGAGGAAAAAAAGCTAGGTGTGGTGGTCCACTAATTCCAACACCTGGGAGGCAGACAGGTTTCTGTGAGTTGAAGGATCAGTCTGGTTTACATATTGAGTTCCTACATAAACTCTGCCCCCTCAAAGAAAACAACAACAAAACACACACACACAAAAAAAACTGGCTGGTGCGATGGGTCAGTGGGTAAAGGTTCTTGCCACTAAAACCTAATGACCTAAATTTGATCCCTAGAGCAGAGAGGAGAAAACTTGCTTCAAAAAGTTATCCTCTAACTTTGACCCTTGAGCCCATCACACACCCATACACAGACACAATGACAAAATTTAAATTAAAAAATTTGTTTCTAGGGGGCTGGAGAAATGGCTCAGGGCTTAGGAGCACTGCTGCTCTTGCAGAAGACCCAGGTTCGATTCCCAGCACCCATATGTTGGCTAACAACTGTCCAGAACTCCAGTTCCAGGGGGTCGGACGTGCACAACATGGTTGCACTTACACACACGCAGGCAATACACTCATACACACAAAATAAAAATAATAAAATACTAAAAAAATGTCTAAACTAAACATTACAGTGGTTTTTTTTGAGACAGTAGTCCCAGCTGGTTTGGAGCTTGCTGTGTAGACCAGGTTGGCCTTGATCTCACAGAGAGCTGCCTATCTCTACCTTCCAAGTGCTGGGATTAAAGGTGCACCCCACCATGCCTGCCTTATAGTCTTTTCTTATTCCCTAAATAATAAAACAAAAAACTACTCACACAGAAGTTATATTAAGCACTGTAAATAATCTAGGGAGGCTCTGAACATGGAAGGTAAGTGTAGGTAATATGCAAATATTCAATTATTTTATGTGCAGGACCTGAGCATACTTGGACTTGTGTAGTTTAGGAAGTGCTCAGATGAGGTAATCACTCTCTTAGAAGGAATGGTGCTTGCCAAGAGCTGGGGGGAGGAGGGCTGGGGTTGTTTACTGGTTACAGTTTTATAAGATGAACAGTTACAGACACCGACAGTTGCACAACATGTGAATGTATTTTGGTATCTCTACATTGTATATTCAGGAACGGCTTAGACGAACTGGGCAGGACAGCACAACCTTGTAATCTCAGCACTGGGGAGGCTGAGGTCACAAAGATTACAAGTTCAAGGTCAGCCTTATAACAGAAGAGTCTAAAGTCCAGCCTACATTACACATGAGATCCTGTCTCAAAACAATAAAATGCATTAAGGGAGCTGGAGAGAAGGCTCAGCCATTAAGAGCACTTGCTACTCTTGAAGGGGACCTAGATTCAGTTCCCAGTACCCACATGATGGCTTAAAACCATCTCTAACTGCAGTTCCAAGGGATCTGACTCCCTATTCTGGCTCTACGGGCACCAGGCAAATACACGGTATATATTCATACCTGTAGGCAAAATACTCATACCCACAAAAAGTAAAGAAATAAAAAAGAAAAGCTCATGCCAGGCATGATGGAAAGTGCCTCTGTATACTTTAAAAATGGTGATCCACACCTTTAATCCTAGCACTGAGTAGGGATTGGCAGGCAAAGCTCTGTGAGACTGAGGCCAGCCTGGTCTACATGGTGAGTTCCCTATCTCAAAAAAAAAAAAAAAAATCTTTAGGAAAATTTTTTTTTTGTCTTTTTGAGACAGGGTCTCCCTGTAGCCCCAGCTGTCCTGGAACTCACTATGTAGACCAGGCTGGCCTCAAACTCACAAAGATCTGCCTGCCTCTGCTTCCCAAAGGATGATAAATATTTTATTTTCTTTGGAGACTAACAAAAAAAAAAAAAAAAAAATAACAAAAAAGGGGAGGGGGGAGGCCACCTGCGTTTGGTGGCCTAAGGCTAAATGCTTGGCTATGTAGTAAGTTTCTGGTTAGCCTGGGCTACAGGAAAAGAAATAAAAAGAAAGTCAGTCAAAGTCAGTCAGGTGTCGTGGTGTACACCTTTAATACCAGCACTGGGAGGCAGAAGCAAGGGGATCTCTGTGAGTTCAAGGCCAGTCTGGTCTACAGTGAGTTCCAGGCCAGATGGGGCCAAGACTCTGTCTCAAAAAAAGTACAAAAAACGCCAGGTGGGGTGGTGCACACCTTTAATCCCAGCACTCAGGAGGCAGAGGCAGGCAGATCTCTGGGAGTTTGAGGCCAGCCTGGTCTCCATGGTGAATCCAGGACAGCTGGGGCTACAGGGAGACCCTGTCTCAAAAAGACCAAAAAAAAAAAAAGAAGGCACAAAAAACAAAACAAAAAAAGCCCTAAAAACCAGGCATGGTGGCACACACCTTTAATCCCAGCACTCAGGGGGGCAGAAACAGGTGGATCTCTGTGAGTTCAAGGCCAGCCTGGTCTACATAGAAAGTTCTAGGCCATCCTGGGCTACAGGGATACCATCTCAAAAAGACCAACAAAACCCAAACAAAACAAAACAAAAAGGAAACAAACCCCCAAAGCCAACCAACCAACAAAAAAAGTCAACAAGTCAACAACAAAAGCCTGACCCAGACTAAGTTTACACAGACCATATACAAAAACCCAAGCCGGAGCCCTTAAAACCTAGTCATAACCGCTTCCGGATTCTGGGCCTCTGCCCCGCCCCTTCTGTCATTTATGTGGGCCCTCACCTCCTTCCCACGAGGGGTTCCCTGTGAAAACTTTAGCCTTGGACCCCTATTGGTCCGGGATGAAAAAGCTCCCTAAGGACAAGCTCAAAGGTAGAAAGTAGGGACAGCTAAAAGTTCCTTTAGTCATTTTCATAGGAGTAATTAGGACATCAGCTATATAATTAACTCTACATCTGTCTCCTCTACGCCGACCACCCCTCCCCCAAGAACACAAACTCCAGGAAGCCGGGAATTAGTTGGCGAAGCCCAGCCCAACATCTGACACATTGTAGCCTCTTGGTAAATTCTAGGAAAAAAAAAAAATCTGAGTATCTGGAAGGCGCCCAAAGGCTACAAAGGGGGGGAAAAAAAAAAAAAAAAGAAACAAAGAAAAATAAAAATAAAAATAAATAGCCCACCCAGAGGTAACCCCACTCTGTCCACCCAACCTCCACACCCTCACCTGTCCGTTTCCAGGTTTTGACATGGTTTTCCTGGCTCGGTGTACTTTGGGCTGTCCTTCCGGGCTGGTGGTGGTTGGAGGGGGTTCAGGTCCAGCTGTGGCAGCTCCCTGGGCCCCTGGCATACTCAACAACCTCATAGCCAAACTCTGGACCGAGGGGGGCGATTTTCCTGCCCCGGTCATGGACATTTTGGCCCGGCTGGGACAGGCGCCCCCCTTGCTGGGGGAAGAGGGGAATGACTTTGTAGCATGGCCTAGAAAGTAGACGGGCAGGTGGGGAGAAGAACGGTAAGGCCAAGCAGACAGAAGACCACCCCCCAATTCCACGCGCCCACCCCACCCCAAAATCTCTCCAGCCTCTCACCCAGCAGGATTCGGCCCCCATCTGCCTCCAGATTCTCGGGTTCGTCCCCAAGGAGTGGTGTGGCCCCAACAGGAGTGTCAGCCCCCTCATCTCCAACAGTGACAGTGACAGAGGCCGGAGAGGAGGGACCAGCAGGCTCCAGGGAGTCTTGGGTGGCCTTGGGCAGGGTCTCCTCACTATGAGGGGTGTCGCCCAAAGAGCCATGAAGTGCTAGAGGAAAGAGAGAGAGAGAAAAAAAAGAGGGCTGAAGGCTCCACGGATCCGGGGATGGGGGAGGAGGAAGGTCCGGCTGGGTCCGGTTGGGCGCACTCACCTCTCTCGGGGGCTCCTCGGGGCTCCTTGTCCAGCAGCAGCGCCCCCATCTCAGCGGGGGCCTCCCCCTGGGAGGGGAGACAAGGGACAGGGGCACTGGTCAGCCCGGGGGACAGCTGGGAGGCCCAGGTGGCTTGGGCCCTGGGCAAGGAGAGCAGGCTCCGGGGCCTACCTCTTCCACGGTGCGCACCCCCCCTTCCTCGGCCGCGGCTGCCCGTGGGGGCCGCTCGCCCCCTCCCTCGGGCCCGCATCAGCCCCCTCCCTCTCGGCAGACCCCTCATCTCTGGGGCAGAGAGCAGAGGAGGGGGAGGGGGCGGGGCCTCGGCGCCCCGGCCCCGCCCCCTCCTCCCGGCTGCACGCGCCGCTCCCCC
>NW_008358192.1:410232-414668 GCF_000622305.1 Nannospalax galili | reverse complement strand
CCATCGCCGCTTGCGCGGGGGGCCGAGCCGGCGCGCGGCCGCCCCGGGTCACGTGGGCGAGGGAGGGAGGGCGACGGGGCTCCTTAAAGGAGCCGCTTCGAGCCTTCTGGCCATTTCCCCCCCGAGATTGGCCTGGGAGGAGGCTGTGGTGGGCCAAGTGGGGACTAGAGGGGCACGCTCCTGCATCCCCAGCCCTGGGTGTGCAGGGAACCGAGGGGGAGGCCTTCCCGGGCGCACGTGTGGCCACGCCGTCCCCGCCCGGGTTTGGCAACAAAGTATCCTCTCCGCTGCTACTGTGTTTGGCCCCCTGCACCTATCCCGCCTGGGTTTGATTTTCTTTCTAGCGGCGAGCCATAGGATAGAAAGCTGTGCCGTAGTTTCAGCTGCGCTCCTCCAGGAAGCAGGAAGGGGGTGATGGGGACTCAGGAAAGCACCTTTACTTTCGGCTGGCTCTAGCGTGCATAAGCTGGTTTGTCTTATGGAGACGCATCCTTTTTGCAAATCTGAGACCTAGTGTCTCTTCTGTGTGTGCTGGGCTTATGCTGCCACGTGCGCCAGGTAAGGCCAGCAGAGTGATTGCTGTCTGTTGACACTGTAATAACCTTTTTTTTTTTTTTTTGCCGAACACTTTGCAAGCAGTTAAGGCACTACAGTGGGTCATAGTCCAGATGCCAGCTTTAAGTCAACAATAACGCCAACAGCAGTTTTCAGGACACCATCTCCTTTACACATTAAATCCTGGCCAAATACATGTATAGTTCAAACACAGGACTAGACAGGTAGGTGGTTAGTTAGGTTATGGGACACCTGAGGCCAAGTCAAAGCTATGTGGGAACTGTGTTCTCTTTCGTTAAGAACTTTTCGGAGCTTTCTGGGAATTGCAGTCTTGCCTAGGCATCGTAATGGAAGTGTAGAGCATTTTCCAAAAGAAATGACATCCCCCCCCCCGCCCCAAATGCCAAAACACAGATGCCTGCCGGCCATTTCAGCGTGTACACTGGCCACCTGTAGCCTATTCCTTGCACAGGCACCAAAGACCCAAAGAAAAGTTCGTGCAGATTACCAGCGCTGCCAACCACTGGGTATCGGCCTACGTATGGAGGTTGCCCCACTTGGAGGAAGGCAAATCCTGGCCAGAGCTCACTGCTTAGATCCCTACCCCCTTCTTGAGGCTGGGCCTTTTTCCATAAGACTACAGTATTTGTGTCCTGGGAAGAGGTGGTGGGTAGTCATACACATGCATTTGCCAAAATATAAAGAAAAAAAAAAAAAAGTTTTGTTTATTTCATGGAAAACAAAGCAAGAAAACTAAAACCCCAAACTCCAGAAAAAATCCTAAAAAATACGTTTTGTTTTCTTAAAAAATACTGTCTCTACTTCCCCTCCCCCCAAGAGCCCTCCTTGTGTCCTTTTTCCCTAAGTGCCCTGCCCCCCACCCCTCCACTAGCCATTGGTCTTGCTATTGTAACCCCCATTTCCCCATATCTACCCAGGTCACCCACCTCGTGTTCTTACCTGCCACCATACCTTTTTTTTTTTCTTTCCATTTCGGAGCCTCACCCCACAGTCCCACTTCCCCAGCATGCAAGAACCAGCTCCCCTTTCTTTTCTGGGACTCCATAATCGGTCCCTCTTCCCAAAGCGAGTAAGCTCTCTCCTGCCAATTCCCTCCCAATTCCCACCCCCCAACCCCACCTCAAGAAGTGCTAGAATCTTCCCTTAGGTAGCTGTAGGAAAGAGCGGTTTTCCAGCCCTCCAAACTTTTTTTTCCTCCCTCCATGTTCCATGCACCTCTACATGAAGAACTCTTCACTTGAGACCCCGTATTTTCTCAGCCTTGTCTAAGAACCCTGTCTCCGCATCCATCTTTTCTTCTGCTCTGTGAGGCAAGGTCTTCTCTCCAAGCCCTTTCTCCCTCCGAATTGTTATGTCTGCCCCAGAACCCCGTCCCCCAATTCTCCCAGACCCAGGAGCTCTCTTTTCCCACCCAGTCTAGGAATCCCCGCCCCCCCCAGCCTCCCGGCCCTTTCAGCGGATGAGAACATTGATCTCGGCCACGCTGGCTTCCAGCACGTTCTCTGCCGTGGTTTTGCCATGCTGCTCCTTGAGATGCCGCCTGATGGCGGGCTTGTGGGCGAAGCGCACATCACAGTAGGAGCAACGGTAGGGCCTGGCTCCTGAGTGCAGGTTGAGGTGGTCGTGCAGCGTGGACTTCTGCGTGAAGCACTTGCCACAGATGCCACACGAGTGCGACTTAACGCCACGGTGCACGTTCATGTGGCGGTTGAGGTTGCTGCTGTGGTTGAACTGTTTGCCGCAGCGCGGGCACATGAAGATAAAATGTTGTGCACGCATGTGGAAGACCAGCTTCTCGACGCCCTGGAACACTTCGGGGCATTTGGTACACTTGATGTTCTTTAAGGGGTTCCCACTGGAGAAGCCCCCAGGCAGGGGACCCAGGCTGCCCCCCGCCCCCCGGGCAGCCATGGCCACCGCTGCTGCTTCCACTAGGCCAGAGGTGGTCCCCACACTGGCCCGGCCTCCAGGGATCAACAGCAGGCCTTCCCCTTCTGCGTCCTCAGACAGGCTGTAGCAGGCCTTCACCACACCCTGCGGAGGGGCTACAGAGCTGGGGGCCACGCTACTCTGGGCCAGCTCCCCAAGGTGGCTGCTTACAGAGGCCCCGATGCCCAGACCCCCTCCGAGGCCTCCAGGGGGTTTGAGCCTGTGTGCCACTTCCAGGGCGGACTCCACCTTAACGATGCAGATGTCTGAAACGTCCTCGTCCTCATCTTCATCTTCCTCCTCCGCCTTCAGCTCCAGGTCCTCATCCAGTGGGAACTCCAGCTTCACCGGACGCAGGAGTGGAGGGGGTAGAGGAGGTGGGGGTGGGGGTTTGGGGGCTGGCTTTGGGGTCCTGGCTGGAGGGAGGAGGGACTTGGTGGCGCTGACGCTGCTCACAAGGGTGGACTCGCTGACCCCATCCTCTTTGAGGCCTATCTTGGGCTCAATGAACTGGCTGAGGGCGTTCCGGCATTTCTCCACCACGTGCTCCATCTGCAGGTAGGAGGCTGCGGTCAGGTAGTTCACGATGTCCCGGACAGCGAATTCCAGGGCTCCGGTGTAGCAGGAAAGGAGCAGGTCGGCCACGATGCGCGCACTGTGCATCAGCGAGACCTGCAGCTCGGAGCTGGGGTTCAGCAAGAACTGGTCGCGGAGGAACGGTGAGCAGGCAGCCAGGATGACCTTGTGGCCACGGAATTTGAGGCTATCAGCCACAATGGTCACATCGCAGAACCGCTCCTCCGCACGGAGCTGGTTCATGTTCCGCAGAGTGGCGGCCTCGTGGCCAGGCAGCTGGAAGCGCAGGACTTCCACTCCAGAGGCCATTGTGGCGGGAGTGGACAACCCTGGGTGGGAAGGAAACCGGTCAGAGACAAAGGTCTCTGGCTCTGGGGAAGCCAAGGCTCCAAAGGCCCTGCGCCCTGGCTCTTGCGCTGAACCCCTCCCCTAGTACCCCATCTCCCAGTCTTCGCCTCCCTCAGTTTCCCCAATCCAGAGGAGGCGCGGTCCCTGCGAGGGAGGCGTGGTTCCCGGGGGCGGGGCACGGCGTCCACACCCCCCAGTCCCGCGGCCCTCGAGAATGGGGCGAGCCCGCGCGCCCACGGGGGAATGGAGAAAGAGGGTGGGTGGGGAAGAGGCCTGGGGCTTGGGGTGGCCCCTGTTGCAGTCAGTGCTCCCCCACCTCCTCTACCCGGGGCCGGGCTCTTGCGCGGTTTTCCCGTTCTCCCGCCGCCGCCCGTACGCGTCGTGCACGCCCCCCTCCCACACGCAGATCTCCGTGGCACGCCCCCCCACCCCAGACCCACGACCCTTGGGTGCACGCGCTTCTCACCTGGCCCGGTTCCGCGTGCTGATTTCCCCCCCCCTATTTCCCCACCCCCCCGGAGCCAGCAAGCGCCCCCCACGCTCGGGCAGGGCCTGGGCAGCGCGCAGGCGCGGGGGGGGTGCAAGGGGCGCGCGCACCCGCGCGCGGGGCCGGCTCCGCGTGGGCGGGAGGGGGAGGGGCGGGGGCAGCTCGTGCCGAGTGTTCTAGGCCCCGGGCAGCGCGGCGTCCGCGAGGTCTCGGGGAGGAGGAAGAGGGGAGGGAATTAAAGGAGCAGGGTTCTCCTTCCCCGACCCCCCCTCCTTTCTTGCCCGGCACCCCCACGCGGTTAAAGGGCTGGATGGCCGTGCCTCCCCTTTGGCCAGGATTATTTGTCCGCCAGAGCGGAAATACACCACACACCGCCCCCCCCTCTTTCGTGCTCCCCCTCCTCTGTGCCTCTGGGGCCCGCGGTCCTTCTGCGCCTGCGTGCCAAGGGCCGCGCGGAGGCCCGCTCGCTGGGACCCGCCCCCCGGCTCCCCGCGGCCCACCGCGCTCGCGCCGCGTCCCC
>NW_008358192.1:408829-410201 GCF_000622305.1 Nannospalax galili | reverse complement strand
GTCCCCGCGCGCCCCGCCCGCTCCGCGTCCCCCCCCACCGCTGCGCGCGCGCACGCCCGGGAGCTGCACAAGCCGCGCGGCCACCTGCTCCGCCCCCCCAGCTGCGCAGCGTGGGGGCCCCTCCCTCGGCCTCGGACCAGATCCCGGCCCTCAGAGCTGGGGGACGCTGAAGTCCTGGGGTGCGTCCTCGGCTGCAGAGGTGCATCTTCCTCCACAACGCTTCCAGACTTTTCCAAGACTCTCGAAGCTCATAACCACCCTAGTCTTGGAGGCTTCAAAAGATTTCGCTTATCCACAAAGCCAGATGAGCCGGTGCACCTGGCTTCCCGCTACTTAGTACCACACTTAAAACCCCACTCATCCTCCATTTTCAGCGATCCCAGTATCTTGGCAAGGCCAAAGTTTCCACTCCTGTTGTGGAAGACCCAATACATCTCACTTCAACTGCGTAATTGGCCCTGGGGCTAATTCTGCTAATTACGCAATTATTTATATGGTGCGAGTCTATCACCTTTTCATCCCTCAACCTCTGGAGACACCTCCCTAATCAAAACTGCCCTCCCCCCTACTCTGCCCTTTGTCACTCCCAAATCCAGCTGCTAGGAAAGGCTTAGGAGCATCTTTCTCGAAGGCTGGCCTTCAAACACTTTTCTGCACCCAATAATACCTACACTCCCTTTCCCACCCATCCAAGTCTCCGGGAAGATACCACTGTTGCCTGCCAATTGCGTTTGTTTATTACAGCCTCCAGGAGACATAATGTCTTCACTGTCTGTTTCCCCAGAAGACTGTAAACTTCTTGATTACAGGAATTACGTAGTGGGCTGTATTTTCAAATAAAAGTAAGGCAATAAATGACTGGCTGTTGAAGTAATTTCTTTTCAGCTCAACCAGCATCCACCCATACAAAGTTCATTCCTGAATGGAGCTGAATACCCAAACTCAAGGGATGCTGTTTGGGCAGAGGGCGAGGCCAGTGTGGAGGTGGTGCCTTGGCCCTGGGTCTTTGCTTTTCCTTTTTAAATTCTTTTATGCCCTCACCCAGCTTTCTCTATTCTAAAATGTCCTCCTTTGTGGAAATGGCCTTTGTAATCAGGCCATGTGGATTAAGGAAAACCATAGTCTTTTGTGTCCAGTACACCTTTCTTAAAGCCATATTCACTGTCTACTGCACAAGAGCCCTTGGGCAAATTACTTAATTCTCTGAATCACAGTATCTTTGTCTTTGAACTAAAGGCCCTGAATGCTCACCAGGCTGGTGTAAGGTTCAAGTGCTATACACTGGATAGACGATGAATCTGTGCTAGATCCTTTCCAATGTACCTGATTGGGACATAGACTATGACAGGTCCAGGTTCCTGTTCAGATTTGA
>NW_008358192.1:385877-408755 GCF_000622305.1 Nannospalax galili | reverse complement strand
GAGAGAGAGAGAGAGAGAGAGAAAGAGAGAGAGAGAGAGAGAGAGAGAACAGTCTCATGTATCCTAGACTAACCTTGAACTCTTGAACATACTGATCCTCCTGTATTTGCCTTGAGTGCTGGAACTCCAGAGGTTGGGTGTCTCTTGTTCTCACAAAGGACCGGGTTCAGTTCCTAGTACTTATGTGACGGCTCACAACCATCTGTGACTCCATTTCCTAGAGCTCCAACACCTTCTTCTGGACTCCTTGGGCACTGAACATGTATGTGATGCACTTACATACATACAGGCAAAACAGTCGTATGCATTAAAAAAAATAAAAATAAGGGCCAGGTGTGGTGGTATGCCCCTTTAGTCCCAGCACTCAGGAGGCAGAGATGGGGAGTTTCTGCGAGATCAAAGTCAGCCTGGTCTACATAGTGAGTTCCAGGACAACTGGGGCTACAGGGAGATCCTGCCTCAATAAATAGATAAATTACCTAATTAAAATTTTGAAAAGATAAAATACAGTATGTTCCACACAGATTGTGTTCCCTTCTGCAGTCATCACAAAGATACCACTATTAATTCCACTAAATGCTAAGGATTCAGTACAGATTCCTACTTTCTTCTACATTTTTCCTTCATTTAAAAAAATAGTATTTTTATTTAATGTGTATGAGTGTATTGCCTGCATGTATGTAAGTGCACCCATATTGTCAAATGTCCATAGAGGTCACAAGAGGGCATTGAATTCCCCTGAAACTGGAGTTACAGATAGTAACTGTAACTGTAACTGGAGTTAGCTGCCATGTGGGTGCTGCAAAATGAACCCAGGTCCTCTGCAAGAGCAGCTAGTGCTCTTAACCACTGAGCTATTTTGTTTTTTGTTGTTTTTTTTTTTCAGACGGGGTCTCACTGTGTCAACGTGGTTCACCTGGAACTCATTATGTACACCAGGCTGGCTTCAAAGTCTCAGAGATCTGCCTGCCTCCGCATCTCTAGTGTTGGGATATTCTGCCCCTCTCCGTATTCTTACTTGTCAATCTTATATCCATCTCTTTAATAAATTCATGTGCACCTACTCTGTGCCAACCCTGAGCTGGAGCTTGGCAATATGAGACTAAGAAACATTTCCAGAAGTCTCTAGTCAAGGAATAGTGATCATAGAACAGTTTGACAGCTTGAGACAGTCATGCCTGGAATGGTCTTATAAAGAATGCCTCGACCTGGGTCTTGACATCCCTTTCCTGATTCTGTGCCTGCTTCTGGCCTTGGTGTCTTGCCAGAACTATAACTGTCTCCTCTCTGGTCTCCTAGCTGTCTTCATGGATCCCCAGAATCCTATTCCTGAAATGCTAATCACATCCAATTGCTCCTTATCTAAAACATCATATAGCTGACTCCCTGCATTTTATAAACCCTGGCTCCATGGTAGGGCATTGTTTTCCTCCAGGGTCTAGGTGAGTGGAGCCTCTCCTGCCCTCCATCCCTAACCTTCCTTAACTGTTTGTAGTGTCCTTAATGTCCCTTGGACTCAGAGTTAAGCTCTTCTCACAGGTACTGCTCAGCCTGAGTCACCTCCCTCTTCCTTATCAGGTGGTGGAACACTCAGCTTTTAAAGCTTATCTCAAGATTCCGCTATGAAGCCTTTTCAGAACTCTGAAGAGACTTGATGTGTGGAGGAGTAATGCGTAGTAACAACAGTAAAGGTAACGGCCTAAGTACTGGAACACGGTTCTGTTTTTCTAATGGTCTCTGTTGAGTCACTAGAACAGGTGACAGGCACTGATCACACATACATTTGGGAATCCAGGCTGAAAGAAGCTTCACACACATCATCATCATCATCATCATCATATCTTTGTCTTTTTTTTCGGAGCTGAGGACTGAACCCAGGGCCTTGTGCTTGCTAGGCAAGCGCTGTACCACTGAGCTAAATCCCCAAAGAGAGTACTCCATCTGGTGAGGTGGTTCATAAGTCAAGTCCCACAAGTGGAGCTGGGCATGGTGGCACATGCCTGTAGTCTCAGCACTTCGGAGGCAGAGGTAGGAGGATTTCTGTGAGTTCAAGGCCAGACTGGTCTACATGAGTTTCAGGCCAGCTGGGGCTACAGGGAGAGAAACCCTGTCTCAAAAAAAAAGAAAAAAAAAAAGACCCACATGTGGAAGGAGAGAACTGCCACCCACAAATTGACCTCTACAAATATGTGCCATAGTATGTACACCCCAAATAAATGAATAAATATGACATAAAAATACATTAAGCTGGGGCTGGAGAGATGGCTCAGTGGTTAAGAGCACTGACTGCTCTTGCAGAGGACCCAGGTTCGATACCCAGCACCCACATGGCGGCTACGAACCGTCCTTAACTCCAGTTCCAGGGGAATCCGAAGCCCTCTTCTAACCTCCACAGCATTGTATGACACGGGTGCACTCACATACATGCAGGCAATACACTCATACACATAAAATAAAAATAATAAATAAAATAAAATACATTAAGCTATGCAGGGTGGTGTATGCCTTTAATCCCAGCAATCCGGAGGCAGAGGCAGGAGAATCTCTGTGAGTTCAAGGCCAGCCTGGTCTACATAGTGAGTTCCAGGCCAGTTGGGACTATAGGGAGACCCTGTCTCAAAAAAACAAAACAAAACACCCAAACCCTCTAAACCAAAACAAACAGACAAAACCCAAAACATTAATAGGGGCTGGAGAGATGGCTCAGCAATTAAGAGCACTTGCTACTACTCTTCCAGAGGACCTGAGTTCAGTTCTTAGCACCCATGCTGGGTGGCTCACAACCCCCTGTAACTCCAGCTCTAAGGGAGCCAATGTCCTCTTCTGGCCTCTGTGTGCATCTGCACACACATGGCATTCACTCACATAGACATAATAAACATAAAAATAAGTAAATAAACCTGGTCTACATAGTTCCAGGACAGCTGGGGCTACAGGGAGACCCTGTCTCAAAAAGACCAAAAAAGAAAAAACAATAAGTAAATAAATAAAATAACATAAGGTCCTAGGGCTGGGAGTGTGGGTCAGTGGTAGAGGGCTTGACTAGCATGTAAGAAGAACCCTGGGTTCCCTTCATGACATGTTTAAAGAAGAAAGAGGAAGAGACGGAGTCTCTGGCATTGCATATTACATTGGCAATTTATCACTTGTTTGTTTGAGACAAGGTCTCACTATGTAGCCATGACTGTACTGGAACTCATGCAGTTCTCCTGGCTCAGCCTCCTGAATGCTGGGATCGCAGGTGGGTGCCCTCACTGGGAGCTAATTAAGCACTTTTGCCTGGAAGCAATAACTTCTATAACTTCTGCTCACAAGTCATTGGCCACTTGGCTGTGACTAATTTCATGAGGGCTCAGAGAAGTGATTCTATCATGTGCCTGGAAGGCAGAAAATGGGAAAATTGATAAGGAGCCAGAGTGATTTCCAACAGCTGGGAGTCCTGGTAGCCCACATCCCTTCCCTCTGGTACACAAGCGCACTGGTCGCAGGGTCATAGTCCTTGAGTAATTTTGTGGGTGCGCAGCCAAACCTGGCTTTTTAAAAATTGTTTTTTAATGTGTTTATTTGTTTATGTGTATGTAGGGAAGAGGTCAACTGGCAGAGGGTTGGTCCTCTTCCACTGTGTATTCTGGGAAAAGTGGACTCGGGTTATCAGGCTTGGCAGGCTTAGCAGCAAGCACCTTTACCTGTTGAGCTATCATCTCGCCAGTGTCCCCTGCCCTATCCCACCCCTGACCCTCACAGAGATCCGCCTGCCTCTGCCTCTCGAAGGCTGGGATTAAAGGAGTGTGCCACCATGTCCACTGGTCGTCGGGCATTTAAAAATGCAGACACAGAGGCTGGAGCGGTGGCTCAGGGGTCCTTAGAGCCCGGGTTTGGTTCCCAGCACTCACGTAGTAGCTAACAAACATGTTAACTTCAGTTCCAGGGGACCTGATGCCCTCTTCTGGCCTACCCAGACATTGCACAACATCGGTGCACTCATATATGCTGGCAAAACACATAAAAAAACACTTTTTGAGGCTGGAGAGATGGACAGGCGGTTAAGAGCACTGACTGCTCTTGCAGAGGACCCAGGTTCAATTCCCAGCACCCACATGGTGGCTACTAACCATCCTTAACTCCAGTTCCAGGGGAATCCGAAGCCCTCTTCTGACCTCCATGGCATTGCATGACACGGATGCACTCACATTCAACATTCATTCAGGCAACACACAACACACTCATACACATAAAATAAATAAAATATATTAAAAGAAAAACACTTTTTAAATGCAAAGAATGTGACAAGGAACTGGCTCATGTTAATAAAACTCATGAAAGAGCAATGTGTAAGAGGCTTTATTTCCATAGTAGATGTAACTTGCAAGAGAATTCAATGCATTTCCTGATTTTATCTTTTGTTCATTTGATTTTTTTTTTTTTTGGTCTTTTTGAGACATTCTCCCTGTAGCCCCAGCTGGCCTGGAACTCACTATGTAGACCAGGCTGGCCTTGAACTCACAGAGATCCACCTGCCTCTGCCTCCCAAGTGCTGGGATTAAAGGCGTGCGCCACCATGCCGGCAAGACTTTTATTTTTATATGTATGAATATTTGCCTGCCTGTGTGTAAGTGCACTGTGTGCATGCCTGGTGCCCACAGAAACCTAAAGAGGGAATTGGAGTCCCCGGGACTGGAGTTACAGACTATTTTGAACCACCATCTGGGTACTGGGAACAAAATATGGGTCCTCTGTAAGAGTAGCAGATACTCTTAACCACTGAGTCATCTCTCCAACCATCATTTCATTCAAAAAAAATATTTATCTTCTTCAAACAGGGTCTTCCTATAGCTTCAGCTGGCCTGGAGCTCACTATGTAGACCAGGCTGGCCTTGACCTCACAGGGATATCCCTGCCTCTGCCTCCTGAGTGCTGGGATTAAAGGCATGCACCACCATGCCCAGCATTTTAAAAATTCTACACAAAAAAAACTTTTGTCAGGCATGGTGGCGCATGCGCCTTTAATCCCAGCACTCGGGAGGCAGAGGCAGGCGGCTCTCTTTGAGTTCAAGGCCAGCCTGGTCTACATAATGAGTTCCAGGACAGCTGGGGCTACAGGGAGACCCTGCCTCAAAAAGACCAAAAAAAAAAAACAAAAAACCTTTTAAAAACATAGTCTCATGTAGCCCAGGTTGGCCTTGAACTTATGATCATCCTGACTCTACCTCCTGAATGCCAGTATTATAGATACACACAATCATACCCATTTTGTGAGGTGCTGGGGCTCGAACCCAAGGCCATGTGCATGCTGGGTAAGTACTCTCGTGGCCTTCTTTTTAGTATCCATATTTATTTTTTTATTTTTATTTCATTATTTTGGGGTTTTGCTGTTTTTTGACAGGGTCTGACGTAGTCCCAGGTGACCTGGAAGTCACAGTGTGAACCAGGGTGGCCTCGATCTCACAGAGATCCACCTGCCTCTCCCTCCCGAGGGCTGGGATTAAATGTGCACTTTACCATGCCCGGTTTATTTTAATTTTTAATTAAAAACATTTATTTTATGTGTATGAGTGTTTTGAATTTATGTATGTAAGTGCACCTGTGCGTGAAATGCCTGAGGCCAGAAGAGGGCATCTCATCCCCTGGAACTGGAGTTATGAATGGTTGTTAGCCACCATGCAGGTGCTTAGAACCAAACGTGGGTCCTCTGCAATAGCAGCCAGTGCTCTTAACCACTGAACCATCTTTCCAGCTCCATACTTGCTTTTAAAATCTTAGTTATGGGGCTGGAGAGATGGCTCAGCAGTTAAGAACACTGGTTGTTCTTGCAGAAGACCTGGGTTTGAATCCCAGCACCCACATGGCAGCTACAAACCATCCTTACACTCCAGTTCCAGGGGAATCCGAAGCCTTCATCTGACCTCCTCGGCACTGCATGACACGGGTGCACTCACCTACATACAGACAATATACACATAAAATAAAAATAATAAAATTTTTTAAAAATATTAGTTATAGGCAGGGTGTGGTGGCACACACCTTTAATCCCAGCACATGGGAGGCAGAGGCAGGCAGAGTCCAGTCTGGTCTACATAGCAAGTTCCAGGCCAGCTGGGGCTACGGGGGAGACTGTGTCTCAAAACACACACACACATACAAACACACACAAACAAGCTGGGCATGCTGGCACATGCCTCTGATCGCAGTACTCAGGAGGCAGAGGCAGGTGGATCTCTGTGAGTTCAAGGCCAGCCTGGTCTACATAGGGAGTTCCAGGCCAGCTGGGGCTACAGGGACACCCTGTCTCAAAAGGACCAAAAACAAAACAAACAAAACCAAAAACAAACCAAAAACCAACAGAAAATTTAGGCAGGGCTGGGAATGTGGTTCAGCTGGTGGAATGTTGGCTCAGCGTACAGGAAGCCCTGGGATCAGTCCCCAACACCTCATAAACCTGGCGTGGTGGTGCAAGCCTGTAGTCCCAACACTTAGGAGGGGGAGGCTGGAGGATAAAGAGCTCAGCATAATCCTTGACTACACAGAGTATGAGCCCAGCCTGGGCTACATGAGACCCCTTGTCTAAAACAAAAAGTATATGCAGGAGAAATGCAGGAAATTTAGTAAAATCTAAGTTTCCCTCCTCAAGTTGCATCCTAGTTCCCAGCTCCAGTTCTCCCCCATCCCCCAGGGGCAGCTCTCCTATCCAGTTTCCAGAAAAATTCTACACAAACACAGAATGTATGTGGGCCTGGAGGTGGAGCTCAGTGATAAGTCCAGCATGCATAGAGCCTAGACTTGTTCCCCAGTACCACAAACCACCACCACCACCACCCAAAACGAACCAAACCCCACAAGAAACCAAAGCAAAACACAAAGAGCAGATACGCTGCCACCACCGCCCCACTTTGGTATGGATGGTGGAGTCCCATTAGTCTCAGTTTGTGTCATCTCTCTTGAGTGTTTGAGCTTTCAGAGGCTGTGTGGTATTCCACTGTGATAATAGGTTGATCCTCCCCTTTTTAAAAAAATATTTTATTTGCCAGGAGTGGTGGCGCACGCCTTTAATCCCAGCACTCGGGAGGCAGAGGCAGGTGGATCTCTGTGAGTTCCAGGCCAGCCTGGTCTACATAGTGAGTTCCAGGCCAGCTGAGGCTACAGGGAGACCCTGTCTCAAAAAGACAAAAAAAATTATTTATTTATTTATTATTTTTATTTTATGTGTATGAGTGTATTGCCTGCATGTATGTGAGTTGCACCCGTGTTGTGCAATGCTGAGGAGGTCAGAAGAGGGCTTCAGATTCCCCTGGAACTGTAGTTAAGGATGGAGTACGTAGCCGCCTTGTGGGTGCTGGGAATTGAACCCGGGTCCTCTTGCAAGAGCAGTCAGTGCTCTTAACCACTGAGCCATCTCTCCAGCCCTTCCTCCCCCCCCCTTTTTTTTGAGGAGAGTGCTATGTAGTCCAAGCTGGCCTCAAACTTGTTTATTCTTCTCTCTCCCCCTCTTTCTCTTTCTCTCTTTCTTTGAGACAGCTGTGCAGCCCTGCCTGGCCTGGAACTCTCTGTGTAGACCAGGCTGGCCTCAAGCTCACAGAGATCCACCTGCCTCTGCCCCCCGAGTACTGGGATTAGAGGTGTGGGACACCATGCCTCCGTGTGGACTCAAACTTGCAATCCTCCTGAATGCTGGGATGACAGATGTGTGCCCCCCACCCCTAGCCCCACCCCACGGCTGACTGGTCCTCTCCTCCTGATGGCGCTAATGGAATTCTCAGAGATAACCTTTAGGGAGTGTGCGTTCCTGTTGACTCCAGCGTGTGGCACTGATAAAACTAACCACCCTACCAAACTAAGTCAAGCCTGAGAGCCAGGCTGTCTTAAGCTAATGCCTGAATTCCTTCCACCACACTGAATTTGGGACTGGAGAGGGCGCTGGAGAGGCTCACCTGGAGTATTACAGTCCATTTGTGTCTAGAAGGAAAGAAAGATATGAATGTACGTCCCTTGTATCTGGAAAGTTCCACTTTGCCTTAGCAGCATTGGAGGGTGTGCGATGGGGGGAGGGTGGAGGACAGGAGCGCCAGCCAGCGTTGTGCTTTCTGCTGCTACTGGAGATGGGTGGAGAGACGGCGCACCTCTTCCTCCCCTCCATATGGAAGGGGAAAGGGCATGTTGAGAAAGGGCAGAAGGGGTTGTCAGGTACCCCCCTCACCAAGCGGGTGAGGCTAAGGTAGGAGTTGCAATGCTTGTGCTTTCCCAGCTAGCCCCTGAGCGCTAACTCACCAACCCTTTGACCTGGGTCACGCGGGGCGACTTCCCCCTTGGGTAGCTTGGGTAGAAAGAAGAGCACCAGTGGATAGATGGAGTGAGGAGGGGCTGTGGATGTGCAGATGGGCACATTGGGTTGGGGTGGGCTATTTTTGGGGTTTAGTTGTCTGAAAGGGATGTGGCTCCTTACAGGAAGTCAAGGACAGGCCTTTGGTTCTTGGGGATCCCCACCCACCCCTCAGTTCCTTATTTAGTTTTTAGGAAGGGGTTCAATGGATAGTGTCAGGAGGTTCAGTATCTAACCCGGTGTCTGGCCTTGCAGGGCAGACTCTGGGGACCCCAGCCTGGAGGAATCAGAGGCTGGATACAGCCCTTTCTGAGGCTCCAAGGGTCACGTATACAAAGCTTCCTGAAGGTAACAGTTGGGCAGTCAGTTCAAAGTAAGTAGATTCGTGGAGCTGGAGAGCTGACTCAGCCATTAAGAGCACTGACTATTAGGACCCAGGTTCAGTTCCCAGCACCCACACAGCAGCTAACAACAGTCCATAACTCCAGTTCCAGGGAGGGTCCAAGGCCTTCTTCTGACCTCGGTGAGCATTGCACACATGGGTGCAGTTATATACATGCAGGCAAAACACTCATAAAATAAAAATAAAAATTTTAAATTAAAAGTAGCTGGGCGTGGTGGCACATGCCTTTAATCCCAGCACTTGGGAGGCAGAGGCAGGCGGATCTTTGTGAGTTTGAGGCCAGCCTGGTCTACATTGTGAATTCCAGGACAGCTAGGGCTACAAGGAGACCCTGTCTCAAAAAAGACAGAAAAAAAAATTAAAAGTAAGCAGATCTGGGACTGGAGAGATGGCTCAGCAGTTAAGATCACAGACTGCTCTTACAGAAGACCCAGGTTCGATTCCCAGCACCCACATGGTAGCTAACAACTGTCCTCCAGTTTCAGGGGATCCAACACCTCTTCTGACCTCCTTGGGCACTGCATGACATGGGTACACTTACACACATGTAGGCAATACTATATTCATACACATAAAAGAAAAATAAAAAATAAAAAAATTTAAAAAATGAAGCAGATCCGAAGATCCATGCCTGGAAGTCTGGGGGACGGTGTCTGAACTGAGCGACTTGGCAGTAGCCTGTGTTAGAGGAAGCAGGAGGCTCTGGGTCTACCCAATGCACCTATTTTATGGTCATTTTAAAAGAAATGGCTAGGTGTAGTCGCTCATGCCTGTAATCCTACCACTTGGGAATAGAGGCAGGAGGGTCAGGAGTTCAAGGTCAGCCTCCATTACATAGCAGTTTTGAGGCCAGCCTTGGCTACATGAGACTCTATCTCAAAAAAGAAATGGGAGAGGGAGTCTGGAGAGATAGCTCAGCAGTTAAGAACACCCAGGTTGAGTGCTTCCCAACTGCCTGTACTCCAGCTCCAGGGGGATCCAATCCCATTGGCTTCCAAGTACACCTGCGCTCACATACACACCTCCCCCACATGCATACATACATACATACATACATGCATGCATACATACATACATACATGCATGCATACATACATACATGCATACATACATGCATACATACATGCATGCATGCATACATGCATACATGCATACATACATACATGCACACATGCATACATACATACATGCATACATGCATGCATGCATACATGCATACATACATACATGCATGCATACATACATGCATGCATGCATGCATACATACATGCATGCATACATACATACATACATGCATACATACATACACGCATACATACATACATACATACATACATACATATGTACACATAATTTAAAAATATTTTAAATGGTGGGACTGAGGAGATGGCTCAGTTGGTAAAGTGCTTGCTGTTCGCATCCTCAGAAACCAGGTAGAAGAGCCAAGTGCCATGGTGCACGCTCTTGAAGCTGGAACTGGGAGGTGGGAGGCAGAGATGGGCGGATCCCTGAAGTCAGGGGTCAGTCTAGTCACCCTGGCAAAGTTCCAGATTAGTGAGAGACGCTCTCTCAAACAAAAGGCGGGAGGGGCCTAAGAAATGACACCCCAGGGTGTCCTCTGAAATCCAGAGGGATGCAAACACAATGCAAGAAACAGGACTCGAAGCCACTGACATTGCTGATCTGAAAGGGATGGAGGTAGCCAGGGAGGGTGTCAGCCTTGACCTTGTTCATCCTGGGGTTCATTATTTCAACAGAAACTCATCATTTCCTTCCTCTGGAGAGCTTGAAACACCAAGAGGGCTGGAGTGATGGCTCATTGGTTAAGAGCACTTGCTGCTCTTGCAAAGGACCCCAGCTCAATTCCCAGCACCCATGTCGGTGGCAACGGTTCTAGTTTTCTGTTGCTGTGATAAAACACCGACCAGAAAGAACTTGAGGAGGAAAGGGTTTGTTTGGCCCCTCAAGGGAGGCCAAGGCAGAGGAGCTCAGGGCAGGAATCTGGAGACGGGGACTGAGGTAGAGACCATGGAGAGGTTATTTTGATATATCACAGTGAAAGATTTATCGTCCTCTTTTTTTTTTTTTTTTTAAAAAAAAAAAAAAAAAAAAAAAAAAAAAAAAAAAAACCAAAACAAAAAACCCAAAACAAAAAAGCAACAAAAAAAAACCTTAAAAAAAAAAAAGATTTATTACTTTTATTTATTCGAACTTGTGTGCCTGCATGAGTTTATGTGCACCAAATGCATGCATGTGCACACAGAGGCCAGGGGCCTTAGGATCCCTTGGAACTGGAGTTACAGGCAGTTGTAAGCTGCCTGGTGTAGGTGCTGGGAACTGAACCCAGGTCCTCTACAAGAAAGTAAGCTTTCTTAACCGTTGAGACATCTCTCTAGCCTCTTGTTTGTTTGTTTGTTTGTTTATTTATTTATTTATTTATTGGCCTTTTTGAAACAGGGTCTCCCTGCAGCCCCAGCTGTCCTGGAACTCACTATGTGGACCAGGCTGGCCTTGAACTCAAAGAGATCCGCCCGCCTCTGCCTCCCAAGTGCTGGGACTACAGGCAGGCACCACCACTCCCGGCTCCTCTTGTTTATTTAAAAAATTTTATTTTATTTTTTAATTTTCATTTTATGTGTATGCGTGTATTGCCTGTGGAGGCCAGAAGAGGGCGTTGGATCCCCTGGAACTGGAGTTATGAATGGTTTGTTAGCTGCCATGTGGGTGCTGGGAACCAAGCTCAGGTCCTTTGCAAGAGCAGTTAGTGCTCTTAACTGCTGAGCCATCTGAGTCAGAGGGAGAGCTCTTATCCAGTATATGTGAGGTCCTAGGTTCAACCGTGGTCCTATAAAACAGTCTCTTTTCCTCCTGCATTTTATGAGTGCAGAATATGACTTAAAGTTCTATCCCAGGACTGGAGATGCGGCTCAGCAGTTAAAACACTTGCTGCTCTTTCAGAGGACCCATGTCCAGTTGCCAGCACCCACACCAGGTGGCTCACAACTGCTGTAACTCCAGCTCCAGGGGATCCAACACTGTCTTCAGGCTTCTGCAGACCTCCATACACACATGGCACACACCTTTAAAAAATAAAAAATAAATAAATAAATGTGTGTCCCAAAGTGGATTATGGTGGTGCATGTCATTAATCCCAGCACTCAGGAGGCAGAGGCAGGCAGATCTCTGTGAGTGAAAGATTTATCGTCCTCTTTTTTTTTTTTTTTTTTTTTTTTTTAAAAAAAAAAAAAAAAAAAAAAAAAAAATCGTGTCCTAAACTCCAAAATGTAGTTTATTACTCATTTTGAGTACCTAACCCCAAATTGAAACTTATTTTGCAAATTGGGAATTTTATCTACTGGACTTTCCAGTAAAAACACTTTGAACATTTTTCCACACTCTGAAAGTAACTGCTGACTTTATTTTCATCCTGGTTTCTTCCCTGAACTTCCTCTGTGACAAGAAGTTCTAAAAAGATTAGTTTCAATTCCTTAGATGTTTATATTCAGAAAGGCCAAACTATTCCAGGCTCCCAGGAAAACATCAAATCCATTCAAAAGGAAAAACTGAAACTTAACAGAAGTGAAAAAATATTTTGCAATATCTTGCATGGCTTGTGGGTTTTGTGCTTAGCAATATTCACACAAGGGTAAGCATGTACCAGTGCACATGTGTGCATGTATGCATGAGTGCACCTGTGTGAGAGTGTGTATATGTGGACATACATGTGCATGCAGGTGGTGCCATGTGGGGCACCCCCATGGGGTCAGTGTGCACAGTCTGTTTACTAGGATGTCCTGGAATTAAGGGTCATGGCAAAGGTTTTGCCCCCAAAGTTCAATCCTCAATCTCTGCTTTTATCTTTTGCTTTTTCTCAACAACACACCCCCCCTCGACCCCCACGCCCCCTCAGCTTCCTCCTCTGCCTCCCCCACTTGCCACTCCCTAAGTTTTCATTCCCTGGCCACAAATGAAGAGGCTATTCTGTTCTGGCAGCTGTGATTTTCAGGAAGTCAGATGATCTTTTCTGCCCTCTGGCTCTCGATTCTCCAGTCCTGGACACCATGGACCCTCTGCTGTATCTCCTCTGTCTGCTCTCCCTGTGCCCAGGTAGGAGGCAGGGAGAGTGGGCGGTGGGGCCCTGTGGGCATGGCAGTTACTGTCCCGCACGTGAAAGGGACAACCTTCTCGCCCCTCTCTCATCTCTGCCTTTTGTCCTCTCTCCCTTCCCGCCGCTGTTGTCTCGGTGTCTCCATGTCCCCATTCCCACAGGCCTGGCAGCTCTCTCCTGCCCTCAGAACGTCAATATCTCGGATGGTACTTTCACCCTTAGCCATGGCTGGGCCCCCGGAAGCCTCCTCACCTACTCCTGCCCCCTGGGCAGCTACCCATCCCCCGCCTGGAGACTGTGCAAGAACAATGGACAGTGGCAGACTCCGGGGATCTCTTGGCAATCCACCCGGCGACCCACCCAATGGGTTAAGGCAGTCTGCCGACGTGAGTCCCTTTGTCCACCAGTGTTAGCCCAGAGCTTCTATTTAGCAGTGGCTCAGGGAGGGTCTTCCCGGGCTACTTGGCATGGGAGGGAGGGCCTTTCAAAATAAGGGGAAAAGTCCATTGTCCTTAGTAAGGATTTTTTTGTGTGTGGTTTTGTTTTTTGAAGCAAGGTCTCCCTGTAGCCCCAGCTGGCCTGGAACTCACTATATAGACCAGGTTGGCCTTGAACTCACAGAGATCCGCCTGTCCTGGGATTAAAGGCGTGCTCCATCACACTCGGCTTAATAATAAAATATTTTAAATTTGCTATGGCACGACAGGGCATGTACCTGGCTTTTTGGTTTTTTTGAGACAGGGTCTCACCAATGTAGCCCAGGCTGGGCTCAAACCTGCAGTAATCCACCAGTCTCTGCCTTCTGAGGGCTGGGATTATGAGCAAGTACTACCACACCCAGCTGTTATTTGTTTTTGAGCTAGAGCCTAACTCTAGCTTAGGCTGCCCTGGGACCCACGATGTAGCCCAGGTTGGCCTCAAATTCACTATGTAGCCCAGCTGACAGCGAATTTCTAACCCTCTTGCTTGGGCCTACTCCAGGCTGTTTCAGTGTTTTCACAACCAGTTGGTAGGTTCATGGTTTGATAGACGGTCTCTCCGCCAGGCCCAGCCCAGGTGTTAGCCACCCTCCCATCTCCTGGCTTCTCTCCCTCCAGCTGTTCGGTGTCCAGCCCCCGTTTCCTTTGAGAACGGGATATACACCCCTCGACTGGGGGCCTACCCTGTGGGTGGGAACCTGAGCTTCCAGTGTGAGGATGGTTTCAGGTTGCGGGGCTCACCTGTGCGGTACTGTCGCCCCAATGGCATGTGGGATGGAGACACGGCTGTGTGTGACAACGGAGGTAAGTGCTGGGCTACTTGGGGGTGGGGGGACTTGCAGAAGCTTCTATGAAGACAGGGGCCTGGAATTCTTGGTGGCACAGTGATATTCCTGGATTGGGGTAGATGGAGGTCTGTCTCACTGGCCAGTAGGGAGCCTGGTCCAGGATGCTGAGTCTCAGATTTGACTCAAGTTTTTCTTTTCTTAAAATTGTTTTAAAAATTATTTTCGTTTTGTGTGTATAAGTGTTTTGTGTGCATGTATGTAAGTGCACCCATGACCTCAGAGGCCAGAAGAGGGAGTCAGATTGTGGATGATTGTTAGCTGTCAGCTGGGTGCTGGGAACTGAACTGGGTCCTCTGGAAGAGTAGTGCTCTTAGCCACTGAGTCATCTCTCCAGCCCTTCCTTCCTTCCTTCCTTCCTTCCTTCCTTCCTTCCTTCCTTCCTTCCTTCCTTCCTTCCTTCCTCTCTCTCTTTCTCTCTCTCTCATTCTTTCCTCTTTTCTTTCTTTTTTTGAAACAGGTTCTTACTATGTAGCTCTGGATGGCCTGGATCTCACTATGTAGACCAGGTTGACTCCAAACTTAAGAGATTCGCCTGCCTCTGTCTCCTGAGTGCTGGGATTAAAGGCACACTGCCATGCCCAGCTCCCCCTACCTTTATTTAAAGATTAATTTTTATTTGTGCATATGCACGTGTGTGTGTGTGTGTGTGTGTGTGTGTGTGGTGTGCCATGTGTGTGCAGGCCAGAAGAGGGCATCAGATCCCCTGGAGCTGGTGTTACAGGCAGTTGTGAGCTGCCTAATCCAAACTCCAGTCCTTTGGGATAGCAGCAAGTGCTCTTAACCTCTTAATGGCTGAGCTGTCTCTTCATGGCAGCCCTGGCTGGCCTGGAACTCCTGATCCTCCTGCCTCTGCCTTCTTAGTGCTGGGCTTACAGATGTCATTTATTTAAGCATAAATATACCTTAACTTGATATGTGCTCTCCATACAGTAACATGTGTGATTTCTTGCTATGACACTGGAGATGAACTTTAGGGCCTCTTGAACTCCAAGCAAGCACTCTACCACTGAGCTATACCCAAACCCTAAAGCATGCAATTTTTTTACCTTTATTTATTCATGTGTGTGTGTGCATGTGTGTGTCACAGTATGTGTGTGTGGAGGTCAGAGGACAACTTGTGAGAGTCGGTTCTCTCCATCCACCATGTGGGTCCCAGAGATTGAACTCAGGTCGTCAGGCTTGGTGGCAAGCACCTGTACACACTGAGCCATCTCAACAGCCCCCTCCTGGTGTTAGACAAATGAATAATGCACACCTGGCTTCCTTTGGTCAGCACACTGCTTCTGAAAGTTGTGCATGTTGTTGTGTGAATCCATGTTTTGTTTTTTCATTGCTGTATAGTATTCTACCGTGTGAGTGCATCACAAATTATTTACTCATTGTTCTGTTGATCAGTATTTGAGTGAGATCCAGTTGGAGGCTAGGATGAATGAAGCATTATGAACTGTCTCACACTGGACTCATAGCTTGCTTCACCTCCAGAGCGAGGATAGGTTGGTGTATGTTTAGCTTTATTCAGGGTTTTCCAGATGGGCACTCCAGCTGTGTAGTAGAGTTCTGGTTGGACCACAGCCTCTGGAACACCTGAAGTCACATCTGGGTTAGGGTCGGTCATTTGTGTGACGTAGTGATGATCTCATTGTTGTTTATGAAGTGTGAGTCTTCTGTGTGTGGGAGCATCCTCTCCCAACATCTTCTGTGGACAGCCTGGGTCAGGCTGGGATGCTCCCGAGGACGGCTGAGGCCTTGAGTTCTCAGTGCTTTGCACACTTTGAGGTCTCCAGTCACTCTCATGGCTTGTGGTTCTGGTGTTTCTCAAGGGAACTTTGGAGGCTCTGAGGGTCTAGAGAAGGAAGAGCCCAGCGTGAGGGGCACAGATGAGCTGAGCATCCCAGCAGGCTCTGGTCCCTGGTCACCTGTCTTTGTCCTTTGCAGCTGACCACTGCCCCAACCCAGGCATTTCGGTGGGCACAGCTCGGACAGGCTCACGCTTTGGCCTTGGGGACAAGGTCATTTACAAATGTTCCTCAAACCTGGTGCTGACCGGCTCTGCAGAGCGGGAGTGCCAGGACAACGGGGTCTGGAGTGGGACGGAGCCACTCTGCCGCCGTGAGTATCCACAGGGCCTTCTGGGGGACTCTGCACCTGGGCTGGCCCTGGATGACCCCTGTGTGGCTCTTCCTACAGAGCCTTACTCTTATGACTTCCCTGAGGATGTGGCCCCTGCCCTAGGCACCTCCTTCTCCAACCTGGTTGGAGCCACCAATCCCACCCAGAAGAGGACAGGTGTGTGTTTGTGGAGGGGTCAGGTGGTGGGGTGGCAGGAGAGAGGTGAGCTCCTTGGCAGCTGGGAGGCTGGTTGCCCTTGGTGCCTCTGAATGCACCACTTCTATATTTCTTCAGAAAACCTGGGTCGTAGAATCCAGATTCAACGCTCGGGTCACCTGAACCTCTATCTGCTGCTAGACGCTTCTAAGAGTGTGTCGAAAGAGGACTTTGAGATCTTAAAGGACAGCGCCTCCCTCATGGTGGACAGGGTCAGCACCCAGAACCTGCAGGCTGCGGTGCCTTTCAGGGTGCCCTGGGTCTCTCTCCCTTGTTTGAGTCCTGCTCAACCCCACCTGCTTCTAGAAGTCTCCCCTGATCACACCAAGGCCATGCAGTAATCAGGAATTCAGTGTATCCAATATCTTTCATTTCAAAAAATGGGACCCTACTGTGTGCCAGGCATGGGGCTGGGTACCAGGGCCACCAAATCAAACAAAGCTGAGTTCTCTCTTTTCAGGAATTTGTCATCTAGAGCAGGGATCTCCATCGAGGGCTAGCGTGATAGCCGACAGGGTGTGCTAGGGAAATTCAGTACTCCTGTTAAATAACCTTGATTTTCATCAAGCAAACAATTTAACACTTAATACCAGATGTGGTAGAGGTGGGAGGTAGCGGCAGGAAGATTATGAGTTCAGGGCCAGCCTCAGGCTGCTTGAGACTGACAAAGGGGTTGAGGAGACAGCTCAGTGGCTATGATAGAGTTTGGGCCACCCTGGGCTACATGAGACCCTTTACCAGAGAGGGAGAGGGAGAGAGAGGTAGGTTAGGCAGGCCTCCAGCTTCCCACCTTGTGGCTTAGTGCCCCCCTGCCCGTCCTAGTCCATGCCCAAACAAAACAGAACAAAACAAAACAGTGCCAGGGGCCATAGAAAGCCCAGGTTACTCAGCACAGTGGCAGAGACAGAAGAGACTCTGCCTCAAACAAGGTGAAAGGTGAGACTCGACCCCAGGCTATTTCTTTTTAAAATATTATTTTGTGTGTATAAGCAATTTGCCTGCATGTATGTAAGTGCACTTATGCATGCAATGCCTGCAGAGGCCAGAAGAGGACGTCAGATTCCCTGGAACTATAGTTACTGTCAGTCGTTCGGTGGTTAGCCACCATGTGGGTACTCAGAACTGAACCCCGGTCTTCTGCAAGAGCAGCCAGTGCTCTTAACTGCCGAGCCATCTCGCCAGCCCCAGGCAGAGTTTCTTAATAAGCATCTTGCATATCAGGCTCCAGCCTTCTACCTCCCTTAGTCCCTCTCCTGTTTTGTTTGACCCCCATCCCCGTGTCACTTCTCACCTGCCCTCCACAGCTCTTCAGCTTTGAGATCAAGGTCAGCGTTGCCATCATTACCTTTGCTTCCCGGCCCAAAATCATCATGTCTGTCCTGAATGAGAAATCCCAGGATGGGGTGGAGGTGATCAACAGTCTAGAAAAAGCCCTCTATAAAGGTACGACTATGCCGGGTGTGGTGGCGCACGCCTGTAGTCCCAGCACTTGGGAGACAGAGGCAGGTGGATCTCTGTGAGTTCAAGGCCAGCCTGGTCTACACAGTGAGTTCCAGGACAGCTGGGACTACAGGGAGACCCTGCTTCAAAAAGACAAAAAACAAAACAAATAAAGGTACGACTATCATCTACCAAAGGAGACGAAGAGGAGAAGATGACTCGGGGCCTGTAGATGGATTCGAGAGAAGGGCCTGGGGCCTGGGCAGGTAGCTCAGTTGGTAGAGTGCTTGCCTAGTATTCAAGAAACATTGGGATCCATCCCCAGCACTGAGCCCAGCACTGAGCCCAGACTTGGGAGGTGAAGGCAGGAGGAGGATCAGAAGTTCAAGGTCATCCTTGGCTATCGATGGAGTTTGGGCCACCCTGGGCTACATGAGACCCTTTACCAGAGAGGGAGAGGGAGAGAGAGTAGGTTAGGCAGGCCTCCAGCTTCCCACCTTGTGGCTTAATGCCCCCCTGCCCATCCTAGTCCATGCCTAAAACACCCCAAATTCTTGGAAACTCCATCCTTGCATCTTGAGACCTTGTAATGGTCTTAGGTTGAGGGTTTATGCAATGAATATTTCCATTTTTATTTTATTTTTTAATTTTATTAGGTTTTTGAGACAAGGTCTCATGTAACCCAGGCTACCCTCCAACTTACTATGTAGCCCACACTGTCCTTGAACTCCTGCCTCCTGCCTCCACCTCCTGGGTGTTAAAATTACACCGTATCTGGCTTTTCAATGAACAGTCTAAGGCAGAAAGCCTGAAAGTTGGAACAGAAATGTCACACGTCTGTGCCAGTTCACCAAGCTGTCTGGCAGCTTGGACAGTGGTGTAGAAAGCAGTGACTTCCCCATTGGCAGGCAGCAGGTAGGGCTTTTTGTTTGGTTTTGTTTTCTGAGTGTTTCCTTTTGGCACATTCCAGACCATGAAAATGGAACTGGGACGAACACCTACGAGGCCCTGAACAGTGTCTACCTAATGATGAATAACCAGATGCAGCGCTTGGGCATGGAAACCATGGCCTGGCAGGAAATCCGCCACGCCATCATCCTCCTGACCGACGGTGGGTGTTCTTTCCATGTTCTTTCCGATTGATGGTAGGTGTCTGCTCCATCACCCTTCTGACTGACGGTTGGTGTCTCACCTCTGCAGAGGTCTGAACAGGGGAAGGAGGGCAGGGTTGGTCCCAAGTCCTACTGGTTCCTCTGCACTGTGGGCCACAGTTGGTTGACTCTCTCTATCTCCCTCCCTCCCTCCCTCCCTCTTTTTTTTTCTTTTCTGAGACAGGGTCTCACTATGTAGCCCTGGTTGGCCTAGAACTTGCTGTATAGAACAGGCTGGCCTCAGACTTGTAGAGATCTGCATGCCTCTGCCTCCCTAGTGCTGGGATTACAGGCATGTGCCACCATGCCTGACAACTTATTTATCTTTGAGCCCGGGGTTGACCTTGAACTCATGATCCTCCTGTTTCAGCCTCCAGAGTGGTGGGATTACAAGCATATGGCACAACACCCAGATAATACACACATGCATACATGCATACATACACATACATACATACACCTATATACATGCACACATACACTGTTGCATGACACTTCCTAGGGAGACATGAACAAGCATCAACTTACTTTAGACAGGTCCGCACAGCCTGCAGGTGGCTCAGCAGATTGGAGCATGTCCTTTCCAGGAAGCTGGCTGTTCTGACCCTCTTCCAGGCAGCACAGCTGATCTCTGCTTCCTCCTGGGGCTGTTAATCTGAGGTCTCCCAGCAGTCCTGAGGGTTTCTATGTGCTTGTGGAGGGAGGGGCCTAGTGAACCTGGTCAGTTTCAGGAACCTCCTGAAGCTGTTGAGTTCTTCAGTCCCTGAGCTTACCAGGCCTTCCTGCAGGGGGGAATGTCTCACCTCCCCTCAAAGCGGCATGTGGCCACACTCCCTTCAGACACCCTGGTGCTTACTCCGATTTCCTTCAAGATGGAGGGTTTCGTCTCAGAGGAAACTGCTGTACAGCATACAAACACACACATACACATACATAGATACACACACACAAATATAGACACACACGTACATAGACACACATACATTCACATACATAGACACAAACACACAGACTCATGCACACACACACACATACCATACACGCAGACACATGTACACATGCATATACATGCACACACACCTACACACATTCACACATATGCATGCACACATAATACACCCATATACATGCACACCCATTTACACACATACATATACATACACACATACCCATACATATGTATACACAAATACACACACATACACATATGTACTCATACACGTATGCACATATATGTATGTACACACATAATACACACATGCATATATATGTACACACATACATATACATACACACATACCCATACATATGTATACACAAATAAACACACATACACATATGTACTCATACACATATGCACATATATGTATGTACACATGCATATATATACCACACCCACACACATATATACATGTATATACATACACACCCATATACACATGCATATACATATATACACATGTACACATACATAGACACATACCCATAAGCATGTGCATTACACGCAAACACCCACACGTGCACATGCACATACATGCACATATACATACATACATACACACAATGCACACATTATACATGCACACACATGCCCCATATGCACACATGCACGATATGTGCATGCATATGCATGTACACACAAACACCCACATGTGTGTGCACATGCATATACACACATGCACAGATATACATATGCAGAGTACACACATGTATTGTGTATATATGCATATACACATACGGCGATATACCCACATGCACATAGATGTATATGCACATACACATATGCCCTCATGTAGAACTGTTTTGGAAAAGACCAGGCAGGACACTGGGAGTGTACAGGATTCAAGTATTTTATTCAGGCTGCAGCCTGGTCCAGCAGGCCCAAGCCCCCAAGCCTAGACCCTGAAGGGAAGCAGCACGTATCTTTTATACTTTAGACACTGGGTTACAGCGAAGTGAGAACTTACACATTGATTGATGATAAGTACAATATTTTATTTTTTTGGTCTTTTTGAGACAGGGTCTCCCTGTAGCCCCAGCTATCCTGGAACTCACTATGTAGACCAGGCTGGCCCTGAACTCCCAAGTGCTGGGATTAAAGGTGTGTGCCACCATGCCTGATAAGTACAATCTTAAAACATTGATTGGCTATCAGTAGTCTTAAGACCAAGCAAGTTATTATAAATTCACAAAAGATGGGCTGGAGAGATGGCTCGGTGGTTAGGAGCATTGACTGCTCTTAGCTGCTTTTTCAGAGGACCTGGGTTCAATTCCCAGCACCTACAATGGCAGCTGTAACTCCAGTTCCAGGAAATCTGACGCCCTCTTCTAACCTCCTTGGGCATTGCATGACACGGGTGCACTTACATACATGCAGGCAATATACTCACATGCATAAAATAAAATATAGACAAATAAATTTAGAAAAGAAAAAATAACCAAAAAATCCCGTCTAAAGTCACTGCAGAGTCTCCATCTGAGACAAACAGAACTGAGGAAGTTTCATAAGGACACAAGGGTGTCAGCGTCCTCACCACAGACATGTCAGCTGCACTCTGCTGACAGAGATCAGAGAGAGAAAACAAGGACTAAAATCCGTATATTCCTTAAAGAGTCCATCATGCACACATACACTATACATAAATACACACATAACACGCACACATGCACCACATATACACACATACCCATATATACATTCACACATATACATAAACATAAATACACACATAACATTCACACATACACCATATATACACCCACCCATATACACATGCACACATACACATATACATAAATACACACATAACATGCACACATATACCATATATACACACACCCATATACACATGCACACATACACATATACATAAATACATGCATAACATGCACACATACACCGTATACACACACACACCCATATACACATGCACACATACACATATACATAAGTACATGCATAACATGCACACATACACCATATATACACACACACCCATATACACATGCACACATACACATATACATAAATACACACATAGCATGCACACATACACCATATATACACACACACACCCATATACACATGCACACATATACATGCACATATATACAAATATACATACACATATACACATACACGTACAAATACACATGTACATACACATACCCATATACACACACTTATACATATACACACATATGGATACATATACATTCACACCCATATATGCACATGTACACACCCCCACATTTACATACATATACACACATGTATGCACACATGTATACATGCATACACATACATGCACACAGATGCACGCACATACACACATACACACGTGCACATGAATACACACATGTACACACAGACACATGCACACATTCACACATGCAGACACATACATGCACACACATGTACACATGGATTTAGCGCTCTCTCAGGCAGGATGTGTTTGTGGGGTGCATCGCAGCATAGCCACATTCGTGTGCAGTGATCAGACCTCAGTCACTAGCTTCCTGTCACAGCAGATGTTAACATTTCTTTGCTTTAGGAGTGTCGGAACTCTCTAGCGCTGTTCTGAAATAGTTTCTTGCTGTTAAGCTTAGTTGCCTCCTGTGCTGTGCTGTGCTGTGCTGTGGAGAACAACATGGAACATGTCACAAAACCCCAGGCCACCCTCGCACAGGGGCCATGCCAGCCTTCCCTGTATTTTTCTAACTTTACTCTGTGTGCTGCAGAGACAAGCCTTGGTTTTTGTTTTCCCTTTTTTTTTTTTTTTTTGGGTTTTTTTAGAAATTGTTTTCCTT
>NW_008358192.1:339036-385689 GCF_000622305.1 Nannospalax galili | reverse complement strand
CGCCTTGCTGGACTGGGAGCCACAGCTGCTCTGGGCATGAATGGAAGCCGTCTGTAGTCCCTCGGGCCTCCAGGATTTAGTGTAAACACAGAGCTCCCCCAGGACTCCGCTGTCTCACTTTAGAAATAAGGATGCCCGTATTTCCCAGGGTTTCATGAGAATTAAGTTAGAAGTATGTGCACCTTTGATCCTGGCATGGTGGTAAGTGCCTGGAGTCCCAGCCCTTGGGGAGGTAGAGGATCAGGAGTTCAAGGCCATCCTTGTCTACATAGAAACTTGGAGGTCAGCCTGGACTACATGTTTAAAAAAAAATCAAAACGGAGCATAGGAAGCCTCTGGACCAGTCTGGAATGTGGGAAGTCTCAGTAAAGGGAGTAGTTTTAAATGGCCAGACGCTTCCCAGACCCCCAGGGCTGTGAGGAATTCTCATGTCCACCCAGACAGACAGTTCTTTCTCTGTCCTAGGGAAGTCCAACATGGGCGGATCTCCCAAGCCAGCAGTGGATAACATCAGAGAGATCCTTGACATCAAACAGAACAGGAATGACTATCTGGGTGAGGCTCTGCCCCCATCCCTGCTGACACAGTGTGTGTGTCTCTGTGTCTCTGTGTGTCTGTGTCTCTGTGTCTCTGTGTCTCTCGTGTGTGTGTGTGTGTGTCTCTGTGTGTGTGTGTGTGCGTGTGTCTGTGTCTGTGTGTCTGTGTGCCTGTGTGTCTCTGTCTCTGTGTCTGTGTGTGTGTCTCTGTGTCTCTGTGTGTGTGTGCGTGTGTCTGTGTCTGTGTGTCTGTGTGTCTGTGTGTCTCTGTGTCTGTGTCTGTGTGTCTCTGTGTCTCTGTGTCTGTGTGTGTCTCTGTGTCTCTGTGTGTGTGTGCGTGTGTCTGTGTCTGTGTGTCTGTGTCTCTGTGTCTCTGTGTCTCTGTGTCTCTGTGTGTCTGTGTGTCTGTGTCTCTGTCTCTGTGTCTGTGTGTCTCTGTGTCTCTGTGTGTGTGTGTGCGTGTGTCTGTGTCTGTGTGTCTGTGTGTCTCTGTCTCTGTGTCTGTGTGTCTGTGTGTCTCTGTGTCTGTGTGTGTGTCTCTGTGTCTCTGTGTGTCTGTGTGTCTGTGTGTCTCTGTCTCTGTGTCTGTGTGTCTGTGTATCTCTGTGTCTATGTGTGTGTCTCTGTGTCTGTGTGTGTGTGCGTGTGTCTGTGTCTGTGTGTCTGTGTGTCTGTGTGTGTGTGCGTGTGTCTGTGTCTGTGTGTCTGTGTGTCTCTGTGTCTCTGTGTCTGTGTCTGTGTGTCTGTGTGTATGTCTGTGTATCTGTGCCTGTGTCTGTGTGTCTGTGTGTCTCTGTGTGTGTCTATGTGTATCCTCCTCAGGGTGAGAATTAGCTCTGTGGCCCAGAGAATTAGCAGAGAACCACTCTGTACCAGTCAGCCACACCACTAGCATGATGTCTCACATTTCAGGAGCCTTTCCAGGAAGAAGGGCCTAGATTCCCTGCAGGGACTGTCCCCTGTGTCTCCCTTTAGCAGTAGACACGGAAGAGAAGTTGTTGGCAAGTGTCCTAAGAACAGTTCCTCAGGTTCAGGCTCAACACAAATTGCTCTGACCTTTGACCAGAAATAATTTTTTTTTTTTGGTCTTTTTGAGACAGGGTCTCCCTGTAGCCCCAGCTGTCCTGGAACTCACTATGTAGACCAGGCTGGCCTTGAACTCACAGAGGTCCGCCAGCTTCTGCCTCCCGAGTGCTGGGATTAAAGGTGTGCGCCACCACGTCCGGCGACCAGAAATAATTTTTTAAATACTATGGGTGCTGGGGATGAAACCCAATGCTTATACATGGCCACTCTATCAGTGAGCTACACCCAGCCCAAAGGAAAGAATTCTCAAGAAAGACACTCAAATTCAAGGGGCAACTGGGTGCAAGCTCCTAAATCCACCTTCCTCTAGGCTCTCTCTCCACTCCCACTGTCCCACCCCTCCTTCCCCTGAGGGGTGAGCTGGTTGCTCTTAACACCCACTGCTTTCCTCCTTAGCAGAGAAGCTGGGTCAACTGCTATAAACACTTTACTCAAAGGAAGGGAGAGAGGGGCTGGAGAGACAGTTCAGCAGTTAAGAGCACTGGCTGCTCTTGCAGAGGACCCTGGGTTCAGTTCCAGCTCCCACATCAGGGGAATTACACCTGCCTGTAACTCTAGTTCTAGGGGATCTGACACCCTCTTCTGGCCTCTGGGAGCTACTACACATGCGACATACATACATATAAATAAAAATAAAATAATAACAAAAATTAAAAAGAGAACCCAGGCATATGGCGCACACCTTTAGTCCCAGCACTCAGGCAGCAGAGGCAGGCAGATCTCTGTGAGTTCAAGGTCAGCCTGCTCTATATGGTGAGTTCCAGGTCAGCTGGGGCTACAGGGAGACCCTGTTTCAAAAGAGAGGGAGAGAGAGAAAGAGGAGAGAGGAGGGAGGAGAGAGAGAGAGAGCGAGAGAGAGAGAGAATAGGGCATATAGGGCATGCCGGGAGGGGTAGCTGTCATGGTGGGGGTCTTGCTGGATGCTTCCTGGCTGAGGACATCACTTGGGTTCCCCAATACCTTGTTCCTTACACATAGTACAGGAACTTCTGTCACTAAAGTGAGCAGTGAGGCAGAGAGAAGACAGAATGCCTCAGGGTAGTTGTCCTAGGACCCACCCTCTGGGGTGGGCACAGACAGCTGCATGGGGTCAGGGAAGATCTCCTTCTAAAGCCTTTTCTTTTTGGTCTTTTTTGGTCTTTTTGGTCTCCCTGTAGCCCCAGCTGTCCTGGAACTCACTATGTAGACCAGGCTGGCCTTGAACTCACAGAGATCTGCCTGCTTCTGCCTCCCGAGTGCTGGGATTAAAGGTGTGCGCCACCACGCCTGGCTTCCAGAGCCTTTTTTTAAAAAAGTATTTTATTATTTGTATTTTATGTGCGTTCATGTATTGCCTGCATACATGTATGTAAGTGCACCTGTGTCATGCAGTGCCCAAAGAAGACAGAAGAGGCTGTCGGATTCCCTGGAACTGGAGTTACGGACAGTTGTTAGCTGCCATGTGGGTGCTGGGATTTGAACCGGGTTCCTCTTCAAGAGCAGTCAATGTTCTTAACCACTGAGACATCTCTCCAGCCTATGGAGCCAGGGTCTCCTTGTAGCCCCAGCTGGCCTGAAACTTACTGTGTAGACCAGGCTGGCCTTGGATCTCATAGAGATCCACCTGCCTCTGCTTCCTGAGTGCTAGGATTAAATGTGTGCGCCACCATGCCAGGGCTCTTTTTATTTTTATTTTATTTTGTGTTTTGAGACAGGGTCTCCCTGTAGCCACCCCATCCTCCACCCCCGGTGGCCTGGAACTCACTATGTAGACCAGGCTGGCCTTGAACTCACAGAGATCACCTGCCTCTGCCTACCAACTGCTGGGATTAAAGGTGCGCACCACCAAGCCTGGCCAGAGCCTGCTCTTTATTGGAGAAAAGTAGGCCTGGAGCTTTGCCTCTGGGCTATGGTCAACGACTCCCTTTATTTGGTGGTTTCTAAGTGCTTAGGGGGAGCCACAGAAATGCATGCTTACAAGAGACTGCTGTTTCTGAGGATGTCTCAGTTTCCCAGGCCGCTGTGATAAGTCATCTACCTGGGTAGCTTAAAACACAAATTTCGGGGCTGGAGAGATGGCTCAGTGGTTAAGAGCTCTTGCAGAGGACCCGGGTTCAATTCCCAGCGCCCACATGGTGGCTACAAACCGTCCTTAACTCGTTCCAGGGGAATCCGAAGCCCTCTTCTCACGCGGCATTGCGCGACACGGGTGCACTCACATACATGCAGGCAATACACTCGTACACATAAAATAAAAATAAATAAAATATTTTAAAATAAAAAACCACAAATTTCTCCCAGTTCTAAACTCAGAAATCAAGGTCTGGCCAGGTCTGTGCTCCCCCTAGAGGCTGCGGGAAGAATCTCCTGCTCTTTCCAGCTCCTGGAGGCAACAGGTGTCTCAGTCTCTGCCTTTACCACGCCCTCTGTCCTGAGTCATCACTGTCGTTACCTGGCAACTGGCTGTGTCTAAATTTCCTATTTATTTATTATTTATTTATTGCCATGTTAGGGCCTTGTACCTACCAGGGAAACACTCTACCACTGCGTTGCACCCCCTCCTCTTTTTTTTTTCCAGTTTTTATTTTATTTTGTTTATTTTATGTGTATGAATGTTTTGCCTGCATGTAGGTAAGTGCATCCATGTGTGCCGTGCCCACAGAGGCCAGAAGAGGGTGTCGGATCCCCTGGAACTGGAGTTATGGCCAGCTGTCAGCCGCCATGTGGGTGCTGGGAACTGAACCCGGGTCCTCTGCAAGAGCAACCAGTGCTCTTAACCACTGAGCCATCTCTCCAGCCCTTGAACATGTTCTTTTGAGAAACAGACTTTCTCTATCTACTATAGGAAGAGGATTGCCATTTATCATGCAAGTGGTGCCCATGCCTGATATGATGTTGAATGGGGAAGGGCCGGGTGGGTCGGGGCATTGCAGTGTCAGAAGGATCTTGCTGAGAAGGTGACTTAAAAAACTGAGGATGTGGGGCTGGAGAGATGGCTCAGCGGTTAAGAAGACTGTTTGTTCTTGCAGAAGACCTGGGTTCGAATCCCAGCACCCACATGGCAGCTAACAACTGTCTGTAACTCCAGTCCCAGGGAATCCGACAGCCTCTTCTGCCCTCCACAGGCACTGCATGACACAAGTGCACTTATCTACATGCAGGCGATACACGCATACACATAAAATAAAAATAATAAAACACTAAAAAATACTGAGGATGTGAGCACTTGTGGGCATCTGTGGGAGAGTGCCCCTGGCAGGGGCACAGCTGGTGCAGAGAGCCTGGGGTTTGAGGAGACCATAGGAAGTTGTGCAGGAAGGGGTTGAGGGCTGGTGGTGAGGGAGGTAGAGTCCGGCTCACACAGGTCTCCATGGGCACAGTGAAGTCAAATGCCAGTCTTGTGTCTCGGGTAGCTTTTCAGCCACAGGGCTCTGGTGATTTCCCTCTTCCCCATCAGACATCTATGCTATTGGGGTGGGCAAGATGGATGTGGACTGGAGAGAACTGAATGAACTGGGGTCCAAGAAGGACGGCGAGAGGCACGCCTTCATCCTGCAGGACACGCAGGCTGTGTGCCAGGTCTTTGAACACATGCTAGGTGAGTGAACGTTGTCCTCCCTGTGGTGTGGAGCGTGGTGGGGAGCCAGCTGGAGTTCCAGAGTGTGAACCTGGACCAGTGCTCCTCACCTGCCTCCTTCTCCACCTGATCATCACCCACAGATGTCTCCAAGCTCACAAATACCATCTGTGGGGTGGGGAACATGTCCGTCAATGCCTCTGACCAGGAGAGGACACCTTGGCATGTCACCTTTAAGGTAGGAGGAAGGAGGGGCGGGGCTTGGGTCCCAGAGATAAAAGTAGCCAGACATAGCAATCCTCCACTGTCACCTGTTTCCTGCAGCCCAAGAGCAAGGAGACCTGCCGGGGTGCCCTCATCTCTGACCAGTGGGTTCTGACGGCTGCTCACTGCTTCCACAACACACAGAAGGAAGACCGCCAACTGTGGAGGGTCATTGTGGGTAAGGCAGGGGCTCCACCCGGCCCCTGACCCTGAGGTCAAAGCCACCACTGTTTGTCCCCAGCCTCTGGTCCCTTTAGGAGCTCTGGTCCAGCCTAATCCACCATATTGGTCCTAGGGGATCCCAACTCCCAGCATGGCAAAGAGTTCCTTGTGGAGGAGGCAGTGATTGCCCAGGGCTTTGATGCCCACGCAAAAAGGAGCCAGGGGATCATGGAGTTCTATGGTGACGACATCGCTCTACTGAAGCTGACCCAGAAAGTGAAGATGTCCACTCACGCCAGGTGCCAAGTCTGGGATGGGAGGCCACCTTGCAGGGAACAGTGCTTTGGGGAGCACCAGAAGGGATACCGAGGATAAGCCTGCGTGACACCTGCCCTTCTCCTCAGACCCATCTGCCTTCCTTGCACCGTGGAAGCCAACATGGCTCTGCGGAGATCCCCAGGCAGCACCTGTGTGGACCATGGTGAGTCTTAGGGCTTGGGGCTCTTGATGAGTTGAGGCCAAAGTTTGGGGGTGTCAGCAGGGAGTGGGATGGATGTGGGGACTTCTGGTAAAGAAACTGACAGCCTCTTCTTGGTGGCAGAGCAAGAGCTTATGAACCAACAGGACACGGCTGCTCATTTTGTGGCCTTGAATGGGGACAAACTGAGTATTACCCTCCAGACAGGGCTCAAGGTGAGGTCTCAGTCAGGGATGCTGGGATCTTCTCCTCCCCCGCCCACCCCAGGCAGCTCTCAGAAGGTTCAGCTGTGTCTGGAGTCTCTCCTCCTGCTAGGCCTCACTGGTCTCCTGGACCACTCCTTCCTCCCACCCTTATACCCCATCCTGACTGCAGTGGACAAGCTGTGCCCAGGCTGTCTCCCAAAACAAAAAAATCTTCCCTGACTTGAAAAACGTCAGCGAGGTGGTGACAGACCAGTTCCTATGCAGTGGTGCCAAGAAGGAGGATCACAATCCCTGTCAAGGTAAGTACCCAATATCTGGACTCCCTGTAGTGTCCCTGTGGCCAGCACACATGTGGGCCAGCAGTGTGCTGCCCTGGATGACGCTCTCTCTCGTTCCCCTTCTGCCTGCAGGAGAATCTGGGGGAGCAGTTTTCCTTGAGAGGAGACACAGGTTTTTCCAGGTGAGAAGCAGGAAGGCATCTATGCTCCTTGCTGGGGGTAGGTGGGAGGCCTTTAAAGGAACTGGGGAGGTGGAGGCTTGGATTGGGACCATCTCTCACCCTGTTGTTTCCTTCCCTCCAGGTGGGCCTGGTGAGTTGGGGCCTTTATGACCCTTGTCACGGTGCCTCTGACAAAAACTCCCGAAAAAAGCCTCCCCCTGGTGTTGTGGCACGGGACTTCCACATTAGTCTCTTCCGCCTGCAGCCCTGGCTGAGGCAGCACCTGGATGGAGTCCTGACGTTTTTACCCCTTAATCGCGGGCATTGACCCCTTTGCTGCCCCGTGCCTCCTGTCTCCTACCTCTGAGCATCCACTAGGGGCCCAGAGACAGCCAAGAACCAGCCAGGGGGTCCCACGGCTGTGCCAATAGCTGTCCTGTACTCCCTGGCCTGCCCATGTACAAATCCCTTCCCTCTGTGTTCCTTTTACTTCTGCACGGGATTTCCAAGTTGTGAAATTAATAAAAATCAAGGATTTCCAAATCTGTCTGCCTGGGGGATGGGGAGGCCACAAACATTCCAGGAAGGTCAGAGACCCTATTGCACAAACAGTGGCTGGACTTTGCCCCATAACACAGTCCACCAGGTGGGGGTTAGGGGGAAAGCTGGGGGCCTATTTCTGGTCCCTAAGTGGGGGGTCTAGGCTTGTGAGGATAGTCTGGGGGCTGAGTGGGAGTGCCGAAGGGAAAGTTCTGGACCTTGTCTGCAAAGGGTGGAGCTTGTATAGTTTTTGTCTCCTCAGTTGGCAGCTCAGCAGGGGCCCTCCTACTCGAATGTTCCCGGAAAGTGGTGAACTGCAGGCCAAGCTGCAGGTGCCAGAGCAGGTTGCATAAAAGCTGGGGGTTGCTGGGAGAGTGTGGCCCAGCCCAGCTCTGGAGTTTCAGACTGGACCGTGAGCCAAGCAGGCACCCACAGCGCATTGCAGAGTCTTCAGCCCCTGGCCCCAGCCTCTCTCTTGCTGTCCATCATCATGGGGTACAACCTGAGTCCCCAACTCTGCCTGGTAGTCTTGGTCTTGGGTCTCTTGTCCAGAGGTAAGCAAAGGCCACTTCGTCTTCCTCTTTTCCCCAGCACCCATCCTTGGCCCTGGCTTTACCAGCCTTGTCCCTCAGGTGTGAGCACGACCCCAGTACTTGCAGCCTGGCCCCAGAGCACCTGCTCTCTGGAGGGAGTAGAGATCAAAGGTGGCTCCTTCCAACTTCTGAAAGATGGCCAGGCCCTGGAGTACCTGTGTCCCTCTGGCTTCTACCCATACCCTGTGCAGACCCGCACCTGCAGATCCACTGGGTCCTGGAGCCCTCTGCAGACCCAAGATCAAAAGATCGTCAAGAAGGCAGAATGCAGAGGTTGGAGGCAGGGAGTGTGGGCAGTGGGTTGTGGGGACACAGCAGGTGGAGGCCTGCTCAGTGCTCGGGGAGGTTAGGTCTGTCGAGACCAGCAGACTGATTAGTGGGGTCAACAAGAGGGGATGTATGTCTGGAGGTGCATGTGGGAAGCATTTACCATGGTAGGCCTGTTGGGCAGTGCTGTCCATGAAGAAAACACTCAGAAATAGGAGGAGAAGGGCTGGGGATGTGGCTCGGCTGATAGAGTGCTTGCTTAGCATGCAGGAAACCCTGGGTTCAATCCCCAGCACCATATAGAACAGCCACCTGGGTAGGTGGAAACAGGAGGATCAGAAGTTCAAAGTCATCCTCAGCTAGGTAGGGAGTTGGAAGCCAGCCTGGACTACTTGAGACTTTGTCTCAAAAATAAAACAAAGCCTGGCTTGGTGGTGCAAGCCTTTAATCCCAGCACTTGGGAGGCAGAGGTAGGTGGATCTCTGAGTTTAAGGCCAGCCTGGTCTATAGGGAGACTCGGTCTCAAAAACACCAAAACAAAAACAAGCAACCACAAACCAGGAGAAGAGGGGCGGCAGGGTTAGGGGACTGGGGAGGACTGTTTCTCAGCGACAGGGTCTCTGTGACTTGGAGACAGTTCATTCCTTGATGACTTTTATCTGTTGTTCCCAAAGCTATTCGCTGCCCTCGGCCACAGGACTTTGAGAATGGGGCGTACTGGCCGCGATCTCCCTACTACAACCTGAGTGACCAGATTTCTTTTTATTGCTACCATGGCTACACTCTCCGTGGCTCTGCAAATCGAACCTGCCAAGTGAATGGCCGGTGGGATGGGCAGACGGCGGTCTGTGATGACGGAGGTGAGATGTCAGCCTGCCCTTGACCTTACTCTTGCCCAAGGGCTTCACCATGGGAATGAACGGACACCCTAACTTTGCCTTCACACCTCTGCAGCGGGGTACTGCCCCAACCCGGGCATCCCCATTGGCACAAGGAAGGTGGGCAGCCAGTACCGCCTTGAGGACACCGTCACTTACCACTGCAGCCGGGGGCTTATCCTGCGTGGCTCCCAGCAGCGAAAATGCCAGGAAGGTGGCTGGTGGAGTGGGACAGAGCCTTCCTGCCAAGGTGACCCTTGCCTGTTCCCTGGGTCAGCTCCTGCCCTGCTGTCCTATTGTCCCTACATTAGGCCATGGTTTTCTCCTACCTTAACCCAGCCCCTTCCTCACAGCCTCCTGACCTCTCTGTGAGCTTTCTTACATCTGAGCTTCTCCATCCTGGAGTCCTGTCACCTTCTGTCAGTGTGTTCTTGACACTCTAGACATTCAACCTGCTGCTGACCTTCCCTAGACTCCTTCATGTATGACACTCCTGAAGAGGTAGCCGAAGCATTCCTATCCTCCCTGACGGAGACCATTGAAGGAGCTGATGCTGAGGATGGGCACAGCCCAGGTTTGAGGGCAGGGAGGGAAGGAACGTGTGGACCTGGGTGAGGGTGCAGAGTGGTCAGGAACCATGCATACTGGAGGCTGAGTCTCTGCTGGCACGTAGGGGAACAGAGGCAGCGGAAGATTGTCCTGGACCCTTCAGGCTCCATGAACATCTACCTGGTGCTGGATGGATCAGACAGTATTGGGGCCAGCAACTTCACAGGGGCCAAGCGGTGTCTCACTAACTTGATTGAGAAGGTATGGCTGTCCTCCTCTTTGAATGGCAGGACCTTGACTAGACTTCACTGCCCCTCCAAACCACGGGGTCTGGGTCCTGTTCTGTCACCCAGCCTCTTCCCTGAACTGCACCCAGAGCCACGTGCTCTGGCCTTTCCTGTCCCAGCAGAGGTGTTGAATTCTCCGAAGGACAGTTTTCTACTTTTAATGTGATGACCTCTTGCTTGCCCACAGGTGGCGAGTTATGGGGTAAGGCCAAGATACGCTCTAGTGACATATGCCACAGTTCCCAAAGTCCTGGTCAGAGTGTCGGATGCAAAGAGTAGTGATGCCGACTGGGTCACGCAGCAGCTCAAGCAGATCAATTATGAAGGTCAGAGGTCAGGGAAGGGAAAGCTGGGTAGTGTATCTTGGGGTTGGAGCAGTCACAGACTCAGGAATTTTGTGGGAGAAGATAGCAATCACTCTCTATTAGAAGTTGGACAAAAGTGTGGTTGAACAATGGGGGTTGGTAAAAGGGCTGGGAAGGTCAAAGGCGAGTTCGTGGGCTGTCAGTAGTCACAGCCTCTGATGCTCAAGGGTGGCTTGGGAGAAGGATGAGGGATGACCTCTTCCCTCTCTACAGACCACAAGCTGAAGTCAGGGACCAACACCAAGAAGGCTCTGCAGGCAGTGCATGACATGATGGGCTGGGTGGGAGACAACCCCCCAGAAGGCTGGAACCGCACCCGCCACGTCATCATCCTCATGACTGACGGTCAGAAGGGCCCTTCTACCTGCCCTGCCATCCCGACCCCCTGTGCTAGCATTTGGCCCTCAGGCCCATACGTAACAGCAAGCTGATTTGGGTCCTGAATGCTACAGGCCCCCTGAGCTTTCCGTGTCCCTTCCTCCCAAGTCCCTCTGTGACCTGCCCCTCAGCTGTGTCACTGCCTCTGGCCAACGTACCTTCTTTGACCCACTTCCCACTCTCATGCTTCCCCATGTTTTCTGTAGGCTTGTACAACATGGGCGGTGACCCCGTAACTGTCATGGAGGAGATCCGGGACTTGCTGGACATTGGCAGGGATCGCAAAAACCCACGGGAAGATTATTTGGGTGTGTGACCTGCCTGGGACCCAGAACCCTCATCCTTTGGGGCCTGCACCCTCACCCTTTCCTCTTCTCACTCAGATGTGTATGTGTTTGGGGTCGGACCTCTCGTGGACCAAGTGAACATCAATGCTTTGGCTTCCAAGAAGGCGAACGAACAGCATGTGTTCAAGGTCAAGGACATGGAGAACCTGGAGGATGTTTTCTTCCAAATGATTGGTAGGAAGACACAGGGCATGAGGCAGCTGTTGGAAGACTGGGTTCTCCCAGGGTCCCCCGAAGCTGCTCACTGGCCCCACCGTTGAGGTCTGGAAGGCCCTTTTCCATCCTTTCCGCCAGCATCTGTGTTCATTTCCTGGTGTTCTCCACGTCCTGATCTTACAGAGCTCTGAGCAATTTCAGAGGCTTCATTTTACAATGAAGACAAGCTCAGGGGCCCCCAGGGTAGCAACAGGGTTGGGTCTAAAGACAGCCAGGTCTCTGACATCCAAGTTTCAAGTTTTTAACTACACCACAAAGGTTCCTTGTCTAACATAAGGGAACAAAAGCCCCTGGCCTTCATCCTCCTCGTGGGTCTCCGCTCCCTGTAGACATGCAGGGATCCAGCCAAAGATGGCTGCCACCATGTAGGCCTTCAGTATTCTTTCTCTGCCAGATGAAACCAAATCTCTGAGTCTGTGTGGCATGGTCTGGGAACACAGGAAAGGCACCGATTACCACAAGCAACCGTGGCAGGCCAAGATCTCAGTCACTGTAAGCACAGCATTCTAGCAGTGGGGGCTTGTGGGAGAGGGTGGGTCAATGTCCACATCAGCCAGGTGGAGACACAGGCTTGTGGTCCAAGATATTTGGGAGGCTGAGGCAGAAGGACTGAGACTCAAGGCCTGTCTGGACTACAGTGAGTTCAAGACCAACATAAATAACTCGTAAGACAGTGTCAAAATGAAACACACACACACACACACACACACACACACACACACACACACACACACACGGCAGCTGGGCACGCATGGGGCCTGCAACCCCAGCACTGGGAGGTGGAATGAGGTCAGCCTGGGCTACACAGCAAGACCCAGTCTTTTTTTTTTTTTTGGCTAGGGCTAGAGTGCCCTAGCCCTATGAAACCCTGGGTTTGATACCCAGCAGCCTGCACACACACACACACACACACACACACACACGCACACACACGTTCATCAAGCTGGCTTGTGCAGGTCACCTGTCCCCTCTTCCTGGTTCTGTTCCTAGCGCCCTCTGAAAGGACATGAGAACTGCATGGGGGCCGTGGTGTCTGAGTACTTCGTGCTGACAGCAGCACACTGCTTCACAGTGGAAGACAAGGAACACTCAATCAAGGTCAGCGTGGGTAAGGATGCACAGATGGAGCTTATCTCCAAGCACATCTCAGGCAGCACCACCCCACACCCTACCTGTCCTCAATGCAGCCCCTCCCTGACACCCCAGACCAGTCCAGGATGGAAAAGCACAACTCAAAGGATGATGCAGGGCCAGAGGCAGAAGGCTGCCCACAGAAAAGTGGTACCTTCTCCTCCCCTCAGGAGGGAAGAGGCGGGACCTGGAGGTAGAAAAGGTCCTATTTCACCCCAAATACAACATCAATGGGAAAAAGGCAGAAGGAATTCATGAGTTTTATGACTATGATGTGGCTTTGGTGAAGCTCAAGGCAAAGCTGAAGTTTGATCAGACCCTCAGGTGAGTAGCTGGGTCCCTGAGGGGCTAGGGAAGGTGGGCCAGAGGCCTGGGGCACAGAGCAGGCCCTCTGCTGCCCCCAACTGTTGTTCCCACCTCCTGAACAGGCCCATCTGTCTCCCCTGCACGGAGGGAACCACCCGAGCCCTACGGCTCCCTCAGTCCGCCACCTGCCAGCAGCACGGTAAGTCTGGGGTAAGCCGGGACGAGGCTTGGAGAAGAAAGGGCCACAAGAGGATCTGCAGATGCTGCTGCTCAAGACTGAGCCCAGCAAGGATCCCAGAGGTGCTGGGCGAGGAGCAGTGGGAGGGGTTGGCTGGCTGCCCTGATGTCTATCCACTGTCCAGAGGAGGAGCTGCTGCCTGTGAAGGACGTCAAGGCACTGTTTGTGTCTGAGGAAGGGAAGAAGCTGACTCGGAAGGAGGTCTACATCAAGAACGGGGACAAGGTGAGGAAGGGGGTTCTAGGGAGGCCGAGGCCCCACTGCTGCCTAAGCCAGTGCTGTTCATCATGCCTTCCTTCCCCACAGAAAGGCAGCTGTGAGAGAGATGCTCTGCAGGCCCCCGGCTATGACCAAGTCAAGGATGTCTCTGAGGTGGTCACCCCCAGGTTCCTCTGCACTGGAGGGGTGGATCCCTACGCCGACCCCAACACTTGCAGAGGTGAGCAGGCTGGCTGGCTGTGTGACAAGCCCGAGACCCATCAGGCTTTTCCCTAACCCTTCCCTCTTCCGTAGGTGACTCAGGCGGTCCTCTCATTGTTCGCAAGAAGAGTCGTTTCATTCAAGTGAGTGTTCACCTTCCTAGTCTGTGGGGAGATGCGAGGGCCTACGTGGCCCTCCACAAAAGGAAGCTCAGCCACATGGCTGCCTCATTGTGCGGCTGTGCTGAACTGGCTGGTTCAGGGCCAAGGAAGCAGGGCAGAGCCCAGCTCCTAGCTACTTCCTCCAGGTCTGCTCAGATGCTTTCTGGCTTTATGAAGTATCAAGTGACCCACGCATCCCCCCCCCCCCAGGTTGGCGTGATCAGCTGGGGAGTGGTGGATGTCTGCAAAGACCAAAGGCGACAGCAGCAGGTGCCCGCCCATGCTAGGGACTTCCACGTCAGTCTCTTTAAGGTGCTGCCTTGGCTCAGGGACAAACTCCAGGATGAGGATCTGGGTTTCCTCTCAGGGCTTCCTGTGGAAGGGCGAGGACATTAAAGAGCTGCGATAATGAGTGTGTTCCACATCTTTTTGGGGTAAAGGAGTGGGGATGTGCATTGGGCATGTTGTTACAAGTAACATGAATCTCTGACAGCCACTCTGGAAGGCTTAACCCCATCCCAAGTGCTGAAAAACTAGAGGCTGAAGGGAGGTGCGTGAGCTTCCACCCCAGTGTTTCACTGAGACCAGCACCGGGGCATGTGAGGCACAAGGACTCCAGCTTCGTTTCCTAGAAGCCATCCACAAGGTTTCCTACAGATCGTCACTGTACACAATCTGGGTCCTCTTGTCCCGGTGGCAGCCCTTAGGGCTGTTCTGGACGGCTAGGAAGGGAGGAGAGTGACAGTTAAGGTCTGAAGGAGGCTGTGGGTTAGACCTGAGGCCCAGAGCCTGCTCCCTCACCCTGGGCTTTGGCTCTGGAAGCCGTGTTCACGCTGCCCTCTGGTGGCTAGGATGGCGGATGTGCTGAGCCCACTTGGTGCTCCTATTGTCCTGAGTGTACTGCTCTAAGGCAGTCACTGTGAGGCAGAATGATGTTAACCACTACTTTTGGTTGATACATGAGAATTAAAAGAAGAAGAACCTCAGCAGCCCTTGTTGGTGTACTGGTCAATTCCGGTTCCTTCCTCGTGTCGGCAGAGCCTTTTGCTCTGAACCCTTGCTCACTCCTTTTCCAGAAAAATCCATTTTCAGGAAGATTGGGATGCTCACACTGGAAACCCTGCTGGCTGGGCAACCTCTCGTGCAGGAGGCCTGGCTGAGCTCAGCAGGCTCCCTGCAGCCGACCCTCCTCTCCCCACTGGGCATGGCTGGCTCTCCACCCTATCCAAGGACTCCACTCTACCCCCGTGGGGCCGGGTCCTTAGGCTGCTGTGGCCCAGGGCCTGGGCTGCTCTCTGCGTGGACCCTTCCTGTCTCCTCTGCTGCTGCCTCCACTTCAGCCTGAGTCAGGATGGCTGGGCATGTGTGGGGGTCATAAGCACAGCCCAGCTTCCCACACACCCTAACTATATCCTACGCTAGTCCTGGCTCACTTTTCCTCCAACCCGTGTCTGAGGGCTTTTGTTCTGTGGCCCTCTGAAATGCACAGGATGCAAATCTACGCTCCATTCCTTGCCTCCCAGCTGAGTTCTGGATCCCTCCTTTCTAGTTGGGACAGTGCTCCAGCTCAGAGACCACGGTCGGGCTGCACTGTCCTCCCTGCTGGTCACTGCGGGGATATTTCTAATGCTCCTCCCCTTACCTGACACATGGCCTGGGAATTCTCTACCTGTCCACACACTTTCTGAATTTCAGCACTTCTAGGGAACCCAGAGACATGGAGCGGGACAAAAGAGGGGTGTGCCACAGGCGAGGGTCGAGGGGAGAGCCCCATTCTTACCGAGGGAGCCCCAGACAGATTTGCCAGTGGCAGCATCCAGCATGGGCTGTTTGCGGGCTATGTTGACTTTGAGCTGTACGGATTCCACCTGGGTCCCATTGAGCTGCAGTGGGAGAGGGGAGAGGACAGCAGATGGGGCATTACACAGGGGCCAGGAGGGCCATTCAGGGGCTGCTCTCCTTGGAGGACACTGACTAGGGAGCTAGGATCTAAGTTTCCCATCAGGAGGAACCAGTTTCCTCTTGAACCAAGTATTATAAGGAGAAAACACGAGGCTGACAGAAAGGACAGGAAGAACGGGTCTGAGAAGTCCCAACCTCAGCAACGGCTTGATCTGCTGACTCCATCTTTTCATAGGTGACAAAGGCACAGCTGGGATGAGAGAAAGTAGGGTCAGCAGAGTTCTGTGGATGTCACTGGACTCAACCAACCCCTGTGCCCAGAGGCTGCCAGACAGCAGGCAGCTTCCTCCCCAAGGATGCTCATCCTTACTTTCTGGGTGGGTCCATGGAGAGGTCAATGATGTTTCCAAAAGGAGAGAAGGCCCCTCGGAGGAGAGCGGACGTCATGTCCTCACCATACACATACAGAGTGTTCCCTTTCCGAGGAGCCCGGCGTTCAGGGAATGAGTCTGACCCTGTGGGTCAGGAATCACAGTCACCTCTAGTCTACCTCACCTTCCACCTTAGTTGGCTCCACCTGATCCTAGCCAAGATGACTCACTGCGGAAGGGACCTTCTCGGTCTCGGTCCCGCTCCCGGTCCCGCTCCCGGTCCCGCTCCCGATCTCTGTCTCGGTCTCTGTCCCGGTCGCGATCTCGGTCTCGACTCCTCTCGTGACTTCGGTCCCTGCTGCGGCTTCGGGGAGGGGAGGCAGAGGAGCGGGCACCACCATGTTCTTCATAGCCCCAGTCAAAGCCTCGAGGTGGGCCATCACCAGCCCCAGGGCCCTCTGCTTCTTCTCCATCTGGCCCTAGTTCCCGGAGCCGATCACTGGAAGACACAAAGCTGGGGAGAGGCAGACTGTAAGGGCCAAAGGGGCCTTGAACGCCCTCCCCCAGACCTGCCAAAGTCCACACTCCTACTCCAGTCCTGAGCCTCCCGACTTGACTCTGGTTACCAACCCTCCACCAAATAATGGTCTCTCTAACCTTTCATACAGAGATTTCCTCTGGGGACGTCTGGATGACTGGAAAAAAGACAAAGAATAATTAAAATGATTACTGGATGCTGGCATGGGGTCTAGAACATGTGGATCTTCAGTCGTCCTCCATCCCTGACCGCACAGGGACAGAGCTTGGGAGCCATTACCTCCTGGAGGTCATCGTCAGCAGATATGCTCCTCTGGAACGGCTGGAAAGTGGGGACAGGTCCCTTCTCAGGGTCCTGGGGAGGGGCAGAAACCCATGTCAGTGTGGACCAGGCTGTCCAGTCGGGAGATGGATGGCTGCCCTTCCTTCCCTCTCTCTTCTTGGCTTTTCATCTACTTGCTTCTTTTAATCTTCGTACGTTTCTTATTAGATTATGTGCTATCTTTTAAAGTACGGGGCTTGGTTTACCCAAGCCTCTGCAATTCAGAAACCCAGAGTGTGTAAAGTAGGAGACTTTCCATTTTGCAAAAAGGAAACCTTGGAACTCTGGTGGGGTGTGGGAGTAAGGCTGAGCAGTGGTCACTTGAGTTCATGAGCCAGAGACTGGCTGTTAGACTGACAGTGAGACCAGATTGTATCTCCAGAGGAAAAAAAAGACTCATGGTAGAACCCCCCCTCCCCATCTCAAGAATGGTACACTCCCCTAAGCCCAGCTCCCTTCCAGCTTGGAGGAGTGCTTGTGATGTCCAGGGTACCAGAACAATCTGGCTGCACTCACCTTTAGCTTTCCCTCTAGGGTTCGAGAGCGTTTGAAGCCCGAGTTCTTAGTCTCGGCCTTGATGGCACTGATGGCTCCTGACTTCACCAGCTGCTTGGCCTGCTCTGTTGCTGTGGCGGTGTCCACTACAGGCTGCTCTGACAGGGCTGGGGTTTGAGGGAGAGAGAGGCATTATGCTGGCTGCGGCAGAGGGCAGCCCCGGGTCGCTCCCCTCCACACTCTTCCCAGCTCCTGGCACTCACAGCGTTTGACGCCACCCTGGCTCGCTGTGCTGCTGCTTTGCTTCTTCAGAGCTAGCAATGCCTTTTTCTGGGAATGAGGGTAAAAGCCATGTCAGAGAGGACCAGCTCCTGCTGCATAACTCCAGGAACAGCTAGCAGAAGCAGTGCTCCCCAAGTGGTGAGCTGCCCCCCAGTCCCATGGTGCCCCAGAGTGCTGCACGGCCCCCGCCCCATCACCATCCAGTCAGCAATACTTAACCTAACCAAACCACTGTGACCAAAGGCTTCCCAGGCTCACATTTTGAAGCTGAAAACCATGTGCTTTGGGGACATCATCTACCCATTCTCTGTATGTTTAATGAGGCTGTTTGGAAATGAAATGCCTACTTCCTAGCCTCAAGAAACTTACAGTCCTGAAAATAGTGACTAGACCAATAGAATGAAAATAGAGGTGCAGATCCATCACAGCCGGAGACAAGCAACATTTTTCAGATGCTTGAAGTTATGAAACCAGGACCTGCACAGACGCTACCCAGTACAGAGAGGATGTTTTAGACAAAGAAAGCAGGATAGTAAAGACGCAAGGTTTCAGAATGTATGCTTCGAGAGTAAACAACTCTTGATTCCACACTGAGGTTGTGTAAGATTTTAGGGCTTGGTTCTATACAGGATGTGAAGCCTTTAAAGGGATTTGAGGAGGGAATAGGGTTAAACGTCTTCAGTGCATCATTTTAATAGAAGTCAAGAAGTCTGTCTAGCCAGGCATGGGGCAGCATGTCTTTAATCCCAGCATTTGGGAGGCAAGGGCAGGTGGATCTTTGTGAAATGGAGGCCAAGCCTGGTCTACAGAGTCCCAGGCCAGCCACAGAGAGACCGTTTCAAAAGAAACTTGAGAGAGAACATTCTGATAGGCTAGGCGAGTGTCGGCAAAGCCCTGTTCTGGTGGAATCCTAGGGATGAGTAAGTAAATGGGAGAAAGTACTTAGAAAAAAACACGCACTCAGCACGCTGAGTATGGTGTTGTGTCCATGGAGTCCCAGCTACTCAGAAAAGCTGAGGCAGAAGATGCAGGAACCCAGAAGTGCATGACCAGCCTGGGCGGCACCGTGAGACAACAGTGAGAGAAGGGGGAGGGGACGAAGATGGACAGACCCTGACAAATGTTTGGTCACACAGATAGTGCAGACGTCAGTCAGTGATGAGCTAGGCATGATGGTGGAGTACTTGGGAGGCTGAGAACAGCTGTTGTGAGTTCCAGGCTACCCAGAACTGAGAGTTTCAGGGCAGCCTGGCTAAAGTGTGAGGCCCTATCTGAAGAGAAAGAAAAAAGTTTGAGGTAAGAATTTAAGACCGTAGTTGGTCCTACCTGAAAGCCAACAGGGCCTAAATCAGACAGGAAGATAGCTTCAATCTGACCGTCTTCAGTCAGGTACTGGATAGAACTGGCTAATCTAAACGTGGCCATCTGGAACTCTTACCAAGCTGCGGCAAAGGCTGATAATCCCATGGTGAGCCACACAGAAAGTCCATGCTGACTGGAGGGCGACGTGAAGACACACAGTACGTGTGCACAAGCCAGCTATGAGCGGGGAGGGGCCCCGAGCTCCTCACACCCACCCCAGGGGTTGTCAAGAGTCTGTTCAAGGTTGGGCACATGTCCCCTCTCAACCCCTAACCTTACCTTTTTCTTGAGTTTGTTGAATTTCTTCTGTAGAGCCTCTTCCTCTTCGCTCAGTCCGGGGGGTATCACCAACATGGTGGTTCCTGAGTCAGGGGCAGAACCCAAGTCATCATACCCACCCTGTACACTCCAGGCGGTACCTGCGCGACTTCCAGACCCCGCCCCGGCCTCCCCTCTCCAGCCGTCTCCCCGCCCCCGTCCCTCGCCAGAGCGCCGTCCAGCCTCCTGCTCCGGCCAGCAGCCAGCATCCGCTCCCGCCGTCAGCCAGCATCCCCTCCTGGTCCAGTCCGCGGTGCCTATGCCGGGGTGGGCGGGCACTGCCTGCAAGCCGGGCGACGGCCCGCGGCCCCCATCACCTCGGGGTCTTGGGGCGGAGTGGGGACGGGACGAGGGACGGGGAGAAGTCCCTACCTGGGGGAGGGGCGGCGCCCGGGGCCCCAGGTCTTCGGCACCGCCGCGCGAGCTGCAGCGAGCGGGCTCGCGGCGATGACGTCGAAGGGGCAGGACACGCGGTAACCAAGGCGGCGAGGCGCAGCGACTTCCGCCCGGCCTTGCCCGGCTCGGGGTCCGGCTTCTTCTCCCAGCGGAAGGAAGGGAGGCGTGCCGGAAGTTGGCTCCACTTCCGCCCGTCTCGGGGCGGGGCCGACTCCAAGGTTACTGGCTGGCGTTTCCGGGCTGCCCCGCAGCTGCCGTGGCTCCAGCATGTTGGAGACCGAGCGACTCGGTGAGGGGGAGGGAGGTGGGAGGGAGAAGCGGACGGGAACGGCTTCTGACCCTTGACCTCTGGCCTTTCCCTCCTAGTGTTGCCCCCTGCTGACCCCCTGGACCTTCCCCTTCGAGCCCTGGAAGTGGGATGTACGGGGCGCTGGGAGCTGCTGAGCGTGCCTGGGGCTCCAGAGAGCACCGTGAGTGACTTAACTGGCACCCTGACCAGCGCGGGTCAAATTAAGTCCTCCCTGCCCTCCATCCTACTAGAATCTAGCTTGACCTTGCTTGTCGGGACACTGACCCGTGCCCTCCCGTATCTGGACGCTGACCTGTGGGCCCCGAGTGATGCTGGACAGGTCCCAGCCTCCCTTCTGGACCTTCCTCCTGGGTGCTCCCTTCTATCTCTAAGCATCCCAGTTCTTGGCTGAGATGCCAGCTCTTAAGCTCCTGGCTTTTATCCTTAGGCCTGAGACCCCTTTTTAAAATCAGCAAGTCTGTCTTTTAACTAGGGAGGTGATTTTTTAAATATTTTATTTACATTTTGATTTTATGTGTGTGCATGTATTGCCTGCATGTAGGTAAGTGCACCCGTGTTGTTCAATGCCCTTGGAGGACAGAAGAGGCTGTCGGATCCCCTGGAACTGGAGTTACAGACAGTTGTTAGCTGCCATGTGGGTGCTGGGAAATGAACCTGGGTCTTCTGCAAGAACAATCAGTGTTCTTAACTGCTGAGCCTTCTCTCCAGCCCCATGAGGCCCTGTCTTAAAAAAATCAAAAAAAGAAAAAGAAAATATTAAAAACCATACAAATTGGGGCTGGAGAGATGGCTCAGCAGTTAAGAGCACTAGCTGCTCTTGTAGAGGACCCAGATTCGGTTCCCAGCACCCATATGGTGGCTCAAACTGTCCTTAATTCCAGTTCCAGGGGATACAGTGCCCTCTTCTGACCTCCCCAGTCATGGCATGACACAGGTGCACTTACAAGTAGGCAATACACTCATAATACATAATAAGTAAATAAATAAAAATGTAAAAACACTGGGCATGGTGGTGCACGCCTGTAGTCCCAGCACTTGGGAGGCAGAGGCAGGCGGATCTCTGTGAGTTCAAGGCCAGTCTGGTCTACATAGTGAGTTCCAGGACAGCTGGGGCTACAGGGAAACCCTGCTTCAAAAAGACAAAAAAAGAAAAAGTAAAAACATGCAAATCCCAGGTTGGAGATGTAGCTCAGTTGCTAGATTGTTTGTCTAGCATACAAAAAGTCTTGGGTTTGATCCTCAGCACTGCATAAAACCAAGGGTGGTAGTGCCTGTCTGTAATTCCAGAGGTAGTGGTGGGAGGATCATATGTTCAAGGTTATTCTCCCCTACATATCAAGCTGGAGGCAAGCCTGGGTTACATGAGTCCCTGTATCAAAACAAAAAGCAGATTCCTGCTTCTGGCTTCTTGTGAGTTTGAAACCCAAAATCTGCATTAACTGATGCCTCAGCTACTAGATCGGCTTGAAGTGGTGTTTGCATGACCTTTGGAGCATTGCTCTTCTGTCTGTTGGGGACATCTGTCATTGGACATAAACACAAATCCCATCACCTTTTCTGTCTGTTTATCCTCTTCTAACTTAAGGCCTCTCATCTCGCATTTTCCCAGCTTCCCCATGGCCTCCCTCCCTGTGCCCCGGATCTGCAGCAGGAAGTACAGCAGTTGTTTCTCTCATCTCCAGCCTGGCTTCCTTTGCATGGAGTGGAGCACTCAGCTCGGTGAGGCATCTGCAGGGCCCCAGACCAGGCAGACAGGCCAGCGAATGAAGCTGGAGATGAGGAGAAAGAAGATTTCAAAATGCCCTTATTTCTCTCCAGAAAATGGCAGCGGAAGGCAGATCCCTGGTCTCTCCTGACTGCCCTCGGGGCTCCAGTCCCATCCGACCTTCAGGCCCAAAGACACCCAACCACAGGCCAGATCCTGGGCTACAAGGAAGTGAGAGTTGGGCCACAAGAAGGGGAGTTGGGAGAAGGAGTCAGAGGCAGGCTTCTCCTCACAGGGGCTCTGACCTCTGGTCTCAGGTCCTGCTGGAGAACACAAACCTGTCAGCCACAACCTCCTTGTCCCTTCGCCGGCCTCCAGGGCCAGCCTCACAGTCGCTATGGGGGAATCCAACACAATACCCTTTCTGGCCAGGTAAGTTCTGTGTAGTGGTGGTAGGAGAGGGTGCGTCAGTCTACAGGGAAGGACTCCTCCCCTCGCTTACATTCTCATGAATCCCCATCTGCTCACCCCATCCCCAGCTGGAATGGATGAGCCCACCATAACAGATCTGAGCACTCGTGAGGAAGCCGAGGAGGAGATAGACTTTGAGAAAGGTGAAGTGGGCTCTGCATCTGAGGAGGAGGGTCCAGTCGGCCTATCACTGGGCTGCTGCAAGCCCTCCTGTGCTTTCCTAAACTGGGGAAAGGGGTCCTTCCCATTCACAAGGGAGAAGGTGTTCTGGCATCTGTTAGAAAACACCCAGAGCAGCTATGCAGAGTCTGCTGTGAATGTCTGTTGTATGATGTGCAGCTTGCATAACAGCCATGCAGTGGCCCTGATGTTGTCTCTGTCTCCACCGTCCAGATCTTCTCACCATTCCTCCTGGCTTCAAGAAAGGCGTGGACTTTGCCCCCAAGGGTGAGTCTGACAAGGGTCTGAGGGGATGCCCTGCTTCTGCAGACAGACAGATGTAACAAGGTAGCTCTTGCTCCTCAGATGGCCCAGCTCCCGCACCTGGGTTGCTCAGCCTCAGCCGTCTGCTGGAACCCTTAGATCTGGGTGGGGGAGATGAGGACGAGAGCGAGGCAGCAGGATGGCCAGGAGGTCCTGGAGGGGACACAGTGTCAGCCTCTCCCTGCAATGTTCCCTTGGCTCGGGCAAGCAGCTTGGAGGACCTAGTATTGAAGGTTGGTGGTTCTGGGTGATGCCAGCAAGAAGGAGCTGTGCCTGGGCTGGTGTGGCCAGGTTGGGTTTGAGGGGTGGAATGGGACATCTGGGGGGCAGGGGTAATGGTAGTTGAGCTCTTTGGCTATACCTTTATCACCCCTGCCCTGACTTTTCCAGGAAGCATCCACAGTCACATCCCCCCTGGAACCTCCCAGACCTGCGCCTCAGGAGCAGTGGGCTGTCCCCGTGGACGTTACCTCCCCTGTGGGGGATTTCTACCGCCTCATCCCTCAGCCAGCCTTCCAGGTACTGTAGCCCAGGCCTCACACACTCTACCACTTGGTGGCCCTGATCCTGGCCCTGCCTCTCAGCCCAGCCTTCTCTCCATCGGAGGCTAGACGCCTTCCAGGCTTGTCCTGGTCCTCGGTCCCAGCCCTGCCCCACTCTGGCCTGCTCTCCTCCCTGTGTGCCACGAGCAGGAAGTGGAAAGGGCCTGTCCCTGCAACCTGCCTGCTTTCTCTTACACAGTGGACGTTTGAGCCGGATGTGTTTCAGAAGCAGGCCATCTTGCACTTGGAGCAGCACGACTCTGTCTTCGTTGCCGCTCACACATCTGCCGGGAAGACAGTCGTGGCCGAATACGCCATCGCCCTGGCCCAGAAACACATGACGCGGTACAAATGCCCTCCCTGTCACCAGCCAGCCCCGTTTCCTCCTGCTTCTTTCCTGGACCTCATCTCTCCTCCCACCTCTCTGCCTCCCTCTGCCAGAGAAGAGGGACGGAAAGGCAGACATGACCTGGTCTAGTTGAGGAAGGGGGCATATCATGAAGGAGGATGAGAAGGTTCTTTGTGTGAAGGAAAGGGCGTGAGCCCGGGAGGGTCAAACTGAACATGTATTGAGACTGGCTGACTTCATACCTTGCTCCCAGCACCATCTACACTTCGCCTATCAAAGCCCTGAGCAACCAGAAGTTCCGGGACTTCCGAAATACATTTGGGGATGTGGGGCTGCTCACCGGGGATGTGCAGCTGCACCCAGAGGCCTCCTGCCTCATCATGACCACAGAGATCCTTCGGTGAGAGGGGGCCCTCCCAGGTGGGTGGACAGGGAGCATCCTTGTACAGGCAGGGTGGAGACAGCCGCTGGGAGTCAGCCCCCCTTCTCCTCCCCAGCTCCATGCTGTACAGTGGCTCCGATGTTATCCGGGACTTGGAGTGGGTCATCTTTGATGAGGTTCACTATATCAACGATGCTGAGGTACAGGGACATGGGGTCTCCCATGGGCCTTGTTGAGTAGACCTGTCCCACACAAGCCTGAGGACCTCACTGCCTTCTTTGGCCCTGCCTGGGACCCCGGGGGCGGCAGAGCAGCCCCTCTGCTCCATCTGACCTGTCGTGTCCCCCCACGTGTGCCTAGCGTGGGGTCGTGTGGGAGGAGGTGCTGATCATGCTCCCTGACCACGTCTCCATCATCCTTCTGAGCGCCACTGTCCCCAACGCCCTGGAGTTTGCCGACTGGATCGGGTGAGGATGATGTGTGGGCTGGGTGCTGAGTGAGGGGCTGTGCTGCTCCTTGGCTGGGGTTGGGGAGCTGAGGCCACTACAGCCAGGAGAAAGTTGCGAACCAGCCTGCCTGGGTGGCTACAGTACGCTGCCGGGGTCCAGAACATTTTGGCTGAGATGGGATAGTGGGGGACTTCCATCTGGACAACGACAGGTACATGCCAACGTCCTGAAGGAGAGGGGACGGGGAGAGACTGAGTCATTGAACCAGGGGGAATGGGATTGGAGATGACATCATGGACCTCCAGTCCACGCTCCCAGGCGACCAGGGATGAAACCTCGGGAGAGACTGGGAGACGGGACTCCTTCCCGCCTCTTCCCGGATCTGCCACCACCTCCTCCCTCCAGGCGGCTGAAGCGTCGGCAGATCTACGTGATCAGCACGGTCGCTCGACCTGTCCCCCTGGAGCACTATCTCTTCACCGGGAACAGCCCCAAGACTCAGGGGGAGATTTTCCTGCTGCTGGACTCCCGAGGGGCCTTCCACACCAAGGGGTAAGCCCAGGGCCCGGGGTTGGGGCTGGGCCTTGGCCGGGCCTGACACCGCCCTTCCCTGTGCCCAGGTACTATGCCGCTTTGGAGGCCAAGAAAGAGAGGATGAGCAAGCACGCCCAGACGTTCGGGGCCAAGCAGCCCACACACCAGGGGGGACCTGCACAGGTGCGGGCTGCGACCTTCCCTGTCTGTCGAAGTCTGCTTCTCAGCCCCCTTTCATCCCTGGTCCCTTGGGGCTTGAAGTCTGCTTTGTCATAGCTCCGCCACCGCCACACAACTGCCCCTGGTTCAAGGACTCAACCTCTCCCGTCCCTCCTCCCTCAGGACCGTGGAGTGTACCTGTCCTTGCTGGCTTCCCTCCGCACCCGGGCCCAGCTGCCCGTGGTAGTGTTTACTTTCTCCCGAGGCCGCTGTGATGAGCAGGCTTCGGGCCTCACCTCACTTGACCTCACCACAAGCTCAGAGAAGAGCGAGATCCACCTGTTTCTGCAGCGCTGCCTCGCTCGACTCCGAGGCTCTGATCGCCAGCTTCCCCAGGTCTGTCTCTGTTGATATGGGTGGGGATTTGGTGATCCGAGACTTGTCCCCAGCTGAGGGCCGCCCCTCACCCCTACAGGTCCTTCACATGTCAGAGCTCCTGCGCCGGGGCCTGGGTGTGCATCACAGTGGTATCCTGCCCATCCTCAAGGAGATTGTGGAGATGCTGTTCAGCCGAGGACTGGTCAAGGTGAACATGGTGGGCGAGGGGCCCTTTCAGGGCCCTTAGGAGTAGCCAGAGAGCAGAGGGGCAAAGACGTAGGCAGGACAGTTAAGAACACTGAATGTAGGCTGCCCGCATTTGAATATCAGCTTTACCAGGTCTGCTCTGCATGACCTAGGGCAAGCCACTTAACCCCACTGCTTTAGGGGTGTACACCACACCCCAGGTAGTCCTCAGAAGAGGAACCCCCAAGGTAGCAGCATAAACGAGTCACTAGTAACTAGAGAAATGCATTGAAATGCTTTCAAGATAACGGTGTGGCTGTTGAACTGGCCACATTTAGGAAGCTGGCTGACCACAAGTGTGACCAGAGACATAGGGGACGACAGGCTCCTAGGACCCTAGCTAGATGGAGCCAGTTTATTTTTTCCACCCTGGCACTGTTGGAACAGTTACCTGTAGTGCACTTTTCCACCCTAGCATTCATTCCTAGGTATCCACCACACAGAAACCCCACCTTTGTCTGTGAGGGAACGTGTGTGCATTTTCTTTGCTCTCTAGGGTCTTGTGTATCATGGCAGGATGTTGTTAGTTCCAGGGTGCCCTTCACTGGGACTAGGTAAATGTGGGGGTCCCTCCCTACAGAGCTGTTTGCTTTAGTCAGAAGCAGTGTTTGACAAACCACGGGAACATGGATGGATGTGGACAGGTGATGTGGAGAAAAGAAGAAAACAGACTATAGCTGCCTTTATGTGAGCTGTGGATTATATACGACAAAACAAACTGTATTTGGAAGTAACATTCACACAAAGAGACTGGAAGTGGGCTGTGGGGCAGAGGGAAAGAAATAGATAGGGAAACAATGCCACCTGCCCCATAGATTTTCTGGAGAGTTCGTGAGATCCTGCAGGCAATCACCTGGGCCAGGCCTGGTGTGGACAAAGTGCTTCTGCTGATCCTCTGTCCCCTTCCATCTCAGGTCTTGTTTGCCACGGAGACCTTCGCCATGGGTGTAAACATGCCAGCAAGGACAGTGGTGTTTGACTCCATGCGTAAACACGATGGCTCCACCTTCCGGGACCTGCTCCCCGGGGAGTATGTGCAGATGGCAGGCCGAGCAGGCCGGAGGGGTCTGGACCCCACAGGCACCGTCATCCTGCTCTGCAAGGGCCGTGTGCCTGAGATGGCGGATCTGCACCGAATGATGATGGTGAGTGAAGGTGCGTGGTCCTGGTGGGCACAGCCACGCTGAGTTCCCTAGCCAACCGTGTCCCCTCACTTCTCTTCTGACATTCTCACTTTGTCTGGGACAAGTCCAGTTGTAAGTCAGCAAATCCAAGGAGAGGCCTGGGTCCCATCTCTGCTTTATCACCACTGTGGGTATGGTGCTAGATAGGGCCTTTGAGTCTGACTTTGGTTTTGCTCCTTGCATTAGAGGTGAGTAGGGGTAGGTCTCAGCCTTAAGGCTGCAGAGCTGGGTCCAGATCTGAGCAGACTGGTGGTCACCTGTCTCACTGACTTCCTGCCTGGCTCTAGGGGAAGCCATCCCAGCTGCAGTCCCAGTTCCGCCTCACATACACAATGATCCTCAATCTGCTGCGGGTGGATGCCCTCAGAGTGGAGGACATGATGAAGAGGAGTTTCTCGGAGTTTCCATCCCGAAAGGACAGCAAGGTGAGGGGGCTGGGATGGTCAGTGTACCAGACAGGTCAGAGAGCCAGGCCAGGAAGAGGTGGGGGCATGTAGAGGCCAGTGGATTCGGGGTGGGAGTGTGGTGGGCTGGGCCTGGAGGCTTGTTACAACCCTTGCCTCTTCTGTTCAGGCCCACGAGCAGGCTCTGGCTGAACTCACCAAAAAGCTGGGTGCTCTGGAGGAGCCTGACACAACTGGCCAATTGGCTGACCTGCCTGAGTATTACAGCTGGGGGGAGGAGCTGACAGAGATCCAGAACATGATCCAGGTATGTGTGTTTTGGGAGTGTGATGGGGAGATGGTGGGAAGGGACAGTGGGTCATGCTGGTGCTCCTGAGCTTAGTGTCCCAGCGTCTTGATCACATTTCCTCTCATGTCATCCTGTGCCCACCCTGCACTCTAGCAATGCATCATGGAGTCTGTGAATGGACTGAAATCTCTCTCAGCAGGGAGGGTGGTGGTTGTGAAGAACCAGCAGCATCACAATGCACTGGGTGTGATCTTGCAGGTGAGGGCCAGGGGGCTTGACCCCAGAGTGGGAGGGAACGAGTCAGGCCCTAGCACCCCTTTGACCAAGGGCAGGTTATGACAGGTTGTGAATCATTTATTATCACGACCACGTCATGTCTGGCCCTGAAGAAGCTGGTCTGGTTGCTTGGCTTGGCTGCCCCTCTACAGTGCTAGGCTGCATGTAGAGGCTCCTGATCCCCATCCGGGGCGGGCATCTGATGTCCATGTTTGATAGCATTCCCCAACCCCTGTCCTGGCCTCCCCTAGGTCTCCTCAAACTCTACCAGCAGAGTCTTCACAACCTTGGTCTTATGTGAGAAGCCTGTTGTGTCTGAGAGCCAACAGGACAAGGAGCCAGCCACTCCGGATGTGCCGCACCCAGATGACCTTGTGGGCTTCAAGCTGTTCCTGCCTGAAGGTGAGAGAGCCAGGTGATGCCTTACTTCCCCACAGTGAGCAGCGTGTCTGACCTCCTCCCTTTTCCAGGGCCCTGTGATCACACTGTGGCCAAACTCCAGCCAGGAGATATTGCTGCCATCTCCTCCAAGGTGCTCCGGGTGAATGGGGAGAAGATCTTGGAGGACTTCAGCAAGAGGCAGCAACCCAAATTCAGGTCAGAGCTGCCGGGGCCTTTTCCAGGGAGGATTCCTATGGTACCAGTGGCTGTACATGTAAGGGAGGGCCCTCAGTCATGAAGAAGACCATGAAATGGGGTGCCGAGGGTCTTCCTCAGCCTGGGGGGAGGCTCTTGGAGTAAAGCCTCTTGGCCCAGATCCCCAAACCTGATCCCTCTTCAGGAAGGACCCTCCCCTTGCAGCCGTGACCACCGCTGTTCAGGAGCTGCTGCGCCTGGCTCAGACTTACCCGGCAGGACCCCCGACCCTTGACCCCGTCAATGACTTGCAACTCAAGGATGTGTCAGTGGTAGAAGGTGGCCTCCGGGCCCGGAAGCTGGAGGAACTGATCTGGGGGGCTCAGTGTGTGCACAGCCCCCGTTTTCCTGCCCAGGTAGCTCCCAAGTAGAGGGGCGTTTTCCTCCCTGGTGCCCTGTAGACTGGCTTCTCCTGGGGGGCATGCTTGCTGAGGGCGAGGAGGGCTGATGGGCCCTGGCTGTGGCTTTCCTTTCCGTAGTACCTGAGGCTGCAGGAGCGGATGCAGATTCAGAAGGAGATGGAGCGACTGCGCTTCCTGCTGTCGGATCAGTCGCTGCTGCTGCTCCCTGAGTACCACCAGCGTGTGGAGGTGGGAGGAGCGGGGTGGGGTGTGGGGTGTCAGTGGCTTGGGAAGAAGGCAGGCTTGTCAACCCTTTTTCTCGAAGGTGCTTCGCACCCTGGGGTACGTGGATGAGGCAGGCACTGTGAAACTGGCCGGACGGGTAGCGTGTGCCATGAGCAGCCATGAGCTGCTCCTCACTGAGCTCATGTTTGACAATGCACTGAGTACCCTGCGGCCTGAGGAGATTGCCGCCCTGCTCTCTGGCCTGGTTTGCCAGAGCCCGGGGGATCCCGGGGACCAACTCCCAAGCACCCTGAAGCAGGTAAGGGCTACTTGCCCCTCCTTTCCTGAGTTGTGGCATTCCCACCTCCCACCTCAGAGAACCCCTTCAGTCCTGGTAAATGCCCCCTGGTCCTGGAGCAGGAAGGCCAGCCTTGACCCCCTCTTCCCCCTCTGCAGGGGGTGGAACGTGTCCGGGCTGTAGCCAAGCGGATTGGTGAGGTCCAGGTGGCCTGTGGCCTGAACCAAACAGTGGAGGAATTTGTGGGAGAGCTGAATTTTGGGCTGGTAGAGGTTGTGTACGAGTGGGCTCGGGGCATGGTAAGTACCTTGGTTTGGTGGGTGGCTGGCCAGGGAGAAGGTGCCCAGGCCTGGCACATTTAGTCTTCGTTTTGCTTTCCCCACAGCCCTTCTCTGAGTTAGCAGGGCTCTCAGGGACCCCTGAAGGCTTGGTGGTCCGCTGCATCCAGCGCCTGGCTGAGATGTGTCGCTCACTGCGAGGGGCAGCCCGCCTGGTAGGAGAGCCTGTACTGGGTGCCAAGATGGAGACAGCAGCCACCCTGCTAAGACGGGACATCGTCTTTGCAGCCAGCCTGTACACTCAGTAGAGGCGTTCTGGATAAGTGTAACAATAAACAGCCACCCAGACTGCTGGGCGTGGGGCAGGGATGACTCCACAAAGATGCAGCATGACACCTGCTTAGAAAGTCACCTTTATTATCTGCAGAGACCAGTCTGGTGGTTCTTCTGAAGTATCAGTCTTTGGGAGAGGGTGTCTTTGGGGGGGATGGGAGATCCTGGGTCAGAGCGTCCACATACCACGTAGGCAAGAAGGTATAGGGTGCATCTTGATGCACAGACACGGTGACTGGGCCACCAGGCTCCCAGGAGAAGAGGTGGACAAGCCTGGGGTAGATGGAAGTGTGGAGTGAGACAGAGTGGGAGCTGCGTCCAGAGGGGTGTACACCTGAGTGCCTTACCTGGGGTCATCCTGGACAACTGTGTTCTGGGCAAAGCTGAGGAAGGTAGCACAGAAGTTCATGCACACGGAGGGGTTCCAGCCATCGCGGTCATTCTGAGGGGACAGGCAGACGACTGTGGGGGTGGGAGGAGGGGAAGGCATACCGCAGCAAGGGATGCTAGACAGGGGTCTTGGTGCAGGGCAGGTAGGGGGAGATGGGTGGGAGCAGTGACACCCTGCCTTACCCTGACGTGTTCAAACATCTCCATGGTAGGAAAGGTCTTTAGAGAACACACAAAACCTTCTGGGTTACGGAAGCCAGCGACAACATTTGGGACCCCTGGGAGGAATGACTGGGCCCACCATTTCAGGAGTTTGTGTCTGCCAGGAGAGGCAAAGGATCAGTGGGTTCCTCCACCTTCAGGCTGCTCTCCACCCTGGTCTCCGATCTAGGCTCTCCTTTCCACCCGCAGTCCTGAACCTGTAGAAGCCCCTCCACTGGCCGGGGCTGTGCATCTCCTTGGAGGTCTTGAGCTCCACATAGCAGGCAGGAGGCTGTGCGGATGGAGCCTGGGGGTCTGTGCAGTCTACCTCCCCGGAGAAGAGCAGAGGATGGTTTCCCAGGCGGCCTCGGAGAAGAGCAGAGGATGGTTTCCCAGGCGGCCTCGCAGCACAGAGCAGAAGGCCACGTTGGTGTTAACCTCCCCAGAGGGATCTGGGGAGCCTCCGGGTTTGTCTGCGGAGACAGAGAAGCAGCAGGGGAGGGGGCTCTCACTCTCCGGGGAGGGGGCCAGTCCACACCGTGGAGACGACTCTCACCTGCACACATGTACTGCTCAAACTTGTAGCCCATGTACATGAGCTCACGGAGGAGGGGTGGCCGAGTGAGCCTCTGGGCCCGAGCAGCAGGCGTCTCCACCTCACTCAGGTAGAGTGTCCCCTGGAAACGGGAGGCCGCAAGCTGCCAGCCCTCCTGCCGCTCGTAGGGGGTGGTTAGCAGTTTTGTCAGGTGTCCTCGCCATGTCACTATGGCCCCTGCTAGCCAGCCTGGACCCCTGAGAGGGAAGAATTGGGGACCAACGGTCTGACTCGGGCTTGGCTCCGCTGACACCCCCAAGGATAGGTGCAAGTGGCCCGCAAAGGCTTTAGAAGGCAGAACCGCGCTCCAGGTCCACTTGTGCCCAGCTTACCCCTCCAGTCGGCCTCGGTGTTCCAGAACCCAGCGGAGCAGGTGGTCCAAGCTCTCCCGGACCTCCTCATCCCGGGGCTGGTAGCGATCAGGATATCCATCCCTGAGGTCAAAGTCCGGGCCCGGGCCGTGGGCCGGAGGAGGGCTGTAGTAGCGGAGGGCGCGGGCGTCGCCGTGGTACCGGCGCTGCGCGTCCAGGGAGAAGCAGCCCACCTCCGAGGGGCGCCGGTAGAAGGGGAAGGGCCCGCGGTACAGGGCGGGCTCCGTGCGCAGCGAGGCTGAGGAGCGCAAGAGCTTGCTCCGGGGCTCGGCCACCTCCGTGTCCTCGGCCTTCCTCTTGCCCTCTTTGGACTCCATAAGGTCCTAGAGCGGAACACGCTGCCATTAGAGCGGACGAGACCGCCGAGTCTGGCTTCCGGGCCCGGCAGCCCCAGCTCTCGGGGCCGGAGCCGAGCGCCTCTCCCCCATCCGGCCCTCCATCGCGGTGAACTCGAAAGGGACCCAAGATCCGGTTACCTCGAAGCCCCCAACCCTGACATGCACCTCCGCAAGCTATGGCGTCACCGCAGCACGTCGGAAGCCGGGGGTGGGGGGCGATGCCAAAGAAGGGTTTCGGCTTCTGATGACGCCATCGGACGCCGACGGCCTCCACTGGAGCAGGAGGCGGCTCGGGCGCTATTGAGCGCCAGCCTCCAGCGTTGTTAGCAGCTAATCGGCGGCGGCGCGGGAGACGGAAGTCGGGCTGGTTCCGCCTCTCCTGGCAAGGGCGCCGGAGGAGAGGCGTGGGTGCCTCGCGTCATGTGACGTCACTGGTCTGCGCCGGAAGACTCCGTTTCTGGAGGCCTTCCTCGGTACCCTAAAATTCCGAGCTATGAGCCGCAAGAGGCAGGTCCTGGCGTCGGAGGCCTTTGGAGGACCGAAGCGACGGCGAGCGCGGGGGCCGGTGGGAGCCGACCCTTTGAGGTCGGAGGCAGGTAACCATGGCAACAGGGTGAGGCGGGCTGGTCCAGAATGGACCCCTCCGGGGACCTGGGCAGGTAGCGATGGCAAATGGGTACGGAGGTCCGGCGGGAGCGGACCCTCAGAGGACCCGGGGAGGTAACCATGGCAACAGGGTGCGGAGGTCCGGTGGGAGAGGACCCTCCCGAGGACCGGGGCAGGTAACCATGGCAACAGGGTGCGGCGGTCCAGTGGATGAGGACCCTCCCAGGACCAGGGCAGGTAACCATGGCAACTGGGGCTTGACGTTCGGGACCGCACCTCCCAGTGGTCTCCCCGCGGACCCCGCTCGACCTGATCCGTTTCCCACAGGGTCCACGCGTGCGGCCGTGGCCGAACTGGTGCAGCTTTTCCCGCGAGGTTTGTTCGAGGACACGCTGCCGCCCATCGCGCTGAGGAGCCAGGTGTACAGCCTGGTGCCTGACAGGACTGTGGCCGACCTACAGCTGGTGAGCAGCCACGCAGACCCCCAGCCAGCACGCCAGCCACTCGGCAGGTGTTGGGCCAACTCAGACGGAAGAGCAAAACTCTAGGGGAAGGGGCTGGAGCGATGACTCAGCGGGTAGAGCACTGGCTGCTCTTGTAGAGGACCCGCGTTCATTTCCCAGCACCCACATGGTGGCTAACACCTGTCGGTAACTCCAGTTCCAGGAGACTCAACACCCACTTCTGAGGGTGTCAGGGGGCACTGCATGGCACAGATGCACTTACATACATGTAGGCAGTACTCATACACGTAAAATAAAAAAATAATAAAATATATATAAAAAAAAACAACTCTGGGGGAAGTAGTCATGGAGAAGGTTCAGGGATATGGCAAAAGTCAGGTCGCACCAGGTCTTTCAGTCTGTGCTCTTTCCACCTGAGGTGGTATGGGCTGTTAGACAAGGTTAGAGAAGACAGGCCTTGGGAAGTCATGGTGAAGTCAGGATGAGTGAGGAAGAAACCAGTCCAGTGTAATCCCCAGACCTTCTAGGTGACAGACCCGTGGCTCGGGGATGGAGTAGAGGGGGAAAGCACTGTACTAGGTGTACCAGCTGGGTTGGAGGTGCTTGTGGGCGTCCAAAGGCACATGCGGAGATAGTGTGGATGAGAGTCCTGCAGATCTATCTGGGCCTATGATACACAAGTCAGAGTTATGGAGTGGCTGTCTAGTGTGTGATCCCTTTAAGTTTGCAAGGCTGTGCTTTAAAGGTGGGTTGTTTCTCTCCTGACAAATACAGATAAAGTATTTAAGATTTGTAGAGGCATATTTCAAAAGCTCCTTGGAGAAAATGAGAGTTCAGTGATTCCGTCTAGGGGTGTAGGAGCCACTGCATTTTAGAGCTCTGCCAATTAAAGAATTAAAAGGCAGGAAAGAAATGTTACAGGGAATCTTGCCCGCATCCCAGCAGCGATGTCATGTGGTACCTGGGAAATCAGGGTCCCCTCTTTGGGGTCTTAGTCTCATTAGTAAAATTAATAAAAGCGTCTGAGAATGGACACAAATGGACTCTCGGGGACGAAGACCTGACTCAAATGGAAACTTGAGGACTGTATATTAGAGTTAGAAAGGAAAAGCCCAGGGCAGATGAGCAGTCAACCTTGCAGTTGCCTGGAAGGGAGAAGAATAAGAAGAGGAACTGCTGGGCGTGGTGGCGCATGCTTTAATTCCAGCACTCTGGAGGCAGAGGCAGAGGCAGGCGGATTTCTGTGAGTTCAAGGCCAGCCTGGTCTACATAGTGAGTTCCAGTGAGGACAGCTGGGGCTACAGGGAGACCCTGTCTCTAAAAGACCAAAAAAAAAAAAAAAAGAAGAGGAACCAGGCTGGGCTGCTTGAGGTGAGGCTGGAGAGGTCAGCCACCCAGGCACACAGCCATCCAGTGGAGGGAGAGCTTTAGAAAAGGTAAGGAAGCCCAAAGTGCTAGTTAGGGAGTTTAAATGCATACTTAGACTCTGGCTAGCATCCTAATGAAAAAAAGACAGGAAGAAAAAAGGAAAGGCAGCTAGACTAGCCCGTTTCCTGGTCGCTGAGCTGGCAGTATGGGCAGGAATTCTGGGAAGGAAACGCATATTGTCTTAGGGTGAACCTCCTCCCTAGGGGTGGTCCCCCAGGCAGGTCCCTGACCTGCCCCCCTGGATTAACCCTCAAGGGAGGAGACAAGGGCAGGTCTTCACCTGGAGGGAGAGTCCAGAGAGTCCATCTTTACAGAGTCTCATTCATCTTGTGCTAGTAAATCTAGTGGATATATTTCAGTTTTTATTTGTGCTCTTCACAGACCACTGCCTTCACTGTTAGCCACCTGCCTCAATTCATCTTAGTCTGGGAAATTCCTTCTCAGCCTCTTCCACAGTTTCCTCTTCCTTAGCTTTTCCCTTACACCAGTCAGTCTCAGACTTATGGTATAATAAAACTTATTTAGGGCCAGTGAGGTGGCTAAGACGGTAAAGACACTTGCCACCAAGTTTGACACTCTGAGTTTGATTTCTGGGATCCACATGGTAGAAGAATACTGATTCCTACACGTTGTCCTCTGACTTCCTCATGCTCACTGTGGCTCATGTGACCCTGCCCACAGAATAAATAAATGAATGTCTAAAAAACAAAACAAGCCAGGCGTGGTGGCACATGCCTTTAATCCCAGCACTCGGAAGGCAAAGGCAGGCAGATCTTTGTGAATTCAAGGCCAGCCTGGCCTACATAGTGAGTTCTAGGACAGCTGGGGCTACAGGGAGACCCTGTCTCAAAAAGATAAAAAAAAACAACAAAAACAAACCAAAACAAAAAAACAGCATGTGGTTCAAGCCTTCAATCCAGGGACTCGAGGCAGAGGTAGGTGGATCTCCGTGAGATCGAGACCAGCCTGGTCTACATAGTGAGTTCCAGGATAGCTGGGGCTGCAGGGAGACCCTGTCTCAAAAAGACTGATTTTACCCATTTTTAAACTACTGTATGTCTTACAGTCTCTTCATGCTGCCTTAAGAAAGTACCAGAGACTGTTTAGTCTATGTTATAAACAACAGGATTTATTTCTTAAAGTTGAGGAGGCTGGAAGTCAAAGATCAAGTCCTCAGCTAACTCCATGTCTGGTGAGGGCCGGCTGGCTTTGCTTTTCAGAGTTGTTGCTGTGTCCTCACGTGGCAGAAGAGAGGAAGGACTGGTCAGCTCTTCACAGCTCTGTCTATTACCAGGGCCTTAGCTCCATTCATGAGATGGGAGCCCTCAGGCCAGTGACCTCCTAGAGACCCCACTTCTTTTTTTTTTTTTTTTTTTTTTTGTAGCCCCAGTTGTCCTGGAACTTACTATGTAGACCAGGCTGGCCTTGAACTCATAGAGATCCACCTGCCTCTGGGATTAAAGGCGTGTGCTATACGCCCAGCCAAAATACCCCTCTTGATTATTAATCTGTGAGGCAGATTTAATAACCAATTAAAGAAAGCCCAAAATATTAAAAACACAAGTCTTAAAGGGTTCAAAAAGGATTCAGTGTACATTTTGTTTGGGTCCCAGTAGGAAAGAGATGACCAGGTAAGGGAGGTAGTGAAGAGCCAGTCTCAACTCATTCCAGCATAATTCACAAGTCCTAAATTTCATGGAAACATCTACTATATGAGACGTTGATGTTTCATCCTTAGGCAAATTGTTCTCCAGTATGAGAATGTGAAATCAAATGAATTATGTGCCTTCAAAATCCGTGTTAGGGCTGAGGTTTAGGGCAGAGGTAGAGCACTTACCTAGCACACTTGAGGCCCTGGGTTCAATCCCTAGCTCTACCAACAACCACCATAAAATTCCTATGTTGAAACTTTTTTTTTTTTTTTTAAGACAGGGTCTCCCTGTAGCCCCAGCTGTCTTGGAACTCATTATGTAGCCCAGGCTGGCCTTGAACTCACAGAGATCCACTTGCCTCCCGAGTGCTGGGATTAAAGGCGTGCGCCACCATGCCCGGCAGAAGATATATTTTTTGATGAAGTATAGATTTCATCTAAACTTTCAAATGATATTTTCATTAGCAATCAAGTGTCCTGTAACCTCTGTTGTGACCTTTTTCTTGGACTCACTGTGTTGGTAAGAAAAGTATATCATGGTTTTCAAGCATTTTCTTTTTTGTGGGAGTGTTGAGACGGGGTCTCACTGTGTAGCCCTGACTGACCTGGAACTTGCTGTGTAGACTAGGCTGGCTTGGAACTCACAGAGATTCACCTGCCTTGCCTCCTGGGATCAAAAGTGTGCATCACCACACCTGGCTGCAGCATTTTCTTATTACCATGCTGTTGTTGATCTGGCATAGGTGACATTGTGTCCAGAGAACAAATACAGTATGATTTTGTGCACTTGAAATTTATGAAGATTTGCTTTATATTATACAGCATTTATGCTAAATGCGCTGTATGTACGTTTAGAACAGTATGAGTCACTCAGGTACTAATTCCTTGGTGGCTGTGGTGACAGTCACAGTGTACCACTTCCTCACTGATTACCTTGTTCCTTGGTTCTGTGTTTATGGGGATTAGATTCATAAGCCATCTGCCTGCGTGCGTGCATGCATGTGTGTAGCATGTGCCCATGCACCTGTCAGAGGACAACTTGAGGGAGTCCATTCTTTCCTTCCACCATGTGAGTCCCAGGCGTGGAGATGGGGCTAGAACTCCGGTCAGTAGGCTTGTGCCCAGTATCTTGTCCATGGAGCCATCTCTCCAGCCATTACTGGCTCTTCAGATATTGTCGCCCCTTTCCATTTGGGACTCAAAAGCACGTTGGATCTTCAACTCCCTAAGGCTCTGTTCTGTGTTTTTAATATAGTGGGTTCTCTTTAGTTGTGCTCTGATAGTTTATTAAATCTCCCTCACAGATTTTTTTATTCAGCTGTACCTAGTACATTCCATACACCCACTGAGATCTTTAAAATTTCTTTAAATTTATTTTTAATTTTAATTATGTATATAGGTGGGGGAGGGGGTGTGTGCAGGTGCCCAAGGAGGTCAGAGGTGTTGGAACCCCTAAGGAACTGGAGTTACAAGAGGTTGTGAGCCACCCGACATGGTTGCTGGGAATTGAATTTGAGTCCTTTGGAAAAGCAGCAAGTGTCCTTAACCACTGAGCCTTATCTCCAGTCCTCCGTTGAGGTCTTAATTTCATTTATTTTCGTTTTAAAATTCCCACTGGGACATTTTTTGTGACCTACGTATTTTTTAAAATATTTTATTTATTATTTATTATTTTTATTTTATGTGTATGTGTGTATTGCCTCCATGTAGGTAAGTGCACCTGTGTTGTGCAATGCCTGCGGAGGACAGAAGCTGTTGGATCCCCTGGAACTGGAGTTACAACAGTTGTTAGCTGCCTTGTGGGTGCTGGGATTCGAACCCAGGTCTTCTGCAAGAACAGTGTTCCTAACCGCTGCACCATCTCCCCAGCCCAACAGCCACCTTTTTGAGAACCGTTTCATGTCTTCTGAGGTCTTTTGTGCTGTCATCTGAGTTTTGCTCCCTGTGTGGGAAGTTATTTTTGGTCATGTGCTCAGATCAGCAAATGCCTTCTGCGTTTCATTTCTGTGTGAGTTCTTTTCTTTTTTCACTTTAATATATTTGTCTAGTGATTCCTATGATCGTGAGCTTTTTAATGTTTAGACATCTTTAAAAATGCTTTACATTCATTTACTGTGTGTGTGAGAGGATCCACAAGTATGCATACATGAAAGTGCCATGTTGCGTGTGTGGATGTCAGAGGGCAGCTTTTGGGAGTCAGTTTTCTCTACTGTGTAGGGTCTGGGATTGAACTCGGGGTATCAGGCTCCGTGGCAAGAGTTTTACTCAATTTGGTTCTTGCGTTCTGGTTAACAGAGGTCCTGGTTGGTTGGTTTGCTCACTTGATTTCTTTTTAAAGCAGGATCTCTCATAGCCCAGTCTAGCCTCAAACTCAAAATCCTCCTGCCTCTGCCTACCCAGTGCTGGGGTTACAGAGGTGCACCCTCATGACCAGTACCATTTTTATTTGTTTAAAATATCTTATCCAGTATTTCTCCTCATATCCCTCCACCCCAAATCTAGACTGCTGATTCTTTGCGGGCAAGGCCTGTGTCTTTATCGATATTTAATTGTAGTGCTTAGCATGGGTGGGTCTGATCTTAGGAAATGTATATATCAGTTGTTTGACAATGGGAGAGGGTGGGTGACTGTTTGGAAAAGGCTGCTTGATGGTCTACCTACCTTCACAGTGAATGTGTCCTGGTTCACACACACACACACACACACACACACTCTCTCTCTCTCTCTCTCTCTCTCTCTCTCTTTCTCTTTCTCTCTCTCTCTCTCTGTCTCTGGCAGTCAAAGCCCTTACCCCAGTGCCTAGAGTACAGGTGCCTGCTCACCCTGATCTTCATTCTCATCTCTGTGGTGACAGAAGGAGCTTCAGGAGCGGGGCGAGATCAGAATCATCCAGCTGGGCTTTGACTTGGATGCCCATGGAATTGTCTTCACTGAAGATTACAGGACCAGAGTATGTGTGACAGCCCCATGTGTATTGGGAAGAACGCCGTCCTGTGGATGCAAGTGGGTGGAGAGCCACCATGGGGCTAATCACAGATGTCATCTCTGGTTCCAGGTCCTTAAGGCCTGTGATGGCCGGCCCTGTGCTGGAGCAGTGCAGAAGTTCCTGACCTCTGTACTTCCAGCCTGTGGAGACCTTAGTTTCCAACAGGACCAGATGACACAGACCTTTGGCTTCAGGGATCCAGAGATCACGTGAGACTCAAAGGGTCAACAGAGTTGGGTATCTGTTGTACCTCCCCCACTTCCCTCTAGCCCTGTCCAGCCTTTCCCTTCTAGGTGAACCAGCCTCTTCTGTTTAATAGGGACTGGAGTTTTTGTCTGCCTTCCAGAGAGGAGGCCTGTGTTGTATGGGGCCTTGGAAAGAGACTTGAGCTAGAAGTCAGGAAAACTAGAGGCTTGCCAAATACATACGGGGCTTGGCAGGAACTAGGCCTGGGAGTGCTCATGCTGGGACTAGAAGGGTGGATAATGGTGTCCTGAGTGTTAGATAAAAGCTGAGCAGGCAATAGTCACAGAAATCATAGGAGGACTCTGGCAAAGCAAACCTTATTTCTTAGGATTGCTGGTGGCTGGCAGCTCAGCTGGGGAGAGAAAGGCAACCAGTGGCCTTGTGACTGCTGAGGAAGTTCTTATGGGAGGTTGGGGAATGTGGAAGGTGGCAAAATAATCTTTACAGTTCCAAGGGAAGTAGCTTGAACTGAGACAGCTCTTACATCAGTGGGTCTGGGTGCAGGGGCCTGTTCATCTTCTAAAATTATCTGGGGAACAGCTTTGTGCTGAGACAGCTCTAAATGTGGCTGTGTGGCTACTTCCTCAGGGCCTGTCTTGTGAGGCTTTGCTGCACTGGGAGAGGGTTGTCTGCAGACCTGGACTCTAACACTAAGCACCCATGTTCAGAGGAGCCCTAGCCTGGGCCGGAAAGATGGCTCAGCAGTTAAGAGCAGTAGCTGCTCTTCCAGAGGACCTGGGTTTGGTTCCCAGCACCCACAAGGTGGTTCCATGTGGGGCTCCAAGTCTCTCTTCTGACCTCCAGAGGAATTATACACACATGATGCATTTACAGGCACACAGATGGAACACTCATTTATATAAAATACAAATAAACATTTTTTTAAAAGGAGCCCTTATAAAGAAAAGTACTGGGCAAGGTCTCAGTAAAAGGATGATTGAAGGGTCTGTGTCGGACCTCTCACTTTGTAACCCAGGTGTATGTAAACACCTTCTAAAATGTCCTGATCTCCCCCAGGGGAGTGGCAGGAGCCATGTGAGGAGAATCGGAACTGTGGTGGGCCCAGAGAGGACCCTCACTCCTTAAGTATGTCTCCAGGCCTGAGTTCAGGGAGGCCCCAAGAGAAGCTGTTTTATTGACAAGTGATTGGTGCTGAGGAGAGCTGGGGAGTTGGCTTAGTTGGCAAGTGTCTGCTGTGTAAGCGAGGACCAAGTGCCAGTCCCCTGCATCCATGAAGGGCAGCTCCTTGGCTGGCCAATCAAGCCAACCAAGTGAGCTGCAGGTTCAGTGGAGACCCTGTCTCAAACACCAAGGTCGAGAGTGCAAAACACACCTGACATAAACCTGTGGCCTCTATACGCTCACATGTACACGGGCACCTGCCTGCACATGTGCTCACACACAGACAAGTACACTCGCCACCCACCAACACACAGAGACAAAGTTCCACAGAAGAATCCTTAGAGGGAGGCCGTCAGGCAGGGGCTTGGAGCAGTAACCAGCAGGGTGAACAGATCCCTGCCCGGGTTATACTCTCAGACCTGGTTGCCCGCGTTTCTGGGCTTCAGATGTCGGGTGGGGTTCTCAGAGCCTGGCTGCATTGTTTGCCCACTGCCCACAGGCACCTGGTGAACGCCGGAGTCCTCACTGTCCGGGATGCTGGGAGCTGGTGGCTGGCTGTGCCTGGAGCTGGGAGATTCGTCAAGTACTTTGTTAAAGGTGTCCTGCCCGCAGCCAGAACCCAAGAGCACCCTTGGAGGTGCTGTAGGCCTCCAGGTCTGACTCTCCCTTCCCTTTCCTTGGGCCACCTCTCTTGCAGGGCGCCAGGCTGTACTTGGCATGGTCCGGAAGACCAAGTACCGGGAGCTCCTCCTGTCAGAGCTTCTGGGCCGGAGGCCCCCTGCCGCAGTGCGGCTCGGCCTGGCCTACCACGTGCATGACCTGATTGGAGCCCAACTGGTGGATTGGTGAGTCTTGTCCAGCCTCTGGAAGGGCGCTGACCCCCTGGTCTCCTGCATTATGCTTTATTACCAGCAAGCCAAGCCCAGCTTCCCTCATGTTCTCTAGGACTCAGGAAAACACCCTGCCAAGTCCTGAGCTCTCACACCTTGGCCCAGCCGCTGGCTCCAGCCTTGTTTCTCTTACAGTGTCTCCACAACCTCTGGAACCCTCCTGCGCCTGCCAGATACGTGAGGATGTACTTGATGCTCAGTCTTGGACTGGGGCTCCCAGGAGTGCTGTCTTGGTAACTAAGCCAGCATCACCCTGGGCAGGCCTGGGCACCAGGATGCGTACTGGGCTCTGGGTACAGGGCCAGATGGAACTGGTGTGCAAGCTAATGGTCTGAGGTGGCCCGTGGGCACGACTGCTCTGCCTTCCACAGATGAGGGCCCAGAAGCTGTGCCAAGATTGTAGCTGCTGCCTGTTGGGGAAGGTGCCATCATTGCTCTGTTTGGGGGCCGGAAGGTGGGACTACGGGGAGACTGGGAGGAACCGGGGTCCTGTCCCTTACATGTTGGATTGAAATTGCCAAATAAAGCACTTCTGTCTGCATTGTCGTCTGGCGTCCTTTGTTTAATGTGACAAGCATGTTCAGGTGTCTCATTTGGGGATGGAGGTGGAGCCCAGCTGAGGCCTGGACATCGTGCCATAGTTCAGAGAGGACAAGGGTTAGCTGCCACTCAGGCCCTTCTCCCTATGGGTGGTGAGGGTGCACCCCATCTTCTGAACCACAGGACCTGTTAGGACCTACGCAAAGCCCAAGACTGCTTCAGTCTGAGTTGAAAGAGGCATGGGTCTTAGAACTCTACCTGCTTGCTCTGTCTGTCTAGGCCACATTGGAGTCTTGCACACTCACACATGGGTAAGCACACATGCGTGCACACACATGCACATACCCCATTACAGGAGGCACCTGGCACTGGGATGAGGGTTAACGGAAGGGTGAGTTACATTTCTGGGCCAAGATTTCTTCAGAGACCTGGTGTCCAGGCTGCTTCCCCAGCACTGGGCCTGGGGCCAGTTGCATTTCTTGGTCATCACGTGGTTTCCCAGCCCAGCTGGGCAAGGGGAGGGGCAAGGTCCAGAGTCAACTCTCCCCAAACCCTGGGTTGACCAGAAGAGAGCAGGCAGTTAGGCGGACCTGACCCCCTCCAGGATCGTCCTGCCATGAAGCTCCTCTGGGGGCTGATCTGGCTGGCCAGCTCCTTCACCTTGTCTCTGCAGAAGCCCAGGTCCTGGGGCAAAACATGGGGTACTTGGGTGGGGCAGGGTAAGCCATAGCTCCCAGTTGAGTGAGGGGGAGTGGAGTGGTGGGGGGTGGGCTGGATCTGAAGTGGACCTCATGTTCCCCCAGGTTGCTCCTGTTCTCCCCTTCTGTGGTTCATCTGGGGGTCCCCCTGTCAGTGGGGGTGCAGCTCCAGGATGTTCCTCCAGGACAGGTAGTGAAAGGATCGGTATTCCTGAGAAACCCAAATGCTGCTGCCCGCTCTTGCTCCCCAAAGAAGGACTTCGCCCTCAACTCAGAAAATGACTTCATACTCCTCAGTCTTGAGGTGATGTGCTGGTGCCCCGCTGTTTCTCAGGGCTCCCCACTGTGCCCTCTTTTACTGATAGACAGGGCTTGCTCTGTAACCTAAGCTGGACATGAACTCATGGCAATTCTGCTTCAGCCCCCAAGTTAGGGATTACCCCCGTGTGCCACTTCATCCAGCCCCTCTGTTCTTTTTTTCAAGTCTCTATCACCCTCATCGACATCCTCTTCCTTCCTCCAGCCCTGTGATCTCCTTGGTGTGTATCTCTTGGGCTCTCAGTCTAGCTCCCTCTCCTCCCCGCACAGGTCCCACTGAGAGACGCGAAGACCTGCGGCCTCTTCGAACTGCGCAGAGCCCCTGAGGTCCAGCTGGTGGCTCAGTCTCCATGGCTGAAGACCTATTTGTCCAAACAAATGGACATTCAAGGTGTCAATCTGCTTTTCTCCACCCGCCGGGGACATCTCTTCTTGCAGACAGATCAGCCCATTTATAACCCTGGCCAGCGGGGTGAGTCTCAGCTTCTCTCCCTCCCGGCCTGCTCGGGGCATGTTTGGTGTCCTTTACGTCAGGAGACTCCACAGATAGCACCATGCTGGGCTTGCTCAGCAGTTGGATCTCTACTCTCTCCCTGGAGCTGACCCCCCTCCACCCCCTCTACTCACCTCCAATCCTCCTTCCTAGTTCGGTACCGGGTCTTTGCACTGGATCAAAAGATGCGCCCATCCACTGACACCCTCACCATCATGGTGGAGGTACGGCCTTGACCTCTGACCTTCCTAACCCTGTTCACTGTTGTAACCCGCAACTTGACATCACATCTGCTTCACTTACAGAACTCTCATGGCCTCCGTGTCCGGAAGAAGGAGGTATTTACTTCCACATCCATCTTCCAGGATGACTTTGTGATTCCAGACATCTCAGAGTGAGCCTCCCCCACTGGGGACCCCATTGACACCACCCCAAGTCCTGGTTCCCGTGGCACTGCCTACATCTGACACATAGGGTCAGACATTTTGACTCTGAGTCTCATAGGCCACCGGGCTCTCTCATAGCCCCCGTCCCGAGGAACCCAGGCCAAGGGCTTTCCCATAGTCCCCTTCTGGAGGACCCAGGCCACGGCTCTCTGTATGTAGACTGACTCCCTTCCATCCTCAGGCCAGGGACCTGGACAATCTCAGCCCGGTTCTCAGACGGCCTGCAGTCTAACAGCAGCACCCAGTTTGAAGTGAAGAAATACGGTGAGTGCTGGGGGCAGGAAGGACGGCAGCTCCTCCCACGAAGGAAGGGAGAGATGGGGGAAAGGGGGTGATGGCAGAACGGCCCCGAGGGGACGGCGGTCTGTGGGGTCCTTGTACTAGTACCTGATTCACCAATCCCTTCACCCTTGGTCAGTCCTTCCCAACTTTGAGGTGAAGATCACCCCTGGGAAGCCGTATATCCTGACTGCTCCAGGCTACCTTGATGAAATCCAGTTAGACATCCAGGCCAGGTAACCGCCCCCTCCACCCCACCTCCCACTCCCAAGGCTCCCTGCACAGGCCAGGTTCCCTCCACCCTTGTTCTCTGCTTTCTTTTTACAATTTAGTTTTCTTTTGTGTGTAAGAGTGTTTTGTCTGCATGTGTTTAAGTATACCACATGCATGCAGTGCCCACAGAGGCCAGAAGAGGGTGTCAGATTCCCTGGAACTGGAGTTACAGGTGGTTGTTAGCCACCATGTGCGTACTGGGAACTGAACCTGGGTCCTTTGTGAGAGCAGTCAGTGCTGTTAACCGCTGAGCCATCTCACTAACCCCTCTTTTTATTGCTATTCTTACTGTGTGTGTGTGTGTGTGTCTGTACGTGTGTGTGTCTGTACGTGTGTGTGTGTCTGTGTGTGTGTCTGTATGTGTGTGTGTATGTGTCTGTACGTGTGTGTCTGTGTATGTGTGTGTGTCTGTATGTGTGTGTGTCTGTGTGTCTGTGTGTGTGTATGTGTGTGCGTGTGTGTGTGTGTCTGTGTGTGTGTCTGTATGTGTGTGTGTATGTGTCTGTACGTGTGTGTGTGTCTGTATGTGTGTGTGTCTGTGTGTATGTGTGTGTGTGTGTGTGGTGCCAGGTGTGTGTGTGTGTGTGTATGCTTGTGTAGGCCAGGGGACAACCTCAGATGTCATCCTCAGGAACATTATCTACCTCCTTTGAGGTCTCTTGTTGGGCTGGAGGTCACTAATTTGGAGCCAGGAAGCCCCTGTCTCTACATATCCGGTGCTGGAAAACATTCTACAAACTGAACTACCTCCCAAGCCTTGAGCCCTGGCCCTTCCCCATCTTCCCTATGGCAACAGGTACATCTATGGGAAGCCTGTGCAGGGCGTGGTGTATGTACGCTTTGCACTCATGGATGAGGATGGGAAGAAGACTTTCCTCCGGGGCCTGGAGTCGCAGACCAAGGTGGGAACATGGTAAAAGAGGGGCAGGAGGAGAGCAGAGCAAGGTGGGAATGTGGTAAAGGAGGGGACGCAGGGACTCAGGCCTCACACCCTGTTTTCTCTGTCCCAGTTAGTGGAAGGCCAGAGTCACATTGCCCTCTCAAAGGATGATCTCCAGGTTGCTCTGGAGAATCTCAATATGGGGATCAACGACCTGCTGGGGCTGCGTCTGTACGTTGCAGCGGCCGTCATCGAGTCTCCAGGTGGGTGTCACCTTGGCCCTTTGCTCTGACTTCTGAGCTGCACTGTAACAAACACAGGAAAAAAATCAGCTTATAAAGAGCAAAGGTTATTTTGGTTCATGGTTTTGGCAGTTTTAGCCTGTCATCTGCTGACCCTTTTGCTTTGGGGCCTGTGGCAAGGCATTGCATCGTGGTGGGGACACATGATGGGGCAAAACCACTCACCTCATTCCTAGAAGCAAAAGAGGGAAAGGAAGAGACAGGGTCCCAATACCCTTTCAAGGGTGCGTGACCAGTGGTGCTAAGACCTCCACTAGGCCCCACCTTATAAAGAGTTTTACCACTACCTCCCAATCATGCCCCTCTAGGGACATTTAGGGGGCATTTAAAATCCACACTAAGCCCGGCATGGTGGCACACACCTTTAATCCAAGTACTCGGGAGACAGAGGCAGGCGGATCTCTGTGAGTTCGAGGCCAGCCTGGTCTACATAGGGAGTTCCAGGTAAGCTGGAGCTATAGGGAGACTCTGTCTCAAAAAGAAAAAAAAAAGTCCGAACTAGGGGCTAGAGAGAGAGATGGCTCAACGGTTAAGAGCACTGGCTGCTCTGGGAGAGGACCCAGGTTTGATTCCCAGCACCCACATGGCAGCTCCCAACCACCTGTAACTCCAGTTCCAGGAGGTCCAATGCCCTCTTGTGGCCTCTGGAGGCATCGTGCACATGTGGTGTACTTACATGCAGGTAGGCAAACACTGATAACGTCAAGAAATCAAAACAAATAAACCCAAAATCCAGATGACACCACCAGCTCTGCTTTTTGGCCCCAGTACCACCCCTGATTTCTGTTACATCATCTCTGGCCCACAGCCGGGAAGGACCAGGCAGGAGACGTCTCTCTCCAGTGTGGATCTGTTCCCTCCACGTCTCAGCTTGTTTAAATTCTGCTCCTCAGTCATCCACCCATCCATCCATCTATCCCTTAGCCAGAGGATATGTGACATGCAGATGTATGTTGGGCCCTGTGTTGGGGCTCAGCAAATGTGGTGGCAAAGCAACACTCAAGGGGTCTCTTGTTTCCTTCCTCCCGGGCTCTGTCTTCCAATCTTTGACCTCCATCTTGCAGGGGGAGAGATGGAGGAGGCAGAGCTCACATCCTGGCGCTTCGTGTCGTCTTCCTTCTCCTTGGATCTCAGCAGCACCAAACGACATCTCGTGCCTGGGGCCTACTTCCTGCTGGAGGTTCTCCTGGAGGGGCAGGACTGAAAGGGGTGATGTGGACCAGGGCCCGCACACAGCTGTGCTGACTGTTTTTTCTTTTTTAAACTGACGCTCCCCCAGGCCTTGGTCCGAGAACTGTCAGGGTCTATAGCCTCTGATGTTCCCGTCAAAGTTTCTGCCACGCTGTTCTCTGGGTCTACCTCAAAAGTTGAAGACTTTCAGCAGAACACAAATGGGATCGGCCAAGTCAGCATCCCCATCTTTGTGCCACCAGCCACCACAGAACTGCAGCTCTTGGTAGGCTCCTCTGACTCCTG
>NW_008358192.1:288082-338987 GCF_000622305.1 Nannospalax galili | reverse complement strand
GAGGTGGGGGTGGGGGGTGTGGTGTGGGGGGTGTTCCTGGCTTAGCTTGGGAGGAGGGATGGCATATATAGGCACACACCCTGCCCCCCTCTCCAGGTGTCTGCAGGCTCCCACTACCCAGATGTAGCCAGGCTCACCGTGCAAGGCCCACCCTTGGGAGGCTCCAGCTTTCTGTCCATTGAGCGGTTGGACCTTCGGCCCCCTCGTGTCGGGGACACGTTGAGACTCAACCTGCAAACTGTGGGCATCCTCAGGGCCACCTTCTCTCATTACTACTACATGGTCTGTGGGGCTGGGAGTAGCTGAGGGCTGGGTACAGGGAATTGCCCCCTGCAGGGCTGGGGAGATTACACCCAGGAAGCCACACACTGCTCCTCTTTGGCTCAGATCCTGTCCCGAGGCCAGATCATGGCTGTGAGTCGGGAGCCCAGGAGGACGCTGACCTCTATCTCCGTGTTGGTGGATCATCACCTGGCACCTTCCTTCTACGTTGTAGCCTTCTATTATCATCAAGGACGCCCAGTGGCCAACTCCCTGCGTGTGGACGTCCAGCCCGGGGCCTGCGAGGGCAAGGTGATTGGGGATGGAAAGGTGGTGTGTGTGTCTGTGTGTCTGTGAGTGTGTTTGCATGTGTGTGGGCACATGTATGTGTGGTGTGTGCATGTGTGTGTACCTGGAGGCCTGAGGCTGATGTCGGGCGTCATCCTCCATTGCTCTTCATTCTTACTGAGGTGGGTCTCTCAGTCATACTCAGAGCTCCCTGTTTGCCTGGTCTCACTAGCCACCTCGTTCTCGGGATCCCATCTCTACTTTCTGAGGCTGGAATTACAGACGGGTCCTTACACCCTCCCGGTTTCTGGGGGTTCAAATCCCAGTCCTTACAGTTGCTGGGTAAATGAATTAACCAGAGCCATCTCCCCAGCCTGCTCACCCTTGAACTGCCCTTCACTTCCCACCTCTCCCAGTTGGAGCTGAAGGTGGATGGTACCAAGAAGTACCGTGATGGGGATCTCATGAAGCTCCACCTACAGACGGACTCCCCAGCCCTGGTGGCACTGGGAGCTGTGGACATGGCGCTGTACGCTGTGGGCGGCAGGTCCCATAAACCCCTCAACATGGGCAAGGTGTGTCAAGCCCCCTCCCTGCTCCGCCATGCTTCCCTTCCTTCCTGCTCTGAGTTTGCTCTGAGCTCAGTCCCCAGCTCTCACTTGGTCTCGCAGGCCCCTCCCAGTCTTCCTGGAGACCCTGGACCCTGCCCACCCCTTCTGTGGCCCGTGGTCTCTAGTTCTCCAGTCCACATCTTTGTGCTCTGTTCCTGCTGCCTGGTGGATCCTGACTCCCAGCATCTCTGCTTTTTGCCTACTAGGTCTTTGAAGTAATGAATGGCTACAACCTCGGCTGCGGTCCTGGAGGGGGCGACAACGCCCTTCAGGTGTTCCGGGCAGCCGGTCTGGCCTTCTCTGATGGAGACCAGCTAACCCTGGCCAGAGAAAGTGAGAAGGGAGGCAGGAAGGGAGCCGGTGGGGACAGATAAGGAAGGAAGATAGGCTGGGTGGGGGACAAGATTAGAGGGATGGAAGGGCTGGGTGGAGGGGAGGGGAGGGGGGGGGAGGCTGAGTGCCCAGTGGCTTGCCTACCCTCTTCTCTACCAGGCCTGAGCTGTCCCAAGGAGAAGAAAAGCCGGTCAAAGAGAAATGTAAACTTCCAAAAGGCCATCAGTGAGAAGTGTGAGTTGTAGGTGCAGGAGAAGCTGTGCACTGTGTCTGGGGTCAGGGTGGGGATTTCTCGTTCTTCTCTTCCTCGCCTTGTTGAGCCAATTATGGTTGGGGACCAGGGAGCCAAGTTCTGGGGCTGAACCCTCCCCTGGTGGGGAGGGACTGAGATTTTGCTCCTTCGTGCTGACCCTGCAGTGGGCCAGTATGCGTCCCCAGCCGCCAAGCGCTGCTGCCAGGACGGGCTCACCAGGCTGCCCATGAAACGCACCTGTGAGCAGCGGGCGGCCCGTGTGCCGCTGGGCTGCCGGGAGCCCTTCCTGTCCTGCTGCCAGTTTGCGGAGAACCTGCGTAAGAAGAAGCGCTCCAAGGGCCTGGAGGGCCTCGCCCGAGGTGAGTGGCCAGGGGAAGCAGGGGTCAGGCAGTGGAACCTGCGAGGGCAGAACACCCCTCTCGCTCCCTCTCCTGTGGCAGAACACCCCTCTCGCTCCCTCTCCTGTGGCAGAACACCCCCCTCGTTCCCTCTCCTGGGGCAGAACACCCCCCTCGTTCCCTGTCCTGGGGAAGAACACCCCCCTCGTTCCCTCTCCTGGGGAAGAACACCCCCCTCGCTCCCTCTCCTGGGGCAGAACACCTCCCTCGTTCCCTCTCCTGGGGAAGAACCCCCCCTCGCTCCCTCTCCTGGGGAAGAACACCCCCCTCGCTCCCTCTTCTTGTGGTCCCCAGCCCTGGAGGTGCTGCAGGAGGAGGACTTGATCCACGAAGATGACGTTATTGTGCGTAGCTTCTTCCCAGAGAACTGGCTCTGGAGAGTGGAGACCGTGGACCGCTCCAAAACGTGAGCGCCCGGCCTTGTCCCACGGCTGGGTCTGGAGACAGCTCCAGCATGTGGCAGGACTTCTGTACTTTTCCCATTGTAGGTTGTCACAGATTCTTCCTGACTCTCTGACCACATGGGAGATCCATGCTGTGAGCCTGTCCAAAACCAAAGGTGGGGTGGCCCTGCCTGGGCCGCAGGTTGCCTGTCTTCTGGTTCTTCTTAACCTGAGCTATCTGCTTAGCCCTTTGCTCCCCACACTGGAGGTGTGGGATAGATCTGGGGGTTCTATGCTGGCGTGCCCCTGGCCTTAGACAGAGAGCCAGGGGGTCAAGCTGAGGGTAGAGCCAGGTTATTTCCTGACCCTTCCTGTGACCTGTGGTCTTGATGTCCCCCCTCACCTGTCCCCACCACATCCTGTCTCTGCCCCATCAATAGGCCTGTGTGTGGCCACACCAACCCGTGTCCAAGTGTTCCGTGAGTTCCACATGCACCTGCGCCTGCCCATCTCTGTCCACCGCTTTGAGCAGATTGAACTACGGCCGGTTCTTTACAACTACCTGAATACGAACCTGACTGTGAGACTGTGGGAGTCTGAGCACACAGGATGGGGAGTAGGGATAGGCGCAGCTGGGAACATTTCAGGTGAGGGAGGAGCTTGACATAGACTGGGGGCTCTGGCCATCCATGTGTTCCCGCCCCCCAGGTGAGTGTCCACGTGTCTCCAGTGGAGGGACTGTGCCTGGCCGGTGGTGGAGGGCTGGCCCAGCAGGTGCTGGTGCCTGCAGGCTCCGCCAGGCCCATCGCCTTCTCTGTGGTGCCCATGGCTGCTGCTGCTGTGCCCATAAAGGTGGTGGCTCGAGGGTCCATAGACTTCCTTGTGGGGGATGCAGTATCTAAAGTTCTGCAGATTGAGGTGAGTGCCCACCCTTGAACCCACTCCCTGGGCTTCCAGCTCTATCCTGAAGCACTCTGTGGCCAAGCCAGGGGCCCTGCACTCAGACCCTGGTAACGGTCACCTTACAGCTATGATTGTGACTCAGTTGTGCCCCTGAAGTTATTTACTTATTTAGCTTCTTTTGAGACCAAGTCTAGATGTGTAGCTCAAACTTATCTTGGACTCTCAGTGATCCTCCTGCCTCTGCCTCCGGAGCTGTTGGAGTTACAGATGTGCAACCCCCCCCCCACCCCCGGCAGTCCCTCAAGTTCTTGAATTTTACTGTATTTTTGTGGTACTGGAAATTAAGCCCAGGGCCCTATGCATGCCAGGCAAGCCAGCCGTGTCCCTGTCTCTGGCCTTGAAGTTTAAATTCAAAGTCCCAGAGGCATTTGCACTGGAGTGGGGGTGGGGGGAGGAGCAGGCATAGACCTGGCTGATCCCTCATGTCTATATCTCCACTGAGACAGAAGGAAGGGGCCCTCCACAGAGAAGAGATGGTCTATGAACTCAACCCCATGGGTGAGTCCTCCTGCCCCCAGCTGCTTCCCTAAGTCAGTTATGGGGACACAGGGAATGGGGACAGTAGGACAGACGACCAGCTTCTCCCAACTCCCTAGAGCATGGACGCCAGGCCTTGGAAATTCCTGGCAGCTCTGATCCCAATATGGTCCCTGACGGAGATTTCAGCAGCTTTGTCAGGGTCACAGGTGGGTATGCCATCCAGACCTTTCCTGGGGGCACCCTGGGTCCACGTGAAGCCCCCTGACACTGGGGCCTCAGACCCCGTCTCACCTTCTACTTTTCCTTCTGTCATAGCTTCTGATCCTCTGGACACTTTGGGCTCTGAGGGCGCGTTGTCCCCGGGAGGCATAGCCTCCCTCCTGAGGCTTCCCAGGGGCTGTGCGGAGCAAACCATGATCTACTTGGCCCCGACCCTGACTGCTTCCCACTACCTAGACCAGACAGAGCAGTGGAGCAAACTGCCCCCCGAGACCAAGGACCATGCCATTGATCTGATCCAGAAAGGTTCCGGATGCAGGGGAGCAGGAGTGGGAACCAGGGAGGGCAAGAAGTGGAAGATGGGTATCCCTGGAGGCTAGGGAGGGAAGCGGGGTACAGAGCAGAGCACCAGCCTTCTCCGCAGCCGCCTCCTCTTTCTCAGGCTACATGAGGATCCAGCAGTTTCGGAAGGACGATGGTTCCTTCGGGGCTTGGATAAGCAGGGCCAGCAGCACTTGGTGAGGACACACAAGGGCTCAGGGCTATGGGGGTACTATAAACCAGGAGGCTGAGGCAGTGGGGCCCCAGCCTTGTCCCCAGCCACCCCTTCCTCCCCTCCAGGCTCACGGCCTTTGTGCTGAAGATTCTGAGTTTGGCCCAGGAGCAGGTGGGCGGCTCCCCTGAAAAGCTGCAGGAGACTGCCAATTGGCTGTTGTCACAGCAGCTGGGGGATGGCTCATTCCATGACCCCTGTCCAGTCATCCACAGAGGCATGCAGGTAGGGCAGGGCATGCGGGAGGTTTGCTGAGGCGGGTCAGAAACAAGGCTCTGCCTCCGCCACTCCTGGCTGACGCCTCCTTCTCCTTCACTAGGGGGGCTTGGTGGGAAATGATGAGACCGTGGCACTCACTGCCTTTGTGGTCATCGCCCTTCACCATGGGCTAGCTGTCTTCCAGGATGGGAGTGCTGAGCCATTGAGGAGCAGAGTAGTAAGGACACCCACACCTCTGACCTTCCCTGACCCCGGTACTGCCTCCTTGTTCTAGGAACCCAGGCGTCTGGGCCTCAGGACTTCCTCCTCTCTCTCTTCTAGGAAACCTCCATCTCAAAGGCAAACTCATTCTTGGGGAATAAGGCAAGTGAGGGGCTCCTGGGGGCCCATGCAGCCGCCATCACAGCCTATGCCCTGTCGCTGACCAAGGCCTCCCAGGATCTGCGGGATGTTGCCCACAACAACCTGATGGCCATGGCCCAGGAGATGGGCGGTGAGGGACAAGGGCACCCTGGCAGGGAGCCTGGGGCTTAGGGGCCCTTGGGATTCCTGGGTGGGAGACAGACGGGACTGAGGGAGAAATGAAAAGTGCTTTTCACGACTGCAGAGCAGAACCAGGAGATCCCGACAGGGGGCGACAGAGAGCCAGGCCTCAGCTTCCCCTTCAATTGAGGGGTCCCTTCTCTTTTCTTCCAGAAAACCTGTACTGGGGCGCAGTCGTTGGCTCTCAGAACAACGTCGTGTCACCCACCCCGGCCTCTCCCATCCCATCAGAGCCCGTGCCCCAGGCACCAGCCCTGTGGATTGAAACCACAGCCTATGGCCTGCTGCACCTGCTGCTGCGGAAGGGCGAGAAGGCTACGGCAGACAGGGCTGCAGCCTGGCTCACCCACCAGGGCAGCTTCGAAGGGGCATTCCGCAGCACCCAGGTAGGGGGGCAGCCACAGGGTCTGGGGTAGGCGGTCCTGAGCTTGAGTGCCTGACTCCCAGCCCGACTTCCTCAGGACACAGTGGTTGCCCTGGACGCCCTATCTGCATACTGGATTGCTTCTCACACCACTGAGGAGAAGGCACTCAACGTGACCCTCAGCTCCATGGCCCGTGGCGGGTTCAAGTCCTACGTGCTGCAGCTCAACAACCACCAAGTCAAGGGGCTAGAGGAGGAGCTGAAGGTGACTCTCACTCCCCATGGGGCTGTCCATGCCTGGGCCAGGCCAGATGCCTCTGCTCGCTCCTGCTCTCACAGCCCTCTGTCTGAGGCCGTGTGGGAAGACCGGCTTTCTGGCTGGGTGACCAAACCTCGGGGCTCTTCTCTCCTCACCCATAAAACAACGTATCTGCAGAGCCCACCCCAGGGTCAGGCGTCTGGAGGGAGGTGCTACAGCAGAGATGTCAGCTGTGGACAGGAGCTATGATAGGGTTGTTTTGAGGGAGGAGCAAACCAGTTTCCCTGTGCCCTTCTGACACTGTTTCCCTTTTCCTCCTGAAAGTTCTCCCTGAGCAACAAGATCAGTGTGACTGTGGGAGGAAACAGCAAGGGCACCTTGAAGGTGAGGCTGGGGCAGGGTGGAGTTGGCGGGGACAGGTGGACAGCAGGGCTGGTGGACAGCAGGGCTGGTCTGGGCTGGCGGGGAGGGGTGGCTCTGGGCAGAGGAGTCTGGGAGCCTGGCCTTGTGGGTAGGGCTTGTGTCTCCTGCTTCCTTCCTGGGCCTTCACCCTTGCTCTGGTCTCCCCCATGTCTGGTCACCTGTTGTTTCCTTTACTTCCACATCCTGGTCCTCAGTGCAGGCCTGTCCCCTGTCCATAGGCCCTGCACATTCTACAGTACCTCAGATGTGGTAGGTCTCTGAACCCTTTTTCTTCCTATGTGCCGTGTCTCCCTTCCACCCAGGAGCCTGGCCGTCGCTCTAGAGACTGTCTCAGTGGCCTCTGTCCTCTGATCCAGGGGACTCTGGCTCTGCTTCCTGCTGCCAGTTGTGTCCTAGGTCACTAGCTAAGACCAGCTTGGCGCTAATCTCATGTGACCCCTCTGGTTTGCTGTCTACATGGGCAGCAAGCCTGACTTTCCAAAGTATCAGTCAGATCAGCCTGGAAAAGAGTGGGACTTCCTGGTGGGCAGCACACACCTGGAATCCTGGCACTTGAAAGTAAAGTCAGGAGGATCAGGAATTCAAGGCTGGCGCTCCTACATAGCAAGTTCGAGGGTATCCTGGCCTGTGAGACCCTTTCTCAAACAAACAAGCAAATGGAAAATGTAAAACTCACGCCTCTCAGGTGTGGGCCTATAACCCAAGCATGCAGGAGACTGACGTAGGAGGATGAGTTTGAGGCCAGCCTGATCTATATAGTGAGTTCAAGGCCAGCTACATAATGAAACCCTGCCTCACAAAAAAGAAAGGCAGTCTTACCCACTGCCCTGTGGCTTGTGCAGCTGTGCCCTGTCCACCCCATCTCTGCAGCCAGCCCTCTCATCTTCACAGATGTCCCTGCCTGAGTCCCTTCCCCTAATTCCTGCCCCGTCATTCACTTCCTTCAAGTCTTGGCTAGGGGCCATTCCAGAACTTCCTTTTCTATCCTCCTGTGCCCCTTCTGGTGGGCTGGCCTCTCTGCCCTGCCTCCTCACTGCTCTCTGTGTCTTACCCAGCAGCCCCCCCTCTGGAGCCCCTGAAGTGAGGGGGATGGGAAGGGTTGGGACCTCAGGTCCTCAGCCTAGGGAGATGCCTCAGCCTGCGCCCCCCATGTCCTGTTTTCTGTTCCCATCTGCTGCCGAGCCAGGTCCTTCGTACTTACAATGTCCTGAGCATGAAGAACACGACCTGCCAGAACCTTCAGATTGATGTGACAGTCGTAGGCCATGTGGAGTATACGAGTAAGTGCTGGTGCGGGGAGGCCCTGAGCCCTGTGGGGCCGACTTGGCTGAGGGCCTCCTCACACACCACCGTGCACAGGGGAGGCAGAAGAGGACTATGAGGACTATGAATATGAGGACGTGCCGGCTGCAGACGACCCAGGTGCCCTCCCGCAGCCCGTCACGCCCCTGCAGCTGTTTGAGGGTCGCAGGAGCCGCCGCAGAAGGGAGGCCCCCAAGACCCCTGAGGAGCAGGAGTCCAGAGTGCAGTACACCGTGTGCATCTGGTGGGCTGTGGGAGCTGCCTGGGGGTCTGGGGTGGCAGGCCCACACTGGGCCAGGCTTTTGGGTGTCACACAGGAGGAACCTGTTCAGTTGGTCCCCTCCCCCCAGGCGTAACGGCAAGGTGGGGCTTTCTGGCATGGCCATTGCAGACATCACCCTCCTGAGTGGATTCCACGCCCTGAGGGCCGACCTGGAGAAGGTGCCGTCAGTCACCCACAGCCATCCCTCTGTCCTTAGGAGCCCTGCTCATGTCCATCCCACCTAGGTGTTGAGACCAGTCACAGGCAATGCCCAGGTCCCTGACCTGTGACTCTCTCCCCTTCCCTGCAGCTGACCTCCCTCTCTGACCGTTACGTGAGTCATTTTGAAACCGACGGGCCCCACGTCCTACTGTACTTCGACTCGGTGAGTGGGGAGAAGTGTTGTAGGACCCCAGGGCACTGGGATTATTGAATCTGTTATGAAGAGCAAATCTCCTCAGGTTATAGCAGGTGTCCTATGGGTGGTAATGATGGGGTGTTGGGAGGGTGGTTTGGGAATAGGCAGAGGACCTTGGAGAATTTACAAGGGCTGCAGGCACTGAAGACAGGGACAAGGTCACCATCTTGGCAGTGAAGTCATCATCGGTCTTTAGAGCCTGATGACAAGAAGGTCAGAGAAGATGAAGGATGCTAAAGATAAGATCAGGGCAATCAACCAGAAACAGGACAGGAAAAGGCAGCCAGTGACCCGGCCCTGAGCAGCCTTTACCCCCTCACCCCCAACCCACCAGGTCCCAACCACCCGGGAGTGCGTGGGCTTTGGAGCGGTGCAGGAGGTGGCGGTGGGGCTGGTGCAGCCGGCCAGCGCAGTCCTCTACGACTACTACAGCCCTGGTGAGCACCAATGATGCTCTGGTGTGCAGGGGAGGTTGGCGCTGAGCCCCTCATTTGGGACATCATGAGCCCTCATAGTGAGGGTGGCAGACATCCCGGGGTCCCCACGGGATGCAGAGGCAGGAAGGGGCCTGGGTCCTTACTCCTCTCTGTCTGTCTCCAGATCATAAGTGTTCTGTGTTTTATTCGGCACCGAGTAAGAGCAAACTGCTATCCACCTTGTGCTCCGCGGATGTCTGTCAGTGTGCAGAGGGTGAGAGGAGGCCTGGGGTGTGGCTGGGAAAATGGCTGGGGGAGGCCAGGCTGGTCTCATGACGCTTGGCTTGACTGTAGGGAAGTGTCCTCGGCAGCGGCGTGCCCTGGAGCGAGGGGTGCAGGACGAGGATGGCTACAGGATGAAGTTTGCCTGCTACTACCCCCGAGTGGAGTACGGTCAGTGTCCCCCGGGGTCCAGAACCTTGGATTCTCTAGGTTCCCTGCCCTTCCCCCAGGCCTACCAGTGCCTCCTTATCTGTGACCCTGACTTCCACTCCTCTTGAACTTCCCTCCCTTTCCCTGTCTCCTCCTAGGCTTCCAGATTAAAGTTCTCCGAGAAGATGGCAGAGCTGCCTTCCGCCTCTTTGAGACTGAGATCACCCAAGTCCTGCATTTCAGTAGGAAGGGAGCTAGAGAGATAGGCGGGCTGGGGAGGCCAAGGTCTGGGTGTGGGGCTTGGTGTCTTGAAATCAGGAAAAGTCCAAGTCTGAGTGCACATCACACCATCACCCCACCCCAGCCTCCCACCACCTGGCCTGGAGAGCTCGGGCCCATAAACAGGGAGTACAGCTCCGTTTGTCAGGGGCAGCGTGGGTTCGGTGGCAGGGTCTATGCAGAGCCCCTGACCTGGCCTCTCCTGGACTTCCTTCCCTCTGACAGCCTCTGTCTTTCTGTTCCCTCAGCCAAGGATGCCAAGGCCACTGCTGGTCAGACCCGCAACTTTTTGGTCCGCGCCTCCTGCCGCCTTCGCTTGGAGCCTAACAAAGAATATTTGATCATGGGTCTGGATGGAGCCACCTATGACCTGAAGGGAGAGTAAGTCATGTGGTCTGGGCCCTCTGTCCCTAGCTTTCCTTGTACCCATAACCTTCCTTTGGGAACAGACCCCTTGCACCCAGCACTGCCCTTCAGAAGCACAGAGACTTGTACCTGTCCTGACCCCAACTATGCTTTCTGTGTCCCTCACAGCCCCCAGTATCTGCTGGATTCAAACAGCTGGATTGAAGAGATGCCCTCTGAACGCTTATGCCAGAGCACCCGCCAGCGGGCGGCCTGTGCCCAGCTCAGAGACTTCATACAGGAGTACAGCACCCAGGGGTGCCAGGTGTGATGACGGCACTCTGAGTGCCCGAGCGCAGCCTCAGCCAGCGTCGGGGATATAATAAAGGCCTTTGGAAGCAAAATGTCGCCTTGTGTCTCTTAGTGTGGAGCAGCCCACCGCCCACCCAGGGTCTGGGGCCCTCACCAGGTCTGTGTAATCTTGAACTCAGAGTCTGGGGTTGTGCAGCTCTGCTGAACCCCCCTTGATGCCTCCCCTCCCTGGGACCCAGTCCAGCTTGGGGTCCAACAGCTGGTTCCCAGGTGCTCTGTTCCCGGATGCCTCGGTCCCTGCAGCCTGGGGCCACCTCACTTCCTTAGGTGCACCAGTGATGTCAGCCCACGTGCCCCGTTCTGCCTCGTGTAGTGGAGTCTTGAGGTGGTTGACCTGAACTAATTCCTGGTCTGTTGCAAGTCTGTTGACCTTGTTATCAATGGTACTGGGCAACTTTTCACAACTGTGCACTTCAAATCTGACAGTGTCTCGTCTGGGCACTGATTTCTAACAATCCAAAAACTTACTTTGAATACTCCGGGGGACCATCTCTCATGGGGGCCAGCCCTCTCCCCTCTGCCTGCCTAGCTTTCTCCCATTGTGGTGGCACCCCTGGACAGTCAGGTGGCCTAGAACTCCACCTGAGGAAATTTCATGAGATCAGAGGAATCAGATGAGTCTTGATGAAAACCAAGATGATCTGCCATTCTAAGTACCAGGGACACAGCAACTTACTCCAGAGGCTCAGCACTGGGGAGACAGAAACAAGGCTGGGTCATCCCCATGCCCCGGGAAAGATGTGGTGTCAGGGCCAGATGAGCGATAGGGGCACAGAAAGACTTCCTGCTGATTTTGTTTGTTTTTGAGGCAGGGCCTCACAGATCCCAGGCTGGCCTCAAAGTTGGTATGTAGCCAAGGATACCCTTGAACTCCTGATCCTCCTGCCTCTACATTCTAGTGCTGAGACTATAGGCCTGCATCATCATGCCACAAAATTAGGGGTGAAGGCCAGGGCTTTGCGCAGACTAGGCAAATCCTACCGATTCAGCCATGTCTCCAGCCTTTTTTCCTTTTTTTAACTTTAAAAAATTCTGTGTTTATTTTTATGTGTATGAGTGTCTTTCCTGCATGTATATAAGTGTACACGTGCCCTTGGAGGCCAGAAGAAGGCATCAGATCCCCTGGAACTAGAGTTGTTAGCAGCGGTTGTTAACTGCCCTGTGGGTCTTGGGAATCGAATCCCGGTCCCCTGCAAGAGCAGTCAGTGCTTTTAACTGCTGAATGATCTCTCCATTCTCCTCCCCTGCCTCTTTTTGGCTTTTTGAGACAGGGTCTCACATAGGCAGGGCAGGCCTTGATCTCTTAATCCTCCTGCCTCAGCTTTCCAAGTACTGGGATTACAGGAGTGCCTCAGTACGCCTGGGATCTGGTCTGTGTTGTGAAGGTTGAGAAGGGATCAGGCAAAGCAGGAGATGAGGGTGTTTGAGACAGAAACGAGGAGATGCATAAAGGCTGGGGATGGGATATCGCACGTTTGGGACCTTGCACGAAACTGGACTTTGCTGGGATGTTCAGTTGGGAGGGGTGGGATGGTGACCTAAGCAGAAACCGTTACGAAAGGATGAGCACAAATACACCAGCTTTTTCCGGTCCATCCTGTCAACCAGAGCCCTTCTTCCATGAACTTTCAAGAAATTCTGACCTTTCTGGGTGTTTCTGAGCTTTGAGTCACTTGCTTTCGTGGCCTCAAGGCCACCCTCTGGACCCCCCTCCCCACCTAAAACCAGTCAGCACAGCAGGGATTCAGCTGCAGTTACGGTCAGACATGGCCTGGGTCTGGGAGTTACCCATGAAGAAGATGGCTGCTGTCACTGCCCAACCCCAGAAACCTCGTTCCTTTTCTGTTCCTCCTGGGGCTGGGCACAGATCCAGACTGAGCCCGAGCCTCTGCCACAAGGACACCTCCATCCCAGCTGTCAGCTCGCCCATCCGGGCCTCCAGGGCCACAGTCTGTGCTCTGGGTAAAGCTGAGGGGAAAGGGACAGACCCTGGGGTCTGTCTACAAAACGGGATGGGAGGTTGGGGGACCGCTTGAGTTCTCATGTGCCTCCTTGAGCCCCACCACCCCTTTTAGGCATGACTTCTCCCCAAGTGCTCTTCTGGCTCCCAACTGCCTCCATACCCACGAAAGTGGCCCTGATATGGTCCCAAGGAGACCATATCACTCTAGGATGAGGCTGGACCCCTGAGCCAGCTGTCGCTGCCCAGCTCCATCCTGGGGACTTTGGCAGTTGGTAGTACCCCATCATACTGGAATCCATTCTCACCCAGGGCCGGTCCTGTGACCTCTGGACCCTGACCCTCCAGGTCTCCCTGCCCTGCTTGCATCTGAAGCATAGGAAACTCAGCTGCAGGGAGAGAGGAAGAGCATGAGCCACCAGGACTGCTTCTGGTTTTCATCCCTGGCCTATGAAGTCCAGCATGGTCCTCTTTCCTACTTTCCTGTACTCAGGTTCCCTGAAACACCTTGTATTGCTATGTAATTCCTCCTCCTCCTCCTCCTCATCCTCCTCCCCCTCCTCGTCCTCCTCCCCCCTCCTCCCGCTTCTCCTCCTCCTCCCCATCCTCCTCCTCCTCCTCCCCTATCTTCCTCCTCACCCTCCTCCTCCTCCTCCCTCTCCCCCCCCTCCTCCTCCTCCTCCCCTCCCTTCCCCCTCCCCCTCTTCCCCCTCCTCCTCCTCCCCCTCTTCTTCCTCCTCCCCCCTTCCTCCTCCTCCTCCCCCCCCTCCCCCCCTATCTTCCGCCTCCCCCTCTTCCTCCTCCTCCCCCCCCCCCTCCTCTGCCCCCTCCCCCCTCCTCCCGCTTCTCCTCCTCCTCCCCATCCTCCTCCTCCTCCTCCCCTATCTTCCTCCTCCCCCTCTTCCTCCTCCTTCCTCCCTTCCTCCTCCTCCCCCTCCTCCCCATCCTCCCCTCATTGTCCTCCCTATCCTCCCCCTCCCCATCTTATCCTCCTTCTCCTCCCTTCCTCCTCGCCTCTTCTCCGGATCCTTCCCTCCTCCTCCTCCTCCCTCCCTCTTCCTCCTCCCTCTCTTCCTCCCCTTCTTCTCTGCTCTGTCCTCCTCCTCCTCCTCCCCTTATTTACCTCCTCCTCCTTTTTTTCTTTTGTTAGCTCAAGTTGCTCTGTTTTCCTTGCAGCTAAAGAGAGCTGCTCTTAGAGGCTAAATGTATAGATTCTGCTGCCTGATCCCCAGCGGGAACCCAGCCCTGCCTCTACAGTTTCTTGAGCTGCCCAGCCACTGGCCTGAGCATCTTCACTACAAAATGGGGACAACAGTTGCATGTTTCACAAGACTATGGAGCAGAGCAGTCAGGACAGAGTCTGGTACACACTGGGTGCTCCAAAGTCGGGGGTGGGCGCTGTGATGCTTTGTCTTCTGGGTTCGTCCTGTGTGTGGTGCTGGGGCTAGAACCCATGGCCTTGCTCACGCTGGGCCAACACCCTACCACGGAGCTATATTTCAGCCCTTGTTTCTTTGAGATAGGGTCTTACAGACTGGCGTCAGACTCATGATCCTCCAGCCTTTACCTCCCAAATACTGAGATTATAAACTTGTGCCACCACATGTAACGCCAGGCATTTTCAATGAAGAAAGAGGAATATTAATAATATTAATAATTACACAGGGCCAGACATTGGGGCCCATGCTTATAATACCAGAACTTTGGGGATGGATGCAGAAGGATCACTTTAAGGTCATCCTTGGCTACATATTGAGTTCAAGACCAGCCTGAGCTACATGAGACCTTGCCTGAAAAATAAAAAAAATCAAAACAGTAACACAAAAGAAATTGCATAGGGAGAGGCTGGGGAGATGGCTCACTCAGTAAAGTGCCTGCCTTGAAGATGAGGATCTGAGTTTGATCCCCAAAACCCATGTAAAGAGCCAGGGGTGGTGTTCCATGTCAGTCATCTCAGGGATAGGGAGGTGGAGGCAGGAGGATCCTGGGGTTCCAAGGCCAGCCCACCTAGCCGATTCCGGGAGCGCCAGGCAAATGACGAGGCAAAGTGGATGGCACAGGAGGAATGACCTCTGGCCTCCAAGAACAACAGCAACAACTCACACAGAGAACCAGGCACGGTGACTTGTGCCTATAATCCCAGCCACCTCGGGGGGAGGCCTGTCTGGTAAGTTTGAAGCAACCTGGGCAACTTAGTGAGTCTCAAAATTAACTGAAAACGGAAGTAGAGTTAGAATGCAGCTCTATGGTTGAGTGTTTTCCTAGAGCATGGAAAGCCTGGGTTCAATCCCTGTACCACCAAAATGAAATAATAATTGTACAGGGACTGTGATGCCCCTGGCAAAGCAGGCCATGTGGGTCACCTATTTGTACGTTCAAACAAAGAAAAATGCACACAAATTGTCAACGACAATTTTCTGTTCTTCAGGCAATCCTGAAAGGTATATTAAATTAGGCAGAGACTGTGGTGTTTTTGCTCTGAAACACATTCATACCACTAAGCTGGTCCAAGATGGGGTATGGTGGGAGAAGGCCAGGCTGAGGGTAAATGCCTCGGCCCACATGGCAGCGCATATGGGCCTAGAAAGCTGATTCTGATGTAGAAGGAAGGTCAGGGCTTTGTTTTTTTCCTTTCTTCTTGATGGATGGCATGATCTTTGATGCTTGAACTCTCCAAGGCCAGTGTGACTGGTGCCAAGATGGAAACGTACCACTCGGTGGGAACGGACCCGAGGGTGGGGATTAGCAGTCCCAACGGCAGACTGGAAGGCTGGGGCTCAGGAGCTATAAGTGGCAGGGCCAGTGCCCGCACACAGGTTGTCTCACCATGATGCTCCTTGGACTGTTGCTGCTGCTCGTTGGTACCAGCTGGCTGTGGGGCTGGAGGAAGCTCTGGAACCAGCGCCTCCCGCCTCTCGCCCCAGGCTTCCTTCACTTTCTCCAGCCTCACCTCCCCATCTACCTGCTAGGACTCACTCGGAAACTTGGACCTATCTACAGGATCCGCTTGGGGCTGCAGGGTGAGCGAGCCTTCTCCCTCTGTGGTCCCGCACAGGAGGTGGTCGTCTTTCCTTGCTGACACCCACTCTCCTCCCCCAGATGTGGTGGTGCTGAACTCTAACGAGGTCATTGAGGAGGCCATGATCCAAAAGTGGGCAGATTTTGCTGGTCGACCCACAATAGTAACCCGTAAGGGCTCGGGGCATTTCTTGAGGGTGGAGGGGGCAGGGTGGGGGAAGCAGAAGGTAAGACCTTTGGCTTCTATGGTTAGTTTTCATCCACCATATCCCCCCCACGCCGGTAGAAAAGCTGGACCCTCAGCACCACCTGGACCTGTCACTAGGGGACTACTCCCTGACCTGGAAGGCCCAAAAGAAACTCTCCCGTTCAGCCTTGACGCTGGGCATGCGAGACTCCATGGAACCTCTGGTGGAACGGCTGACCCAGGAGTTCTGTGAGGTGAGGCTGGGTTCTTGAGGCCTGGCCCTCCTAGGGGATCAGCCTCCCTCTCCCACAGCGTCCTTCTGTCCCCAGTCTGTGTAGCGTGTTTCTCTCCACAGCGCATGAGAGCCCAGGCCGGGACCCCAGTGACCATTTATAAGGAATTCTCTTTCCTCACATGCAGCATCATCTGCTGCCTCACCTTTGGAGACAAGGTCAAGGCCATGTCACCTCTCAGCCTCATCCCTCAGCCCCTCCCTGGCTCCCTGTCTTGAACTGAAAGCAGACCCCCCTTTTCTGGCAGGATGAAGCCTTGGCAGGAACCATTCACAGCTGTGTGGATGATTTGCTGAGAGCCTGGAACCACTGGTCCATCCAAATTTTGGACCTAGTCCCCTTTCTCAGGGTGAGGCAGTGGAGCCCAGGTTCCCCTGGGTCCTGGGGTAGAGGACCAGGTCTCCACCCCACAGCTAACTCTGCTTGCTGCCCCAGTTCTTCCCCAACCCAGGCCTGCGGAAGCTGAGGCGCCTCCAGGAGAAGAGGGACCATGTGGTAAAGCAACAGCTGAGGCAGCACAAGGTGGGAGCTGCTCCTGAACCGCAGGCCGGTGATGCTCCTGCCCCTGAATGTCCGCCAGGCTGGCTTTCCAGAAGCTTCCCTAGCCCCCGCCAGACACTCAGCACCTGCCCCTTGCCCTCTGCAGGACAGCCAGGTGGCAGGCCAGTGGAGGGACATGATAGACTACATGCTCCAAGGAGTAGAACATCAGAGAGGGGACAAAAACCCCGGACAGCTCCACGAGGGGCACGTGCACATGGCTGTGGTGGACCTTTTCATCGGCGGCACCGAGACCACGGCGATCACCCTCTCCTGGGCTGTGGCTTTCTTGCTTCACTACCCTGAGGTGTGTGCTCTGGGGAGAGCGAGAGGCTCCTTCCGGCAGCTTGACCCAGCTTGCTCTCTCTGACTGCCTGGCCGGGGCTGTGCTGCCAAAGGGGCTCATAGGCGGTGCGGGGAGGCTGGGGGGAGGGGCTGCAGGCTGGGCTGAGCCACCCCCAGGCACCAGGGGCAAAGCTGGGTTCCTGGACTCGGTGCTTGCCCCTGCCTCCAGATCCAGAAGCGACTGCAGGAAGAGCTTGACCTCAGGTTGGGCCCTGATGCCCCCAGCTCCCAGGTCCTGTACAAGAACCGCATGCGGTTGCCTCTGCTCATGGCCACCATCGCTGAGGTTCTGCGCCTCCGGCCAGTGGTGCCGCTGGCCTTGCCCCATCGCACCACGAGGGCCAGCAGGTGATCCCCTGGGGTCAGGGTGGAGTCAGGAAGGTCAGATCGGGTCCTGGCCGGCATCTGACTCTACCTTCTCTCAGCATCTTTGGCTATGACATCCCCAAGGACACGATCATCATCCCTAACCTGCAAGGTGCCAACCTGGACGAGTCGGTCTGGGAGCTGCCCCACGAGTTCTGGCCGGGTATGAGGGGGCCAGGTGCGGAGGCGGAGGAGGCCCGCCCGTGGCTGAGACAGATTTCCCTACCTATCTGCCCACTACCCACAGACCGCTTCCTGGAGCCCGGCAAGAATCCCAGGACACCGACGTTTGGCTGCGGGGCGCGAGTGTGCCTGGGAGAGTCGCTGGCGCGCCTGGAGCTGTTTGTGGTGCTGGGGCGCCTGCTCCAGGCCTTCACGCTGCTGCCGCCAGCTGACGGCACCCTGCCGTCCCTGCAGCCGCAGAGCTATGGCGGTGTCAACCTCCTGATGCAGCCCTTCCAGGTGCGGCTGCAGCCCCGGAACCCGGGGGCCCCAGACCTGGGCCAGTGTCCTTGATGGGGTAGGAGCGGTACCAGCCTTGTGCCTCAGTTTCTCCTTTATTGCTCCCACACCAAGCCCTCCCCTCCCCCCTGTAAACATGGTGCTGTGAGACCGTGGCAGAGAAGGCTTCCTCAGCTGTCTAGGTGGTGGAGGAGTGCTGGCTCTTCCCTGGCACGACCCCTCAGTGCTCGGCAGTCATACTGGGGTGAGAGAGGCGGGCAGCAGCTTAGCCGCCCCCGGTGGGGGCCCGGAAGTTTCTGGGTCTCAGCTTCATTTCCGTGAAGGGCACGGAGAACTCGAAGCCCTTCCAGTGATACCAGCTCACTCCCTGAGGAGAGGGTTGCCAAGGGGAACAGCGTCAAAGCTGGTGCCTCATGACCGGCACCTCTTGGTTCCCACCCTGCACCTAAAGGTCACTCCCAGGCATCCACCTGTCTCCCCACTGCTCCTTCCCTAACCGTCAGCTGAGGGAGCTTAATCCTGAGCTGCTGTTTCCTACCCAGTAATAAACCGTCGTCTCAAGGTTACTCGGTGAGATTGGCATTATTGTCCCATTTCACAGATGAGCCTCTGAGGCACTTACAGACTCGATCATGCATGTGGACAGAGTTCTAACCCAGGCGGCCCAACCCCATAGCCCCGCTGCCTCCACAGCCCCTACCTGGTGGTCCACTGTACTCCCGTAGAGCCCGTTGAGGTTGGCATAGTGGCAGTTCCTGTACCACCAGGCCCCACGGTAGGAGACAGCACAGGAGATGAGCAAGTTGTTGGGGTCTCGATCACGGGCGGAAAAGACGCTGCCGCTGTGGTAGCTCATGGAGTCCCCTGGTACGGCGTGGGAAGGAGCAGTGAAGACCGGCCTCATGCCCCCCCCACCAACCCCAGCCTGCCCGCCCTTACCTGCGGTGCCATGGTAACCCTCCAGGTGGAGGCGGTAGTTTTCAGCCGCAGAGTCTACCCGGAAGGAGTCATACTGAGCGAACACAGCCTCATTTCCAGCCCGCAGGTCCACACGCATGGAGTAGTCTTCAGCCTGTGTCAGGCTGTGCAGGGCCTCGTTGCCTGGGGTGGAGCATGGTTCATCAGGGTCCTGAGGTCCACGTGACCACCATCCCTTCCCTGGCTCCCCAGCCCTCTGGGGCACGGACCCAGCCAAAACTCCCTGGAGATGTTCCCAAAGCCGTGGGCATAATCCTCCCAGTCCCTCCAGAAGTCCGTCTGTCCATCCATGCGGCGCTGGAACACCTGGAAAACAGGCAGGGGCAGCATGAGCCTCTGGCTCCTGGGCATCGGCCCCTCCCCTACACAGGTACCCAGGTTCCACCTGCCACTCACCAGCCAGCCGCCCCCATCGGTCTCCATGTCACAAAACACATCCAAGGGCCGCTCTCGGTTGCCGTTGAGGAAGATGGTGGTGGTCTTTGAGGCGCTGGCCCCGTTCTGCATCTCTTCTCCACAGTCCCGGGGGAAGGGGACCCTCAGCTCACCTGAGAAGGATAGGACGAGGGGCTGTCTATCCTTTATTCCAAATCTCAGACCCCTGCTGCCCACCTGAGCTCACGCCCAGCGGGTCAGTACCAGTAGTGAAGGAGGTGGACACTGGTGGCGTGAGGCTCTCTCCCCACACTGCCTGGAGCCGGGCGCTGTAGGGGGTGGAGGGGAAGAGGCGGAGAAGCCGGTGCGAGGTGGACCCTGCCGGGAGCAGGATCTCCTGGGGACAGACAAGGGGAAGGTCAGCAAAGGGTGAGCTGGACACTCACTGGAAGAGCCTGGGAGAGCAGGGAGTCAATGAGGCTGGGGTGGGGGGCACCTGGCTCTGTCCTCCAGGCATGTTGAAACTCAGCAGGTAGCCTGTGGGTGGGACTTGGGGCTCAGTCCAAGTAAGCAGGGCCGTTCGAGGAGTGACTTCTTTGGCCTCCAAGTCCTGGGGGGCCTTCAGTCCTGGGAAGGGAAGGTGGGAAGACAGACATGTGGTCCATCCTGGCTGCCTGGAACCTCCCGTAACCCACCCCACACGCCTCCAGCTGTACCCGTGGTGAAGGTGATGCTGGCTGGGGAGGTGTAGTTGGGACCTCGTTGGCCACGCACAGTGGCTGTGTAGTTGGTGTGGAGCACCAGGTCCCGCAGGGGATAGTCCACGGCGCTGCCTGGTGCGGAGGCCTGTAGAGGTGGGGCTGGAGAGTGGAGGTGCACATCAGGCCCTGCCCGATCCATGCCTGTCCCCTGCTTTCTGTACCCCGAGTCAGTCTCCTTCAGAGGGAGGCTTAGCCCTGCTCACCCCCGGGGGCTGCGACCCTGACGCTGTATTGGTCCACAGGTTTGTGGGGGGGCGTCCAGTGCAGCAGGGTGGATCCCTCCGTCAAGTTGAGCGCTCGCAGCTGGGTGGGACCATCGGGAACTAGGAAAAAGGAGGTGGCTCGGAGGGGTCCCTCCCCCCAACTCTCCCAAACTCCACCAGCCCCTCGCTGGTTGGAGGGCGGAGCACCAGGCCCTCCTTCACCCCCCGCCCCGTTTCATTCTCAGCTCCCACCCATACCGTGCTTTTTCCTCCCCCACCTCTTGTGAGGTGGGAACAGGCCTTCTCACCTGTGGTGAGGAAGCCTGTGAGGGGCTCACTCTCCTCAAAGGCACGGACAGAGACCACAGTCACCTCATACCGAGTGTCTGGGCTCAGCCCCTGGAGGAGCTGGGTCTGCGTCCGGCCGTCCACCAGCACACTCTGGGGTTCTCCTGAAAATAGGGAGGGGCCTGGGAGGTTACCCAGGAGGCCTGGGAGCAGTTAGCGCGTGGGAAGTGTGCGGGGACGCGGGGGGGGGCTGGTGGCAGGAGAAATGAGAGCTAATGTGGACACGGTGGAAGGCGTCACCTCCGTCTGCCAGCTGGTAGGAAACTTTGAAGCTGTCCACTCTGGATGCCGGTGGTATCCAGTTGACTCTGGCCGACGTCTCCCCAATTTCGCTGAATTGGAGGTCACGGGGGCTCTCCAGAACTGGAGACAGTGAGGGCAATACAGTAGTGAGGGCGGGGCAGGTGGGCTCCTTCCTTTCTCCCTGGCTGCTCTGGCTGCAGAAGGGGCACCTCACAGCATCCACCTCCGACAGGCCCTCAGGACAAAAGGCACTCTGGCTTCCTTCAAGTCCTCTACCAACTCACCAAACCCCCGTTACGTGCTGGGTCCCACCCTGCAAGGTATAAAGTCCTTACTTTGGTGCCCAGGGTGGGGCCTCACCTGGGCTGAGGGTACGGGCCGTGCCCTGAATGCTGTCAGCCTTGTGCGGCCCCCGCAGCCCGTACAGTGTAAGGCTGTACAGGGTCCCAGGACGCAGGTCCCGAAGCACAGCTGAGCGCCTGGTCCCTGGCACCATCAACTCCCGCTGGAGCAGAGGACGAGGATATGGCTCCAGGGTACTTGGTGAGGGGACCCCAAAGCGGAGCAGGAAGGAGTCGAAGGCCCCAAGTGGAGCCTCCCAGTTGAGCCACAGAGAAGTGGTAGTCACATTAGTCACGGACAGCTGGGACAGGCGGGGCCCTGGGTCCCCTGGGGTCTGACCCGCAGGAGCTGGACCTGTGCGAAGTGGGTAGAAGAGAAGGGTTTGGAGACAGAGACACGAGCCTGGAGGCTTGGGACATGTCCCTTCTATCACCCCATCCTGGTCCTTTTTCCATCAGTAAGGTGGGGCTGGAGAGGGACCACAGGTGGGACAAGTGCACTGACAGAGGAGCAGAGCCGGGGACAGCGCAGAGGCAGATGACCCTTCTTCCTCTTTGGTACCTCCTGGGTCATCCTCTTCTGGACACTGCCTTCCACCCTTCCCAGCCCAGACTAAGGTGGTTGCCAAGCCTGGCACTACCTGTGGTGCCCTCAGCAGAGACAGGTCCATGGCGCGTCCCTTCATGCAGGCCATAGAGGAAGAACTTGTAGGAGGTACTGGGCTCCAGGCCCGAGATGAGGACTTTGTCCTGGTCACCATCCACAAGCAAAGCCTGGGGTTGCCCCTCTGTGTCCTGATACTGGATCACAAATGAGTCAAAGGGGCCACGGGCCACACCCCAGGAGAGGCGCAGGGAGTCTGGCGTTGCCTCTGTCACTGTCAACGTCCCCAGGTGGGGTGGCTCAGTGGGCTCAGGGGTCTCTGGGGCTGGTGTGTCCTCTTCTGGGGCTGCATGGGAGAAGCCAGGGTAAAACCTGAGGAGGGGTGTCGTGGGCCATGCCCTTTCTATCCTGCCTTCAAAAGAAGAGTTGCCAGGCTGGCCCAGGTCTAGTGATATTTCAGAAATCCTGGCATGGCAGCCCAGTAGAGGGAAGGGAGGGACTGGGGTATTTCTGGTACTTTTCAGCTCCTGAATTGGCTCCATCTGGGCCCTGGCAGTGTGTCCTGCCACCCCAGGGCCTCTCTGAGCCCAACTTGCCTCCTGCCCAGAAAGCTGCTTTGCCTGGTGCCTTTCCTGGGCCTGCCGAGCCTGGGTCAGGTGCCCCATCCCCCTCCCATTTGAAGATGGCACTAGCTGGTGGTTGGTGTACATGCCTGGCAAGTCGCACCAGCCATGTACCCTGGGCCTGGCTGATCTGAAGTGGGCAGCAGTGACCTTTGGAAAAGAAGCCCATTTCTTTTCCCCTGGCTCCTGTGGCCTCTGACCATTGAGCATCCCAGCGATTTTCCATTTGAGAAAAAAACAAATCCCTGACTCCCCCACAGCAGGAGGTTTTCCCTCTCTTAAGAGAGATCAAAGCTGCCCCAAGATGGGTAGTGGGAGTTGAGTGGGGTCAGGGAGCAGGGAACTCTGTCCAGCTTTCCTTCCTGCCTGGCCTGGCTCCTGTCCTGGGCCCATGTCCTCCCGCTTCTCTGGTCCTGGACAGGCTTCTGCCCTTCCCCTCTCCAACTGTGTACTCCGGCCAGTCCTTTCCTCTTTACTCTGAAGTTACAAAGATGACCCCTCAGACCACTTAGCCCTTGCATCAGGCAGGGCGGCCTTACCTGTGACCCCCACGGCAGAGACCGGCCCCAGGCGCTTTCCTCCAAAGAGTCCATAGAGCAGAAACTTGTATTTCCTGCTTGGCTCTAGACTCTCTATAGTGACCTCAAGCTGGTCTGCGGGCACAGGCACTGTCTGGGGCTGCCCATCCCTGTCTCTGTACTGGACCAGGAAGGAATCAAAGGGGCCCTGGACCATGGTCCAGGAGAGGTGTAGAGTGTTGGAGGTCTCTTCTGTCACCGCCAGTTCCCCTAGGCGGGGCTGGGGAGCTGTGGAGAGAATGAGAAAGACTCAGTCAAGAGTCTCCAGCCCTGGAGACCCCCGAGAAATGTGAGGGTCTAGGAAAAGGTGGCTTCAGGGACAGATGCCCGAGGACACCATGGGGCCTACTACAGCCCTGCCTTGCAAGGATGAGGATAGCTACCCTGCCTGTCCTCTGAAGGCACTGCCTAGACCCTTCCTCCCCCTGTGCCCTTCCAGCAAAGTCAAGAGTACAAGAAAGACACAGAAGGTCATCCCACGGGAGGGTTAGCTGTGGGCACAGAGGGGACCTTAATTTCCTTTGGGAAGGGCTGTGGCCAGAACGAAGAGGCTGCTAGAGGCATCCGGAGTGTCAGAGAGATACCCAGCTGTACTGCGTGGCTGGCTGTGGGCTCCCATCACCACCTGGAAGGACCTCCCCACCTGTCATTAGCCTGGCATGCCCCCATCTCCTTCCTCAGTCCAGAATTAACAGCCCTGGAGCAGCAGCCACGGTGGGGCAGAAGAAGCCAGGGGGACACATGAGGGTGGTGACTGACAGATGAGGGTCAGATAAACCCAGATGACGTCCCCAATGAGGAAGGAGGAATTATGGAGTCTGATGTCTAGCTAGGTGACTCATGGACCCGGGAGTGGGGTAAGGGTCAGTGACCCACTCCACCCTTCCTTGGGGGGCTGAGTCATGGGTACAAGAACACCAGATTTTTCCATAATCTTCCTGCAGCCAAGTCTTCCCTGACTTTCCTCCTCCTGGCTCCAGGTTGGGAGGACAGGCATAGGAGTGCCAGGGGGAATAGCTTGTTGCTGCCACATAGGCGAGGAGGACATGGTGCAGGGACAGGGTGGCTTATCTACACCACGTAGCTAGGGAGGCCTGGGCGCAGGTTTTGAAGCCAGGTCAGTTCAGCCCAAAGCCCAGCTCTTTCTCCTTTGGCAGTGGCCAGTGAAGGAAGGAGACTGCGTATAAAACGCTTAGCGTTTTGCGTGGCCCAGAGCAGGACCTGCTTTTGCTGTTATGACCCTTATGTCCAGGCTGAAGACAGGGTATGTACCCCTGGAAGCCCTGGGGACAACTCTCAGAGCTCAGGTAAGGTGGTAGGCAGGGCCACACTCACCTGTGGTGCCCTCAGCAGAGACAGGTCCCAGCCGCTTTCTGCCTGCCAGGCCATAGAGCAGGAACTTGTATTTCCTATTGGCCTCCAGGCCTGGGATGGTCACCTCACGCTGGTCTGCTGCCACTGGCACCACCTGGGGCTGCCCATCCCTGTCCTTGTACTGGACCACAAAGGAGTCGAATTCACCCTCAGGGACAGTCCACGAGAGCCCCACAGAGTTCTGGGTCACGTCTGTCACTGCCAGCTCCCCAAGATGGGGAGGGGGCTTAGTGTCTGAGACTGGAAAAGAGAGGAGCCACTTGGAGAGCCACCACAAAGGGTGTGGTGCAGGGACAGCTTAGGGGGTGCTGGGGCTCTGGGGGCTAGAAGGGAGTGCCTGGGCTAGGAGGAGAGAGGAGAGATGCTCCAGCTAGGAAAGTGTGCCCTGAGCTAAGCCAGGTAGGGAGAAGGACAGGGTGAAGGTCTGAATTTGGGCGAACCTAATAAACCAATGGGTTGCCAAGCCCCAAGGTCTGGAATGTGGGGTACAGAAACATGAACTTCCATCAGTGGCCACAAGGGGGCAAAGGCTGGCTGGGAGCTGCGGGGCCAAGGGTGGCTCAGGCCTCACTCACTAGTCTTTACATCCAGGGAGACAGGGCCATGGCGCTTCCCATCCAGGAGTCCAAAGAGTAGAAACTTGTATTTTCGGGCCGGGTCCAAACCCGAGATGGTGACTTCGCTCAGGTCTCGGCTCACTGGCACGGCCTGGGGCCGCCCCTGTGCATCCTTGTACTGAACCAGGAAGGAGTCAAAGGAGCCCTGGGCCACCGTCCAGGACAGGTGTGCAGTGTGGGAAGTCACCTCTGCCACCGCCAGCTCCCCGAGGCGGGGCTCCACAGGGGGCTGTGTGGGCAGGGAGGCTGCAACAGAGCAGATAAGACTCAAGAGGTCAGGTGGGACTTGCTGAGGGGGCTGGGTCTGCAAAACAGCTTCTCAGACACTAAAGCTTCCCCCACACGGGCAATGGCTGAAGGCATGCACACCCACGAGCCCCTGGGCCTCCATGTTTAGCCGGTGCCATCACGATTGTCCCCTGCTGCAGGTGTTAAGAAATGCTCGAAAAGTCACACAGTCCTCCTGCTGGAGGCAGATTTAGACCCAGGTCTGGAGCATGTTCTCAGTCACTAACTACCCAGGGAGGAGGCTAGGGGAGGGACAAATGAGGGACTGAGAGGTTCTGGAGTAGAGGAAGGAGTGTGTGGACAGAGCATAGACCATGAGCCGGGCTATGAGGACAGCTAGCAACCTTCCTCCCTCCATTCGGGGATGAAGGAATCCTCAGCAGTGTTGGGAAACAGGAGCCTGGGGTGTGAAGGTAGAGGTGCTGATGGGAGGAGAGGGAAAAGGAGAGGACTTGGAGGAGAAGACAGGGGCTGGAGAGATGGCTCAGCAGGAGCTCTGGGTGCTTTTGCAGAGGACCTGGTTCAGTTCCCAGCACCCATGTCAGGAGTAACTCTCTAGCTCCAGGGGATCTGATGCCCTCTGCTGGCTTCCATGGGCACAGGCACACTCATAGTGCACATACAGATAAGTGGGTGCACACACATTACACATTAAAAAAATCATTTTAAAAGAGGGGGAGAGGAGAAGAATGGAGGGGAGTGAACAGGCCAGAGGGAGAGAAACAGAGGCCAGTTCTCACTCACCGGTCACACCCACAGTGGACACAGGGCCCACACGCTGCCCCTCGTGGAGCCCATACAGGTTCATCTTGTACTTCCTTCCAGGCTCCAGGTCCCTCACCGTGGCCTCCCTCTCCTGGCCCCCGACACGCACCACCTGGGGCCGCCCATCCCTGTCCTTGTACTGGACAGTGAAGGAGTCAAACTCGCCCTGGGGGACGGTCCAGGAGAGGCTCAGGGAGTCTGGGGAGGATCCTGTCACTGTCAGCTCTCCCAGGAGCGGTTCCTCAGGGGGCTCCGGGGCCTCCGTGCTGGGCTCTGTGGGGCTGGGGGTCTCTTCCTCTGTAGCTGAGAAGGGGACACAGAAGGTAAGGCAGGGTCCCAGCAGATGTGCTTGCGGGTTGGGGAGGAGCCGTGGCTACCAAGGGATCCTGAGGTCAGTTCACAGAAGCTCCCCAGGGACCTAGTAAGCCCTGCTCAGCTGACAGCTGACCAACATCCCCAAGCTCCTGGATTTAACAGATGCAAAGTGGGCAGTCATGAGCATAGCAAAGGTCTCTGTAGAACCTCCTTATCAGGGAGAGGCCAGCTCCAGGGCAAGGCTCACAGAGGCAGGCTATAGCTTCAGCCAAAGCAGGCTTATGGTCCTGACCAGACCTGGGATACTAATCAGTACCTGGTCAATCCCCACCCAAAGTCACCCAAAAGTTAGAGGGTCCACCTTCTGATGAGCCTGCCCTGGGCTCCCATGGTTCACTTACCTGTCACCCCGACAGCAGACACGGGACCCACACGCTGACCACTGTGGATGCCATACAGGTTCATCTTGTACTTGTGGTCTGGCTCCAGGCCAGAGATGGTGACCTGGTCCTCGTGCCCTGGTACCTGCAATGCCCTGGGTTGTCCATCCCCGTTCTTGTACTGGACCAGAAAGTGGTCAAACTGTCCTTCGGGGACTGTCCAGGACAGGCTCAGGGAGTCAGGGGTGGAATCTGTCACAGTCAGCTCTCCCAGGCGGGGTTTGGGGGGAGGCTCAGGGGTCGTGGTGGGCACCACCTGTGTGGTTACAGCTTCATCCTCTGGAGGTGGACAGACAGACAGACACACACACAGACGTCAACAGGTTAGGTTTTCTCTGTCCTCAGTTCCACATATAATGAAGCATTTACAAAACCACTGGCCACAGCAGCTCCACCACATCTTTCTGCTCCCTCCACGTTGACATTTCCAGCTCCTCACCCAGACTCTGCCCCCTCCCTCCATCTGCCAACACCCTTGTGACATCTCCCCTCGGTCCAGCACCTGCCCCTTCTGAGCAGGCTCCACAGAGCTACTGCCCTGGGCTTCCCCACACAAGTGCCCCTTGTGTCCTTTCCTACTGGGTTCAGGTCTTTTGCCCCAAACAGACTCGGAACCAGCCCCCCCAAGGCAGAAACTGGACTCACGGAGTCCCAGCTGCCATCAGACTGGGCGCATACCACTCTTGTTACGTTCCTCCTGGGTGCCTCACTCCCATCCCTGACATCCCAGAACTTTGAGGAGTGGGCCCCCATCTCCTCTCACCCAGGTTCTGACCCCCCACTCTGACCTCCCTGCTTCCAGGCTCACTCCACCTCTCCCCCACCCAGCATGTTCCACTAGGCAGCCCAAGCAGGAGTACACACTCCCATACCGGACGCCAGTGTACAGTACAGAATGGGATGACCACCACCTGGTGGATGGAATCCAGGCTTTTTGAACTGCCCACCTCTGCACCTACATCTCAAGACCATCCTGCACCTCAGATGACATTACACAAAATCCTCTCGGTTCCTTGTGGGTCCTGCTGATTCTAGCTTCCTGGTCTTTGTATGAGTTGAGACAATGGAGTGACACACTTCTTCTAAACCTGTCACCAAGCCAATGCTTGTTGGAGCTCTCAGCAGTCTGGGCTCCCACGAGCAGGCTGGCTTAGGTGTCCCTGTGGGTCTTGTTCTGGCCCCCTGGCTGTATGTTTTGCTGCACTTGGACTGGTCCTCTGTGAGTCCCGTGAAAAGGTACTTGCGTGTGTCCTTTCAAAGCTCCACCCTGACAGAGGCCAGTAGCCCTGACCCCTGTGGTCTGGTTGGCTCTCTCAGCTCACAGCTGACCCAGCACAGCTCAGGTTTGTGTAGTTATGTTGAACATAGATCATGTCACAGAGCATGGACATCAGACCACAATGGCCAACTTAGAATCCTATGTCCATACAAACCCATGTGAGCACTTGCTACAAAATGACCAAACATCCCTCATCTAGATCATTGGAGTGTTGGCTATCTCTTTTTTTAAAAAGCATGGCTTTGGGGCTGGAGAGATTGCTAAGTGGTTAGAGCACTGGCTGCTCTTGCAGAGGACTCAAGTTCAGTTCCCAGCACCCACACCACAATTAAGAGCTGTCCATAACTCCAGTTCCAGGAGATCTGATGCCCTCTTCTGGCTTCTCTGGACACTGCGTGCACATGGTGCACTTACATACATGCAGGCAAAACACTCATACATATAAAATAAAAACAAAATAATAAAACAAATTTTAAAAGGTTGTTTAAACACGATGGCTTTGTTCTCCCTCTAGGCACCTTCCCTCAGATGGAACTCAGTTATAACAACTGATGGACTATCTCCTGCCAGCATCCGTTAGAACCGAACCCCACCTGCTAACCCTCCTGAAAGCCAGATAACTCAGGCTCAGATCCTGAGCAGTTTATCTCCAAACCTCCCAGGTCACCCATAGCCCTGCTCTCCCAGGAGGATCAATTCACAGTTTATTCTAGGTGAGTTGCTGGACGGGTCTTGCTAGAGACAAGTGGCACTCAGTTCACAGGCCCAGATCCAGATTCTTTGTGGAATGAACAAATTGGTTCACTAGAATAAAAGTCTAAAATTGAAAAAAACAAACAAGTGAGTTTACAGTGCACAACAAAAGCGTACACGCCTAGCCCCTTCTATCCCATCGTCAGCCAGAGACACTATGAAAATGGAGCCTCTGATGGACTGGATGGCAGCACTAGCTCTGGAACGAATTCCAAGAGAGGGCCTGACCCCTGTGCTGTGTGGCTTTGCTGCTCTAGGGCTGACAGTGTGGCAGCAGCTGGCTTCCTGGGATCCTTTTAGAAGTGCAGAGTATTGTGCTTTGGACATGCTACTGGGTCTGAGTCCAATTTGTGGAGGCGTTCAGGCAGCCTTGGTATCAAACACATGTCCACGAAGACAGTACATAAAGGAACCATTCCTTGAGGTGTTCCCACCCAGATCCATCTGACATTCACTCACCGGTCACGCCCACAGTGGACACGGGGCCCACACGCTGCCCCTCACGGAGCCCGTACAGGTTCATCTTGTACTTCCTTCCAGGCTCCAGGTCCCTCACCGTGGCCTCCCTCTCCTGGCCCCCGACACGCACCACCTGGGGCCGCCCGTCCCTGTCTTTGTACTGGACAGTGAAGGAGTCAAACTGGCCCTGGGGGACAGTCCAGGAGAGGCTCAGGGAGTCTGGGGAGGATCCTGTCACCGTCAGCTCTCCCAGAAGCAGTTCCTCAGGGGGCTCCGGGGCCTCCGTGCTGGGCTCTGTGGGGCTGGGGGTCTCTTCCTCTGCAGCTGAGAAGGGGACACAGAAGGTGAGGCAGGGTCCCAGCAGATGGCCTTGGGGGTTGGGGAGAAGCCATAGCTACCAAGGGGTTCTGCTGTCAGTTCAGAGATGACCACATTAGGGTCTGGTGGTCCTGGTCAGCTGTCAACTGACCAATACGTCCAGGCTCCTAGATCAGTTAAGGGGACCTGGAAAGCCACCTACATAGCAGAGACCTCTGGACCCCTCCCATCCTCACCTCCCACCCAGGGGAGATAGGCCAGTCCCAGGGGAATGCATATGGGCCATAGCACAGTCATAGCAGGCTTAGGGGTACTGACCAGTCCCAGGCCTCCAGTCCCTCCTCATTGTCACCAGAGCTGAGAGTCACTTTCCAGTGGGTCCCACCTGGAGTGGCCTTAGTCCACTCACCTGTCACCCCGACAGCAGACACGGGGCCCACACGCTGACCTCTGTGGAAGCCATACAGGTTCATCTTGTACTTGTGGTCTGGTTCCAGACCAGAGATGGTGACCTGGTCCTCATGCCCTGGTACCCGCAACACCTTGAGCTGTCCATCCCCATTCTTGTACTGCACCAAGAAGTGGTCAAACTGTCCCTCAGGAACCATCCAGGACAGGCTCAAGGAGTCAGGGGTGGCCTCTGTCACAGTCATCTCTCCCAAGCGGGGCTTCTCTGCAGGGGGCTCAGGGGTCGTGGTGGGCACCACCTGAGTGGTCACAACTTCATCCAATGGGTCTAGAGACATAAACAGAGGGACAAGTGAGGTCTCCTCTGTCCTCAGCTCACATATAAAGGATCCCTGAGGGGCAGAGTGATGGTGGGCACAGCTCCACACACCTCCTTTCTGTTCCTTCTACGTCCCTGTTCCTAGGTCCCCACCCTCATCTGCCCTCATCTCCCTCCATCTGTTAGCAGTCATGTGACTTCTCCCTGTCCCCCAGCACCAGCCTGTGCAGAGCAGGCCCCACAGGAGCAATGCCCGAGGCCTGCCTGAGATGGCACCCCTCACTGTCTCCTTCATTGGGTTTATAGCTTTGCTCCAAACAGACTCAGAGCCCCCTCCCCACACCAGAAACTTGACCCTCCTCATCCCAGCCGCCATCACTCCAAGTGAGTTGTTGAAGGGCTCGGCTGGGGACAAGTAGCCCTCAGCTCCCAGATCAAGCAGGTCATAGGATTCCTAGTGGCACGAACAAATTGATGTCATAGAATAAAAGTCTAAAGTTGAAAAAAAATGGAGGGGGCTTACAGGTAAGAAGTGAGAATTCTAGCACCTTCCCTGGTCCCTCATGAGCTAGAGACACCCTGCAAAGATGGAGGGAGCCTCTGGGAGAATCAGAGGCTGGCACCAGCTCTGGAACCAATTTTAAGAGAGGGCCTGACCCCTGTTCTGTGGGGCTTTGCTGCTCAAGGGCTGACCGCGTGGCAGCATTTGGCTTCCTGGGGTCCTGTTAGAGATGTAGAAGGCGAGGCTCTGGACACCCTGCTGGGTCTGATTTGTGGGAGTCGGTGGGTAGCAGTTTCTTCAGCATTGAAGTGCTCCCTCCCACAAGGAGGCTCAGGCGGGAAGGCCCATGCTGGCTAAGGTACACCTAGCCTCCCAACTGCTTGAATTGGGAAAGACTTTAAACCTGAGGCATTGAAAGAGCCTCTGACAGCCTGGCTGGTGAGGCTGTAAAACAAAGAGGCAGATGGGATTAATCCAAGTGTGATGGAAATGGAGAAACTGAGTATTATAATTGCTCATCCCTCCTTGAGACAAAGGTTTCATAACCTCAGGCAGAACCAAAATCAGTCCCTGATGGACTGGCTCATCTGAGCCATCAGGGACACTTGGTTCCCATAAATATAGAGACTGAAAGAGAGTAGAGGGAAGAAGTTGTCACTGAAAGGACTGGGCATGAGAGAGGCGATGTTTGAGGCCCGGTCTCAGGATGGCTACCCTGAGGCTCATGGGATGTGGCCTTTATGAGGCAGAAGCAGCTCTGAAAGATCAGAATGACTCTGAACCAAATTTAAATTGGCTTTATACAACGCAAAAGCAATCAAGAAGGAATGAGAGAATGGCAAAGCAGGTAGAGGGTCTGTTCTGATCGCTCAAAGCAAAGGTGGCAAGATTTGTGTCCAGAAAATTCCTAGGTTTAAAAAAGAAGAACAGGAGCCAGGCATGGTGGTGCACACCTTTAATCCCAGCACTTGGGAGGCAGAGGCGGGCGGATCTCTGTGAGTTCAAGGCCAGCCTGGTTTACAGGGAGACCCTGTCTCAAAGAGACCAAAAAAAAAAAAAAAAAAAAAAAGGAAAAAAAGAAGAACAGGGGTTGGACAGATGGCTCAGCACAGGACCTGGGTTTGGTTCCCAGCACCAACATGGCAGCTAACAACTGTCTGTAACTCCAGTTCTAGGGGATTCAATGCCCTCTTCTGTCCTCCATGGGCATTGTGTGCCATGGGTGTACTTACAACCATGTAGGCAATACATTCATACACATAAAATAAAAAGTGAGTTTCTAGTAGTCCAAGAATTATTCACAGAAGACATAAATGATAAAACAATGAAGATTAAACAAAAGACTGAATTTAAGCCAGGCACGGTGGTGCATGCCTTTAATCCCAGCATGCAAGAGGCAGAGGCAGGTAGATCTCTGTGAGATCAAGGCCAGCCTGGTCTACATAGAGTTCTAGGCCAGCTGTGGCTACACAGGGAGACCATGTCTCAAAAAAAGATTAAACTTGACCTAGGGATAAGCAATTATTCCCCTGCCAGAGTGTTCAGTGCATGTTTCTCCTTTGCAAGAAAGTATACTAGAGATAGAAACTGCTTGCTTAGTTTCAACAGCCAGATGTGGCTGATGGAAAGGCAAATACCAGAGCCTGTCAGATTTGGGGATCCAGTTCTAAAGGCAGGAATGGCAGGCTAGACAGCAGCCACAGGCCGGAGCCAGGCCAAGAAATGTAATCCACTCCAAGGCCGTGAGGAGTGAAGACACACATCACAGTCTTGTAACAGCCTCCTCTTGTAAGGACGAGGAGGCTGGTGGTTCCTGGAAATGCCAATGTCTGTGGAAGGGGGATAGGACAACGTATCTGTGACACTGTACTCCATGTTGCTCTTTTGATGAAATAACTGATAAAAATGACGAGATCTTTCTGTATTGTGTTTAACTTTGCTCCTGTGTCTTTATTAGCATTCCCTTAGCTGCTGGATTCCTGAGACCAATTTGCATTCACTTAGAATGGTCAGCGGTGGGTTTCAGAGTGTCCCCCAAGGTTACCTTCACAGTCCTACTATTTGGCATGAGATGGTGACCTGGGCCTGTGCCTTGTTATCCTGCCCACCCTCTACTAAAAGCTTCATTACATAGATGACACAATGCCAATCTCTGAGTGCTTCACATATCTGTACAATCATCTGGAAGGTCAGTAAAGACAGCAGTTAAGAAACTTAAAGGAAGGCACCCTACGTGAATGAGGAAGAGGCACTTGCAGAAGTCAAAGGTTGGTGAATGAAAATCCCAATATAAGAAGTGATCTGCCTTCCCATGAGTTATTGGCCAAGGAGGCCCCTGGGACCCCACAAACCACAGAGTCTACTGGAAATGCTATGGGTTGTATGACAAAACAGAATAGGAAATTCCCTGTTGCTGAAGACACTGCATGCTGTAAAACAAGGAGGAATCAGGTTGAGACTGAAGTGGAGGATCTCTCCTTGCTGAAGGCTTTTATATTACTGACAGGCTCTGTGAAGTTTGTTGGGGGAGAATTATCACCCATAGTCCTGCTTGGCTGTGGAACCTGAATGCTCCAGTACTGGCAAGCCAGGCAAGATGAGCCCAGTGGTTCAAGAGTGGTACAACTGTTATGGGTCCAACCAACTGCTTTCCAGTTAGAATTAAGACCTGTTCTGCAGGAGGGAACTCACTTTTGGTACATGACAAAGCCTGTGGCTGGGGAGGAAACTGCTTTTGTTTTATCAAATGAATATCATGTGCCTATCAAATTGCCTTTGAAACATTTATGTCTACTGCTGCTATCAACATCAATCACTCACAGAAACTTCTTTCTTGCAATTGGAGGTATACTGCAGAGACTGGTCAAATTCCTGAGACTAAGTGACGGTTGCTGCATTATACTTTCCCAGTAGTCAGCCGTAGGTGGACAAAAATAATCAAATATATAATCCCCTGTGTCCAGGGCTCAGGGAACAGCACAGAAAAGGGAACCCAAAAGGTAAGAGCTGGAGAAAGTGATGGAACAGGGTAGCTGTGTCCTCGGAACTAAAAGTGTTCCCTCTTGGAGGGAAGCTCATTAAAGCTCGGGAAGAAAATGAAACTTACAGACCTCAGGGAGTAGACAAAACTCACAAGTCTCAGAAAGCTCCTGCAAGGGGTAAGATTCACAAAGTCCTTCCCCAACATTACATAAGCAGAAGCAATTGTTGACAGTTACAGAGGACGCTCCAAAGATGCGGCTTTTTGAGTTCTTCCCCGTGCTGAGGCGGGGTTTTGGATGATGCGGCCACCTTTGAGCCCCCCACATTCCTGTAAGCAACTCTTCACGGTGCGCTTCTAAGTAAGCCCAATAAACTGCTGGCTCGATAAGCTAGATTTGTGGAATGGGTTCTTGGGTTGTCAGTGCCCTCTCCAGGGTGAGCAGAAGGTAGTTCACGTCTCCCCAGGAAAAACAACTCAACAGAAGAGTTCACATGGCCCTGCTTCCGAGAACAAGTGTTACCAGAGATGATGTAAAAAGGAAGGACAGGTCTCCTCACACAGACCCATCTGACAGGCACTCACCGGTCACGCCCATGGTGGACACGGGGCCCACACGCTGCCCCTTGCGGAGCCCGTACAGGTTCATCTTGTACTTCCTTCCAGGCTCCAGGTCCCTCACCGTGGCCTCCCTCTCCTGGCCCCCAACACGCACCACCTGGGGCCGCCCGTCCCTGTCCTTGTACTGGACAGTGAAGGAGTCAAACTGGCCCTGGGGGACGGTCCAGGAGAGACTCAGGGAGTCTGGGGAGGATCCTGTCACCGTCAGCTCTCCCAGGAGTGGTTCCTCAGGGGGCTCCGGGGCCTCCGTGCTGGGCTCTGTGGGGCTGGGGGTCTCTTCCTCTGCAGCTGAGAAGGGGACACAGAAGGTGAGGCAGGGTCCCAGCAGATGTCCTTGGGGGCTGGGGAGGAGGGAGAAGCCATGGCCACCAAGGGATCCTAAGGTCAGTTCACAGTGGACCAGCTGACAGCTGACCAACATGCCTCCTCAGGGGGCTCCGGGGCCTCCGTGCTGGGCTCTGTGGGGCTGGGGGTCTCTTCCTCTGCAGCTGAGAAGGGGACACAGAAGGTGAGGCAGGGTCCCAGCAGATGTCCTTGGGGGCTGGGGAGGAGGGAGAAGCCATGGCCACCAAGGGATCCTAAGGTCAGTTCACAGTGGACCAGCTGACAGCTGACCAACATGCCTAATTTTCCAGGTTGGGTGAAATGATCTGGACAGCCACCAGCACAGCAAAGGCCTCATGACCATTACTGCCCAATGGAGAGAGCCAGCTCTGGGGAAGGCATACAGCCATAGCCTCAGCCACAGCAAGCTTGGGGCACTGACCAATCCCCAGTCACCAGCCCCCACTCACTAGTCATCACAGTGTTAGAGGGTCTACCTCCTGTCTCCACAGTCCACTCACCCGTCACCCCGACAGCAGACACAGGGCCCACACGCTGACCTCTGTGGAAGCCATACAGGTTCATCTTGTACTTGTGGTCTGGTTCCAGACCAGAGATGGTAACCTGGTCCTCATGCCCTGGTACCCGCAACACCTTGAGCTGTCCATCCCCATTCTTGTACTGCACCAAGAAGTGGTCAAACTGTCCCTCAGGAACCATCCAGGACAGGCTCAAGGAGTCAGGGGTGGCCTCTGTCACAGTCATCTCTCCCAAGCGGGGCTTCTCTGCAGGGGGCTCAGGGGTCGTGGTGGGCACCACCTGAGTGGTCACAACTTCATCCAATGGGTCTAGAGACATAAACAGAGGGACAAGTGAGGTCTCCTCTGTCCTCAGCTCACATATAAAGGATCCCTGAGGGGCAGAGTGATGGTGGGCACAGCTCCACACACCTCCTTTCTGTTCCTTCTACGTCCCTGTTCCTAGGTCCCCACCCTCATCTGCCCTCATCTCCCTCCATCTGTTAGCAGTCATGTGACTTCTCCCTGTCCCCCAGCACCAGCCTGTTCAGAGCAGGCCCCACAGGAGCAATGCCCGAGGCCTGCCTATGATGGCTCCCCATCATCTCCTGCCATCTGTTAGCAGTCATGTGACTTCTCCCTGTCCCCCAGCACCAGCCTGTTCAGAGCAGGCCCCACAGGAGCAATGCCCGAGGCCTGCCTATGATGGCTCCCCGTTATCTCCTTCCTCACTGGGCTTAGGTCTTTGTCCCCAAACAGGAACTCTCCTTCCCAGGTCAGAAAGTGGCCCTGGCCTGTCCCTGCTGTCATCCAACTCAGTGTCTCAGACTTTTGTTGAGTTCCTCCTGGTGGCCTCACACACTAACCCAGGACCCTGCGGAGGGCCACCATCTCCTCTCACTCAGCTCCCTTCCTCCCGCCCTCGTTTCACATGGTGGCCCAAGCTTTGCACACACACATCCTCCAATGCCAGATGTCAGCATTCAGTACAGGGCTGGGTAACCGTCACTCTCATCTCCTTGACTCTGGGGGGTGGTCATTAAAAGGTAACCGTTAAAGGGTTCCTGAGCTGTCTGCACATCTCAAGACCATCTTGCACCTCAGAGACAGCACAAACCCTTTGGGTTCCTCGTGGATCACGCTCTTTCTAAGGCCTAGCTTAAGCCGGTTGGACCTCGGACCTCAGTGGTCCCCTGGGTACCTGTGGGCAGGCTGACTTAGGTGTCCCTGCCAGGTCCTGCTTTGTCCCAGCTCATCCTGTGAACCTCATTACTTAGGAACATGTCAGTCTTTCTAGCTCAAGCACCCCGCCCCCAACCTATTGGATCTAGCCTATGCCTGGCTCCTGGCTCCTATATCTGTTGGTATATTGGAGTCATAGGTCAGATAACACCCTAACCATGAGGTAGGGGTATACAGTTAAGACTCCATACTCCAGCACCTCCTTCGTGGTTTCCATAGCAACTGAGCCTCTGTGAAGACTCAGGGAGGCAGCAGAATACCAGCCTGCGTATCCCCAGAGAGCTCCCGATATCTTTGCTGTGAAGAGCTTTGCTCCTCAAGGCTGAGCCTCGTCAGGATTTCGTATCCCTCACAGGCCTATCTGTTAAATGAGTTGTCTCTAGGGTGGTGCTAGTGGGAGCGAGACGAGCTCTTATAAAGTGTGACCCGAGCCACTGGAGGTGTGCCCTTGAAGGGGACAGTAGGACTCGACCCTTCCTTTTTGCTTCTGAATGTGAGTTGAGTGGTATTTCTCCACGAGTTCTGTTTTGAGTGCTGTCTCACAACAGGCTGTGAAGGAACAGGGTCAACCTGGAACTGAGCCAAAACAAACCTTTTCTCTCTATCATCTCTGATGCTTATTATAGTGAAAAGCTCACACAGGACCTTGTCTGGAATGTGGAGTGTCAGGCACTGCTGGTTACGACCCTGCTCCGTGGTGAGACCCCAGGCATGTGGAAGTGCTAAGGTGCCATGGTTAAGAACAGGGCTTCTGCGAAGATGGTAAAGTGGGACCAATCCTGGGCCCAGCCTCGCTCCCAGTCACTCATCAGACATACCCATGATGGACACAGGGCAGGCAACCCCCTGCCTATAGAGGTACATTCTGCACTTGTCCCCAGCTCCAGGTCCCTCATGGTCCCTCTCCTGGCCCTCAACATGCACCACCCAGGGTTTTCTGTCCCTGTCTTTGCAGATGGTAGAGCAAAGCAGCCCTGGGGGATGGTCCAGGAGAGGCTCTGAGACTCTAGGAGGAAACTTTCACTATCTGATTACCCAAGCATCACTCCTCTGGGTGCCCCAAGGGCTCTGCACTGGGCTTTGTGGGGCTAGGGGTCTTCATAGTATCCTGAGAGATGAATCCCAGGTGTTAACAGTGACCACCTTTACTGATGCTGTCAATAGGTATAGTAGAGACATCCAAGTAGATCCGCTCTTGCAGCAGAAGGCTCCCCCAGGGTTCAAGTGGCCTCTGAAACTGGCCATCCAGTCACTGGAGGCTAGAGAGGGTTGAACCAGCCCCACTATCCAGTCTGCTAGTTGGACTGCCATCAGACACCTTCAGAAGGCGAGTGGGTCATGTGGATCAGGAGCCAAAAGAGTGTTCATTTCCTTTGACCCAATAATCCCATTTCTGGGCATCTATCCTAAGAAAATTATTAAAAGCAGGAAAAGGTTACAGCATGGAAGAATTCATAATGCGATTATTCATGAGAGCAAAATGTGTCAGGAACCCAAGTGACCTGTAACAGATGATTAGTTTTGCTACAGGGCTTTCAACAGAGAGCATCAAATAACCATTAAAAGGATGACTCATGCAAATTGTATAGTCATAAGGTAAATGGTGCCATGCATGCAGCACTTCAAAAAGTAAGAACCAAGCTCCCGCGCTCTGCATGCAGCTGTAAAGCAGGCGAGAAAGATGCAGGCGGCGAGAGTGTCCACCCACACTGTTGGTTTGGACCTTTGTTTGGGGTGGGTTTTTTGTTTGTTTGTTGTCCTTGGCACTGGGGATTGAATCCTGGTCACCTGGACTTGCTCTGTTAACTAATGGTGGTTATTGGGTTAAAAACTGGACTGAGGGGCTGGAGAGATGGCTCAGCAGTTAAGAACATTGGTTGTTCTTGCAGAAGATCTGGGTTCGAATCCCAGCACCCACATGGCAGCTAACAACTGTCTGTAACTCCAGTCCCAAGGGATCGGAAGCCCTCTTCTGTCCTCCGCGGGCATTGTATGACACGGGTGCACTTACCTACATGCAGGCAATACACACATACACATAAAATAAAAATAATAAAATAAAAAAAAGAAAGAAATTCCAGACTCAACATTAATAAGTGAGTGAGGGATGGTAGGCAGTGATACAGATGGGACAAGAGGTTAGGGACATGGGGTAGGTGACGTGGGGGCAGGGGACACGGGCAGGGAACATGGGGCAGGGGACATGAGGGGCAAAGGACATGGGGGTCAGGGGACACAGGGGCAGGGGACATGCTGCCTTCTCTACTTGGTGTAAGCTGAGCACTGCCAAGACTGGGCAGGAGACAAGGAACAGGACCCTGAACAGTGGTGAGGAATAGCAGCTTGCCCAGGCTTAGAATTCTCCTGTGGCTTCCTATTCTTCCCCGTCCCCACAACCCAGCTGTGTGCTGACCATGTGCATAGAAATAGGCCTGTGGAGTAGGGAGCCCACATGAGCATGCGCTACTTGGATGGACACTAGGACACGAGAGGCTCGAGCTGGCAGAGATCTGCCCTCCACACAGTGACTCTAAGAGGGCAAGTCTGTCCACTTCTGGGGGGCTCTTGAGAAGCACTGGGAAGCAGAGGTAAGACTGGCTGTGTGACTAACACCCGTGGGCACCTGTGTGCAACTGTGGTGTGCTCCCTGGCTTCTTAGGGACTAGCAAATTTAACTTTCTCCTAATTAGAAATGAACTAAGTTGCCAAAGTGACAGGGAGGACAGATGGAGCACAAAAAGGGGGGGGGCATGTATTTTTCTGTTTTCCTGTGATTATAAACGGAACACTTGGAGAGAAAAAACGAAATGCTTGCCATTTTGGAAAATTTGCACAATGTAGAACAGACTAAAATTGAAAAAAAAACCCCACCAATGTGCAGAACACTGCATTCTGCTCACAAAGCATACCACCGTGGGCGCTGTGGGATGTGCGTCTTCCTGCCTGCCCCCCTACCCCACCATGCCAGTTATTGCCAAATGGTTGTGATTAGCACCCTCATGAAAATCTGTGGGCTGTGCTTTTTCTTTTTCCTCTTCTTTTTCTAGTTATTTTATTTATTTATTTTTTGAGGGAGGAAACCCTATTCTGGCTCAGAAGTGCTAGCCCATTGTGGTCAGAAGGGTGTGGTGGAACAGAGTGGTTCACATCACGGCAGCCAGGAAGCAGAGAAAAAGAATCCAGAAAGGGGCCGGGGCAAGATATAGGTTCAAGGAAATGTTCTCAGAGACTGACTTCCTCCAGCAAGCCCAGGTCCCACCTCTTACCACTGCTCAACAATGCTACCACACCGTGAGTCCACCAGAAATTCAAGTATTGGCTTGTATGTGTGCATGCATGTGCACATGTGTACACACATGTGCATGCATGTGTATGCATGTGTGAGGCTTGCTTCTCAGGCACAGACCATCTTTTTTTTGAGACACGGTCTCTCCCGGGCTACCAATTTGGCTAGGCTGGCTGGCCAGTGAGCCTTGGGGACCTTCCTGTCTGTCTCCCCAGCCCTGGGATGTCAAGCTTGTGCCTTTTATGTGAGTTGTGGGAATCAAACTTGGGTCCTCTTGCTTTTGTGGCAAGCACTTTAACTCAGTGTCCAGCTCCATTTGTTTGGTTATTGAGATAGGATCTCACTGTGAAGCCCTGATTGGCCTGGAACTTGCTGTGTAGACCTGGTTGGCCTAAAAAACACAGAGATTTGCCTGCCTCTGCCTCCCAAGTACTGGGACTAAAAGTGGGCATCACTTAGCTTGGGTCTGTGTTTTCCAATGGAACATTATGAGGTTGCACCGTGTTAAACCATTTTCTGTTGCTGCATGTCAGCTAACCTTATAGGCAGCTCAGAGTCGCCCTGGCTAGTCTGACATTGGATTGTTCCATCTGTGTGTGAGTGTGAATGTGGTCATAACAAAGAATGCTACAGATGGAAAAGTCCTGCTAAGTTGGCTTGCTCTGTGTGTGACATAGTTCACCTTTGGAAGTGGATGGTGGCTGACTGTCAGAGGACGGTCACAACGGAGTGAGACAGAGGCCTCAGGTGGACAGAGGCCAAGGTCTGTGCAGGGAGGATGAAGGAGGGAATCGAGGCTTAGCCTCTTGGGGTTGGGAGGGACAAAGAAGGTGACTGCATATGCCCACCTGAGGAAGGAGACAAACCCCTGAAGCCAGAGACTACACTCACCGGTCACGCCCACGGTGGACACGGGGCCCACACGCTGCCCCTCGCGGAGCCCGTACAGGTTCATCTTATACTTCCTTCCAGGCTCCAGGTCCCTCACCGTGGCCTCCCTCTCCTGGCCCCCGACACGCACCACCTGGGGCCGCCCATCCCTGTCCTTGTACTGGACAGTGAAGGAGTCAAACTGGCCCTGGGGGACGGTCCAGGAGAGGCTCAGGGAGTCTGGGGAGGATCCTGTCACTGTCAGCTCTCCCAGGAGCGGTTCTTCAGGGGGCTCCGGGGCCTCCGTGCTGGGCTCTGTGGGGCTGGGGGTCTCTTCCTCTGCAGCTGAGAAGGGGACACAGAAGGTGAGGCAGGGACCCAGCAGATGTCCTTGGGGGTTGGGGAGGATCCATGGCTACCAAGGGATCCTGAGGTCAGTTCACAGAAGACTTCCTTGGGATCTGGTGACCAATGGCTGACCAACACGCCCAAGTTCCTAGGTCAGTTGAGGGGACCTGGACACCCACCAGCACAGCAAAGTCCTCTATGGCTCTGTTGTCCAGAGAGACAGGCCAGTTCTAGGGGAAGGTATGTAGGCCACAGCCTTAAGTATGACTAGCTTGTGGTACTGACCAGTCCAAAGGCCCTGGTCCTCAGTCAAGTCACCAAATAGCTGAGGGCCACCTCCCATGAGTTCTGTCATCCACTCACCCGTCACCCCGACAGCAGACACGGGGCCCATGCGCTGGCCACTGTGGATGCCGTACAGGTTCATCTTGTACTTGTGGTCTGGCTCCAGGCCCGGGATGGTGACCTGGTCCTCGTGTCCTGGCACCCGCACCACCTTTGGCTGCCCATCCCCATTCCTGTACTGCACCAGGAAGTGGTCAAACTGTCCTTCGGGGACTGTCCAGGCCAGGCTCAGGGAGTCAGGGGTGGCGTCTGTCACGGTGAGCTCCCCGAGTCGTGGCTTCAGAGGCGGGGTTTCCGTGGGCTCCTCTTCAGGGACTGGAAGAGATGGAAACAGAATCTTTCCTATTTCTGGAAGGGGCTCTGCAGTTGCAATTCTCTTGGGTATGTGTCAGAAGGCAGGCTGCATCTGGGCCTACCTATGCTCTGTTTGTGATCACTGAAACCTTTCTGTGGTCTCCTTGGGGACCTCAGACGTGCTGGGCCACCTTATATCTCAGGGTCTTTGCATGTTGCATACCCGCACTTCCTTTAAGGTTTTTTTTTTTTTTTTGACAGGGTCTCACATAACCCAGGTTGACCTTGAGTTGGAGCAATGCAGCCGAGGACAAGTTCCTGATCCTCCTGCCTCTGCCTCCCAAGGGCTAGGATTCTGTAATCCTAGGAGTGCATCACCATAGCCAGCTCAAACCAAGGCTTTTATTTTTGTCTTTTTTTGTTTTTCGGGGAGGGTGGGAGTGGGGGGGACAGGGTCTCCCTGTAGCCACAGCTGGGCTTTGAACGACTATGTAGAAGACCAGGCTGGCCTTGTTCTCACCGAGATCCACCTGCCTTTTGGCCTCCTAAATGCTGGGATTGACGGCATGGGCCACCACTCCTGGTTCCAAGGCTTTTTTATTTTTTATTTATTTTTTTGGTCTTTTTGTGACAGGGTCTCCCTGTAGCCACAGCTGGCCTGGAACTCACTATGTAGACCAGGCTGGCCTTGAACTCACAGAGATCTGTCTGCCTCTGCCTCCCGAGTGCTGGGATTAAAGGCGTGTGCCACCACGCCCGGCGCAAGGCTTTTTTTGAGGATGACACGAAGTTCCGAAATTAGACTGTGGTGGTAGCTGCATGATAAGTGAGTGAGGTATGTGGCTAAGTAGTACAACTAGTACACTTGAATTTTATGACACGCAAATTATATCAAAATGCAGTCAATAGGGGCTGGAGAGAATGCTTAGCGGTTAACCGCACTTGGGAGTCTTGAGACCACCACATTGGTTCCCAGCATCTACTTGGCAGCTCACAATTTGTAACTCTAGTTCCAGGGCCTCCACGGGCACAAGGCAGGCATGTGATACACTTACATACATGCAGGTAAAATATTCACACATAAAATAAAATGAATAAATCTTTTTAAAAAATAGAACCATTGAATTGGAGTTTTAGCCAACTGGGGTGTGGTGGGGGTATAGCCACTAATAAAATTTCCTTCAGGGGAGGTTGGGAGAAGGAAGGACACAGATGGGCCAGAGTCCAGCTTGGCCGCGCCACCATGAATACACAGACTTTATTATATGCATCCTTTGTGTGTGTGTCTTTGAAAAGTGCCCCCCCGCCCGCCTTTTCCTTTCTCTTTTTGAGACAGGGTCTCCCTGTAGCCCCAGCTGTCCTGGAACTCACTATGTAGACCAGGCTGGCCTCCATCTCACAAAGGTTCACCTGCCTCTGTCTCCTGAGTGTTGGGATTAAGGGCATGCACCACTACACCCAGCCCTGAAAATTTCTCAAATATTTGTATAAGGAATTAGTTGATATTTTATGGAATTTGCCCCAGTCCCACACAGAGTTCTTTCTAGAGCCTGTGGAAAAAGCATAACGCCAGAAATACACTTCAGAGGCCTCAGCACCCAGGGACCCCTCCAGGCCTGCCCTTATCTTGGATTGGCTTTCCTCACTCCAGATCCCATCTGAGCGGAGGCACTGGAGGGTGGGGATCGGTTAGAACCTGGGGGTTTTGGGGTCCTGAGTCTCTGTTATAAGGCACAGTGGAGGTTGGACTTCCTGAGAAGCAGAGGCCCTTTACTCGTACTCACCAGTCACACCCACGGTGGAAACGGGGCCCACACGCTGCCCCTCACGGAGCCCATACAGGTTCATCTTGTACTTCCTTCCAGGCTCCAGGTCCCTCACTGTGGCCTCCCTCTCCTGGCCCCCGACACGCACCACCTGGGGCCGCCCATCCCTGTCCTTGTACTGGACAGTGAAGGAGTCAAACTCGCCCTGGGGGACGGTCCAGGAGAGGCTCAGGGAGTCTGGGGAGGATCCTGTCACTGTCAGCTCTCCCAGGAGCGGTTCTTCAGGGGGCTCCGGGGCCTCCGTGCTGGGCTCTGTGGGGCTGGGGGTCTCTTCCTCTGCAGCTGAGAAGGGGACACAGAAGGTGAGGCAGGGACCCAGCAGATGTCCTTGGGGGTTGGGGAGAAGCCATGGCTACTGAGGGGTCCTGAGGTCAGTTCAGATAAGACTGCCTTGGGACCTGGTGACCCTGCTCGGCTGATGGCTTTTGAACAGGCTCAAGCTCCTGGGGTTGACTGATGAAATGTGGGCAGTCACGAGCATAGCCAAGGTCTCTATGGAGCCTCCTACCCATGGAGATAGGCCAGCCCCAAGGGAAGACTCCCAGACTGTACTTTTGGCCATAGCAGGTCTGAGGTACTGACCAGTCCTGGCCACCGATTCCTACTCAGTCACTGGACTGAGAATCACCTCCCAGTGGGTCCCACCCTGAAGCTCCTGCATCCACTCACCTGTCACCCCGACAGCAGACACGGGGCCCACACGCTGACCACTGTGGAAGCCATAGAGGTTCATCTTGTACTTGTGGTCTGGCTCCAGGCCAGAGATGGTGACCTGGTCTTCGTGCCCTGGTACCCGCAACGCCTTAGGCTGTCCATCCCCGTTCTTGTACTGGACCAGGAAATGGTCAAACTGTCCCTCTGGGACCGTCCAGGACAAGCTCAGGGAGTCAGAAGTGGTGTCCATTACTGTCAGCTCTCCCAGGAGGGGTTTGGGGGGAGGCTCCGGGGTCGTGGTAGGCGGTTCTGAGGGTTCATCCTCTTCCTCCCAGGGCACTGAACATGGAGAGGTGGTGACCATTAGGACTTGGCTGGCCTTTGAACCCTCCTGGCTGTTTGGAAGGTTAAGAGTGCAGGAGTTCCTCTCACTCACCTGTCAGGGCCTCAATTTGAGCAGGACCTACACGCTGTCCATCATGGAAACCATACAGGGTCACCAGGTATCTGTGGTCAGACTCCAGGCCAGTGAGCGTGATGTCACTGTGGTTGCCCCCTGTGCTGACCACTTGGAGTTGTCCATCTCTGTCTGTGTACTGGACCTCAAAGGAGTCAAATTCTCCCTCAGTCACCAGCCAGGAGAGATGCAAGCTGTGTGGCGTGGCCTCCTCCACTGTCAGCTCCCTGAGGCGGGGCACAACCGCAGGAGAAGTGGGGGCCTCCGTCCAAGCTTCAGGTTGCTCTTTAGGGGCTGGTTCAGAGAGACAGGTAGAGATGGGTGACTGGTCTGTTGCTGAACAGATACTTTGAAGAGGTGAAGGAGAGAGGGAGGAGGGAGGAGGGAGGGAGGGAGGGAGGTGAAGGTGGAGATCAGCAATAGGAGCATCAAGGACAAAGGCAGAGGGGCACGACACGCGACAGGTTGCACGACTGAAATGAGACAGAGGCGAAGCCAGGGCAGAAGTAGGCACTGGCTGCCAGGGCCCAGGAGCTGAGCACAGTGGGGACGTGTGACCTCCTGGCAGGAAGATGGCACCTTAAAGAGAACTTATGCCTCCCTTGGGCTATCAGACCACTGAGACAATGCAGGCCAAGAAACTGAAATTCCCCAGGGATCTCAAGCCGGGAGAAGGCTGAAGCCTGGTACCAGCCAGCGGGATGGGATGGGACAGGGGAGGCACTTGTCTTCCAGAAAGGGGTTTCGCACAATTCCAACAGCTTGTCAGACCACCATGCAGGAGAGACTGACACTGAGACAGCGATGGGCCCATGATGGGTGGGACCATGCCTTGACAGACTGCTTAGCTACACGTACCTCTGGCCCTCTGTTTAAATCTAAACTTCGTGCCAGGCCTCCAAAAATGGACTTGGCAGCTCACTGGACCTCTTTGTTCCTCTTCCCAGTGTGGCCACATTGAACAAATCTTTCTCTGCTTTTCACTATTATTTGTGTGTTGAATTGGCTTACTGAGGGTAGGGGGCTGAGCCTGGTTTGTAACGGCTGCCAGAGCCCTAAAAACTCAGGGGACACGGGGGTGACGGAGCTGTTTTGCACCTCCCTATTATGGTCATGGTTGCGTGACTTACACATTTGCCATTGCTCAGTACTGGATGTTAAGTTATGCTTCAGTGAAGCTGGTCCCTTCCGAAAAAGAAGGGTAATGGGAATGTTAGATGGGGACTGGGTAGGAAGGAGGCTCAGTGTGTTTGGGCCACCTCATACTCACCAGTCACAGCGATGACAGAGAGGGGACCCACTCGCTTGCTTTTGTACAGGCCGTAGAGCAGCAGCTTGTACCTTCGGGCAGGGTCTAGGCCCAAGATGCTGACCTCCCTACGGTTGCCCTCCACAGGCACCAGCTGGGACTGCCCATTTCTGTCTTTGTACTGGACTGTGAAGGAGTCAAATTGGCCCTCAGGGACGGTCCAGGAGAGGTCCACGGAGTCTTGGGTCACGCTGGTCACCTGCAGCTCCTCTCCCAGTCGCGGTTTCGGAGGATGCTTTAGTTCCGTGTGGTCCACTTCATTCATGGACTCTGAGATGGAGACACAGGCAAGAAATGACTGAGCTGCAGAAGGAAGGCTTGTGACATTAAAGGGCAGGTCAGAGAGGCCTGGAGACAGAACTGTGTGGACACTGTGGGTGGGGGTGGGTGCTACCACAGGCATGGCCTGCTGCCCTGGGTCTCGGAGCAGCAGGGCAGGGCCCTGCCAGGGGAGGTCCTCACCCGTGGCGCCATCTGCAGTGAGGGGGCGGAAACGCTTCTTGCCCAGGAGTCCATAGAGGAGGAATCTGTATTTGTGGCCTGCATCCAGGGGCATGATAACGGCTGAGCGCTCATGGCCCTCCACAGGCACCAGTTGGGTTTGCCCATCTCTGTCTTTGTACTGGACCACAAAAGAGTCAAAGTGGCCCTCAGGGACGGTCCAGGTCAAGCGCAGAGAATCCATGGTGGGATCTGTCACCCATAGCTCCCCAAGGCGGGGAGGAGCCACTGAGCTGGCGTCATGTCCGGTGGCTGATGGAGAGGAAAGTTTCTTGTGTTTATTTTTTCCTAAGTGATTCTCTGATCACCTCCCACTAGGTTTGGAAAAACCCAGAATGGCCCAAGTGGTCAATGTTTCCCCAGATATTTCCATCACCCTCCTGTCCTGTCCATCTCCATCTGGCCAGAGCCTCCTCCACTTGACCGTGTGGGGACAGGTCTTCTGTCCTGAGTCACTCCCGTCAAGGGACTTCCTAACTTCCCTCCTCATTTTGCCCTTCTTGTTGACCAGGCTCCTCTGATTTCCTAGAGGCTTCTCTCCACGGGGCACAGTTTACAGTGACCTTCGTCTCTGTTTCTTTCTACCCAGAAGTCCCTGAGTGACCTCACTGGCCCCTGGGGAATTGCTAGGGTGCAGAGACTGGGGGGGCGGGGCAAGCAGGATGCGATGGGGGTTGGTCTTGCCTAGCTTCCTGCTCCTTTCTCTGCACAGCAGCTAGATGCAGAACACTGACTCCGCAGAGCTCGGAGGGGGCCTGGGGCTGCCTGCACAATGTGTGTTGTGGGGGCTGGTGGAGGGGTGACATGGGGGAACTCTGACAGAGAAGGGAATCCCATGGCTGCCAAAGGAGCCATTAGGGCCTGGGAAGGGGCTGGCCTGCCGCCCTCCTGGACAGTAAAGCCACTGACGGCATTGTTATTGCAAGAGGCCTCTGGCAACGGGGAGCCCCTAGGGGCAGAGGAGGGCCTGGACCGAACCCTGCGAAAGGGCCCAGCTGGGTAGGACTCCTCTGGCTCCCAATTTCCAAGGCTCCAGGAGGGCTGAAGAAGAAGGAGAGCCTCTAGCAGGTGTAGATGGGAGGCCAGAGGGCTAGAAGCCTGGGCATTAATTGGAGGCAAAACCCTCAGGTTCTTCTTCCATGGGGGTGGGGGTGGGAGGTGCCCCCACGTCAGAGGAGGACAAACAAGGTGAGAGGAAATGCCAACAGGGTGAATAGAGGCAAGGACAGGCCCACCTCCCGGTCCATGCTTGCTGTGGGCTGGGACAGGCACGAAGAAGAGGAGGCCAGAAAAGAGTTCAAACAACTTGGGACAGGCTAAGGCCTCAGGCGGGGTCTCAACTTAGGCCTAGGGTAGCCCTCACCTGTCTTTGCCTCCACAGAGACTGGGATACGTCGTTTCCCATCCTGGATCCCGAAGAGCAGGAACTTGTATTTCCTATTGGCCTCCAGGCCTGGGACGGTCACCTCACGCTGGTCTGCTGCGGCCGGCACCACCTGGGGCTGCCCATCCCTGTCCTTGTACTGGACCACAAAGGAGTCGAATTCACCCTCAGGGACAGTCCACGAGAGGTCCACAGAGTCTGGGCTCACAGATGTCACTGTCAGTGCCCCCAGGTGTGGCTCCAGGGAGAACTTGGCAGTTGGTACTGGAGCTGGTGGGAGGGGGTCTAGGGAGAGAAGACAGAGCACAACTGAGATCCCTGAGGAGACACCTGGCTCTGCAGGTCTCGGGGGCTGGAGCTAAGGTGGGGAAGAGCTTCTTCTTTAGGGGCCTGTAATAGCCTGATCTTCCATGGTCACTATGGGATGCCATCACTGTGATGTCATCGCACTAGTGACTCTGTCACCACAGAAAGACCTGTTATCTCAGAAATGTCAAAACCTTGTTTGCATTCATTATCCCTTAGTAACAAGTTGGCAAAGAAGTCTAGGTATTGCCTCGTCCTAACTCAGCATGTTAAATGTCTTTACAATGGCATGCTGGTCTCTTAGTATCCACAAGACTGATTCTGTGACGCCCCAAATCCTAGAATGCTCAAGTCCTTTGCGTAAGATGGAAGTGTCTGCATCTTCCTGAGAAGTTTAGACTATCTTTAGGTTACTTACCTACGGCAATGTAAATGTTATAGCCGATAACTGTATTTGTTTTGGTTTTTGTTTGTTTTGTTTGTTTTGTCTCATTATGCAGTCCTGGCTGTTCTGGAACTCACTATGTAGATCAGCTTGCCTTAAACTCAGTAGACACTTGCCTGCTTCTGGCTCCTGAATGCTGGCATTAAAGATGTCCACCGCCATGCTCGGCAATATCTATGTTGTTTATGACAAGTAAAAAAGACCTGCACCTGTTCCATACAGACATGATGTGTGTGTGTGTGTGTGTGTGTGTGTGTGTATTCATGCAGTGCAGGTGCTTGTGCTTGGGTGTGTGTGCATGGAAGACTAGCGGGCACTGGTAGGTGTTGTTCCTCAGGAGCTGTCCCCTTGTTTATTCTAAGACAGGGTCTCAAGCCCCAAGAATCTTCCTATCTGCCTCCCTGGTGCAGGGATTACAAGTGAGCACCACCATGCCCAGCTTTTTACGTGTTCTTGGGATCTGAACCTGAGTCCTCATGCTTGCATAGCAAGCACTTTATCAACTGAGCCATCCCCCTTGCTTTGAGAAGGGACATTAAAAATATTGTTTTTTTCTGGGGCTGGCAAGATGGGGCCTGGTGAGATGGCTCAGAACGTAAAGGCACTTGCTGCCAAGACTGACAACCTGAGTTTGTGCCTCTGGACCACATGTAGAAGGGGAGGACTCCTGCAAGTTGTTTTCTAAACTTCACACATATGTGTACACACAAAAATAAACAAATTCAGGGCTCCATATATGGTCTCCAGTCACTTGGGAAACCTGCAGATCTGGAATGCTGACTATGTCAATATGATCAGCGTCCTTTGTAACATATGCATTTTATTTTCTAGATGTTAATAGATCTCTCTAGAGATCTCTCTAGATGCCCTGAGAGAGAATAGGGGTTTCACCAGATGCCTTGGCATACAAGTCATGACAAGTCAATGTCCAGGAGTCATGAGAGGGAGGGGAGCCAGGAGCTGAGGGAGGGCTGGCCTCCTTGAGGGCTGAAGTTGGATTGGATCAGAGGGAAACAGGACTCAGAGCGTCAGCCAGGCCGTCTGAGAAGCAGTTCAGAGATGGGTGTTGCTTAACCCCAATGAAGAAGGGCAGAAGCTAGAGACAGCTGCTGTGTCCAAGCCACAGCAGGGTTGTAAAGAGAAGGGAAGGAAACAGCTGGAAAGAGAGAGAGAGAGAGAGAGAGAGAGAGAGAGAGAGAGAGAGAGAGAGAAAGACTGAGGGAGATGATGGAGGCCAAATGGAAGGACAACATTCTGTCAGGGTCAGGGGTGGAGTTCAGATGAGGAAGCCACTGAGGGGGGAAAGTTCCAGCCCTGGGGAAGAGCCAAGCTAAGCTATCTGTGAGTCTGGGAAGGGACCTGTAGGGACACAGTCTGATGAGTGAGGGAAAAGCTGGGACAAGGGTCTTGAGGAAGAGCTGTGAGTCAGCAGGGACAGAGAGGAAGAGCTGTGAGTCAGCAGGGACAGAGACCGCCTGGCCCTCACTTACCTGTCATGGCTACCACAGAAAGGGGACCCACACGTTGTCTGCCATGTAGCCCATAGAAGTTCATCTTGTATTTTCTTGAAGGCTCCAGGTCAGGGATGGTGACCTCACGTTGGTCTGCAGCCACAGGCACCTCCTGGGGCTGCCCGTCCTTGTCCTTGTACTGAACCGTGAAGGAATCAAACTGTCCCTCAGGAACTGTCCAGGAGAGGCTCACAGAATTGGGGGTCACACCTGTCACTGTCAGCTCCTCCAGGCGTGGCTCCAGGCGGGGCTCAGTGGCTGGAGTGGTCTCTTCTGGTTGAGAGGCTGGGATAGAGAAGACAGGATTGTTTGAAAAGTGTCCCACAGGTGACGTGATAAAAAACTGTGTCAATCAACAACGTCTATCCACCAGTAAGAGTCAGCAAATGGGAGTCAGCAAGATGGCTCAGCAGATAAAGGTGCTTCCAAGTTAGCCTAAGGACCCAAGTTCAATCCCCAGAACCCAGAACCCATGTAAAGGTGGAACGAAAGGAAAAGTGGAAATCTGCATAGCTGTCTCTGACCTCCACACACGCACCATAACACAAATACTGACACATGCATCATATACAGAATAGTAATAATAAATGTTTTAATTCACCAAGTCCTTGCCAAGTGTCAATCTGGGCTTGCTGGCGGCGGGGGAGGTATGTCAACAGTCACCAGAGTGTCTGAAATTCATCTGTCAGTGAGTCCAAATCCATTCCTATCAGCCCTTGCCCTTATTTGGATACCTAGCTGGTGCCTCAACGTCAAAACCCAAACTAGGCTTCCAGGTGTCCTGGACCCCTGCACCTTGCAGTGTCCCGACTCTGATGAAATAACCAGCTGACTTTCCCAGCTACATGGGTGGAAATCCTTAGAGTCATCCTGTGTTCTTTCTGTCTTGAATGGCCCCATGGGTAAGTCTTGTGCACACATCCTTGGCCTCTGCTTCTCCTCCCCCACCATAGCCATCTCTACACCCAAACTGTCTCGTACTGGATGTTCACATGCATCACTTTTTCCTTTGCCCTTGTCTTCTTTGGTCTATTGGTTGGTCACGACAGGGGTCACATTGCCACGTTGCTCAAGGGCCTCTCTCCAGAGAAGGCTTCACAGACAGAAAAAAAATCATGTTCTTTTTGTTCGTTTGGGTCTTGTGTAGCCCAGGCTGCTCTTGAACTCACTATGTAGTCAAGTTCAAGAACTTGAACTCCTAATTTTTCTGTAATCCCAGGTGCTAGGGTTACAGGGATGTGCCATT
>NW_008358192.1:267398-287859 GCF_000622305.1 Nannospalax galili | reverse complement strand
GAGACAGGGTCTCCCTGTAGCCCCAGCTGGCCTGGAACTCATTATGTAGACCAGGCTGGCCTGGAACTCTGAGATCTGCCTGCCTCTGCCTCCCAAGTGCTGGGACTAAAAGCACCACCAAGCCCGGCAAAAGTCAGGTTCATACAAAGGCCTCTCATGTCCCCTGCGGCCCCCCGCCCCACTCCAAACCATGCTTCACTGCCTGCTGTTTCGGCACTGGAGGGTGAGGATCACCACTTGCCAGTCTCCCCCTCCGCAGGGGAAGGTGGCTGCGTTCTCGAGCCTGCTCCAGATCTTTCCGCAGGCACTCACTGTGTCCTGAGTCAGGCCCTTACCCTCTCACTACTGGGCTGTGCCTTCCTCCACAGCTCTTACCCCATCACACATGGCACCAGCTAGGTTATTCCAGCAACTTGTTCCCTGCCCACTCTGTTAGAGTGTGACGCAGAGTTTGGGATCTTCCACTGGGTCGCACTGTCTGGTACACGGTGCACCCACAGAATGCTTGTTAAATACGTGAGTGTCCTGCTGGTTCCTGCTGTCAGCAGAGTCTGTTGGTGACTGCAGAAGGAGGTCCCAAGAAGCAGAATGGTAGAGTGGGCAGATGGGAGCTTATTTCTCTGATTTCCAGAGAAGGCAAGGCTAGACCAAGACAGGTGAAGCCTGCCCCAGATGGCGATGCTGACCAACAGGAGGCTGGGTGGGAAGGAGGGATGGAGGCACAGGCAATGAGGTGGGGCAGAAACTGCCCGTGACCACCAAGTCTGACGCTGGTGGTTTGACTTAATGGGAAAAGGTGACACTGTGTCTGCAGAAAACGACAGCCCCCTTGTTGACTGATGACAACATTCCGGCCTCTCAACCAGAAGTCCTTGAGTTTGAAGGGCTGCTAGCTAGCTGAATGAATTCCCTTAGACAAGAGAGCAGCAGGTGCTATGCCAGGCCTTACAATCACCCACTCAGCAGGCTCCAGCCCTCCAGCGCCTGTTGCCCTGGTAATGAACATGGAGGCTTGTTCCTTCCTCACAGGCCACTTCTATTTTATCCAAGACATGTACAATGCATGTTTCAAAATAGCCTCAGAACACAGTTGGTGATCTGGCCACACGTGGGTCTGAGGGAAAGCCAAATGAGCTGAGAACACCCCAACACACTACCTCATTGTAGACAGAGTGGGTGGCACTTGAAAAAGGAGGATGCTGGAGTTTCAGGAAAAGAGAAGGTTTTCAAGATCACAGAAAAGAACAGGGGACCCCAGGAATGGAACTCGAGTTGCTGGACTCTTTCCTCTACTGCATTGCTTCAGTTAAGACCTGACTGACCTGGATCAGGGCTGCACAGAGCTCACTGTGGTTCCCTGGCACAGCGGGACAGATGTTGACAGAATGTTCTAGACCTGGCATGAACTTTCAGCCTGCTACCTCAAGCCCCAAGGAGGGTAACTCAGAAGTATTCCCTTGCCCTGGCCCTGACTGAGGCCAAGAAAGGAAATCAGGCATGGAAGGTTCTGGAAGCTAAGCCAACAAGATCCCTCTAAAGTTGAGCTTTGAAAGTACAGAAGTAAAGTATGGGAAAACGTGTCTGTTTTTCTGCCTTTAAGTTTCTAATCTTTTTCCTGTGACAAAAATTGTTTTTTCAAAGAGGTATGCCTTTGTTTTAGTGATCAAAGGAGACCCTCGTGACCAGGCGGGGAAGGTCAGAAGAAGGTCCTAGTGGTGTCGTTGCCCGCTCAGCCTCCTGGGCACAAGCTAGGCCCATTGTGGAAGCCAAGGCCCTGTAATTGGCCCAAGGGAGGAGGCAGGAGGGCTGTTTCCTGCTGTAGTTGCCCTCGGTGAGCATTAGAAAACCCAGAGCCGTCCTGAGAGGACAATGTCTGATGCATATTCTGGCCCTCAAAGCAGGTGAATCAGCAAAAGGGGACAGGTGGATCCCGCACCTCAACACATGGAGGGTTGGAGTGGTCAGAGCTGCACCCAAAAGCACACTTGCTGTGTGCCAGGCCATTCTTAACGATTTGTCTCTGTCAACTCGTTTAGTCCTCACAACATTCCAAGAGGCAGGAGTTCGCCTCAGTTACAGACAAGGAAACTACAGCACTGGAAAGTGAGAACAGGTGCCAGGCCACAAAGCAGCCTTGCCGTCCCAAGCAGATGGGGGACCATCACTGTGTGGCAGCTGGGCACTCACTGGCCACAGGGACGCTGGACTAGCAGTAAGAATAGAACCACACCCCAGTCACACTCACCGGTCACGCCCACGGTGGACACGGGGCCCACACGCTGCCCCTCGCGGAGCCCATACAGGTTCATCTTGTACTTCCTTCCAGGCTCCAGGTCCCTCACCGTGGCCTCCCTCTCCTGGCCCCCGACACGCACCACCTGGGGCCGCCCATCCCTGTCCTTGTACTGGACAGTGAAGGAGTCAAACTCGCCCTGGGGGACGGTCCAGGAGAGGCTCAGGGAGTCTGGGGAGGATCCTGTCACTGTCAGCTCTCCCAGGAGCGGTTCCTCAGGGGACTCCGGGGCCTCTGTGCTGGGCTCTGTGGGGCTGGGGGTCTCTTCCTCTGTAGCTGAGAAGGGGACACAGAAGGTGAGGCAGGGTCCCAGCAGATGTCCTTGGGGGTTGGGGAGGAGGGAGAAGCCATGGCTACCAAGGGGTCCTGAGGTCAGTTCAGAGAAGACCGCCTTGGGACCTGGTGGCCCTGCTCAGCTGACAGATAACAAACATATTCACACTTAGATCAGTTGAGGGGACCTGGACAGCTACCAGCAAAGCAAAGGCCTCTATGGACCCTGGCTGGGGAGACAGGGCAGCCCTAGGGAAAGGCGTACAGACTACAGGTTCAGTCAAAGCAGGCTTGGGGTACTGATGAATCCCTAACCACCAATCCCCACTTGCTAGTCACCAGAGGCCTGGAAGGTCACTCCCAGTGGGTCCTACCCTGGGCTCCTACAGTTTACTCACCTGTCACCCCAATGGCAGACACGGGGCCCACGCGCTGGCCACTGTGGATACCATACAGGTTCATCTTGTACTTGTGGTCTGGCTCCAGGCCTGGGATGGTGACCTGGTCCTCGTGTCCTGGCACCCGCACCACCTTTGGATGCCCATCTCCATTTCTGTACTGGACCACGAAGTGGTCAAATTGTCCCTCAGGGATCGTCCAGGACAGGCTCAGGGAATCAGGAGTGGAATCTGTCACAGTCAGCTCCCCCAGGCGAGGCTTCTCAGGGGGCTCTGGGGCCTCTGTGCTAGATTCTGTGGGTCTGGGGGTCTCGTTCACAATGTCCAGTGGGGCTGAAAGAAGAGACAGGGGATACAGTTATTCATGGTGTCTGGCCTGGCTAGTCAACAGGGACACCAAAGCCTCACCATCCAGTCACTGATAGGTCAGGAACATGCTCCTGCTAGGTCCTGTGGGTCCTGCCCACCCACAACAGTCTCTAAGGAAAGCATTGCTGAGGTGGGGCTCCTGTCTAGAGCGGAAGAAAGGTGAGTTCAGGTGGGGCTGGGAGAGCCCTGCTTCTTCCTGGCCAGCTCTGGACTTACAATTCCATTGGCCCCTAACTGCTCAGCAGGGTTACATGAGATTGAGGGACAGGGCATAGGGAAGCCAGCCCTACAGGAGGAACGGGGGCCGGGGGGTGGTGAGGAGGAGGGACAAGAGGAGAGCTGTGGGCAGGGAGGAGGGAGCAAAGGAGGTTACTGACCACGCTGGCCTCAATCTCACAGAGATCTGCCTGCCTCTCTCTCTCAAGTGCTGGGGTTAAAAGCATGCGCCACCATGCCCGGCTCAGTTAATCTTTTATTTTATTTTTATTCTTTTTAGACGAGGTGTCACTATGTGGCCCAGGCTGCCCTGGAACTCACAATCCTGCCTTGGCCTCCAGAGCGCTGAGATTTACAGGCATGCTCCACCACACCTGGCTTGAAGTCAGATATCCTAAACAGCTTGGTGTAGTGTCCTAATCATGATCCTCACTTGACAGAGGGGAGCTGGGCACAGTGAGGTTGAGTGACTGGCACAAGGTCCCATAGGCACCTTGTTGGGAAGCCAACAGTAAGAGCCAGGTAGTTGTTTCCAGAGTGTGCTCCCCAGCAGTATGCTCCCAGCGAGGGCATGGCCCCGGATGGGAGGGTCTGGGGACACAGAGGAACAGGCTAGGACTCAGGGCCTGGCAGGGAGTCAGGAGTGGAGACTAAGAGGTGTGCTTTCTGACTGGGAAGAGCACTGGTACGCTGGTTCCCTGGATCTGCCACCCCTGACCAGAGTGGCCATGTGGTGAGGGTGCAGGCGTGGTGACAGAAGCCCAGCAGTGGCAGCCAGGGCCTGAATAGGGTCTGGAAGGAGCACATTATCAACTAGAATGAGGACATCGTGGCTGAACGGAGGACTCTGTGGAGGACAGTGGGGTAGAAGAGAGGCACAGCTGCTTGGAATGGGGAAGTGGGGTCTGTTCTGCGGAGCTGGAGCTGGATGAGGAGTCCTGGGATGTGGGGACAAGAGCGCCGCAGGGAAGGAGCAAGGCCCAGGCCTGAGCAACCATGGGAAAGAGAAGGTGGTGCTGGGCCAAGTCCTGCTCCAGGTCTGGGGCCAGTAGGGGAGGGAGACAGAGGTGTGTGGCTCTGACTCACCCGTCTTGGCCACCAAAGACACGGGCCCCACACGCTGCCTGCCACGCAGCCCATAGAGGTTCATCTTATACTTCCGGTTGGACTCCAGGCCAGGGATGGTGACCTCATTCTCCTCCCCCGTGATGGGCACCGCCTGAGGCTGCCCCTGTGCATCCTTGTACTGGACCACAAAGGAGTCGAAGGGGCCCTTGGCCACAGTCCAGGACAGGCGCAGAGAGTCTGGGGTCACGCCAGTCACCGTCAGCTCCCCCAGGAGGGGCCGCTCAGGGGACTTGGGGTGAGGTGGTTCTTTCCTCTCTGGGGCTGTAAACAAGAAGAGTGAGCCAGGTGCAGAATGGGCAGCTGGGATGGGCTTTAGGTTTGGACCTGGGGTGGGGGTGGGGTCACTCTATGAGTGAGTGCTGAAACCCTGGGAATTCTGATGTAGCCAGAGTATGACACACCTTCTGGGCCTTGGGGAGCATGCTGAATGGGATGGAAGGGGCCCAGTGTGGGGGAAGCTGGCTGCCCCTCAGTCCGGGAGTGGGGCCAGGATGCTGGAATCAGCCATCTTGCCAGGAGGCCCAGCTGGTTCCTGGCTGAGAGTAAGCGTATAGAAAGTGGGAAGAGGTCACAGGGGGCATAGGTGGCAGCCACTCACCAGTAGTGCCGTCAGCCACGAGGGGGCCGTACCGCTTCTTGTTGGCAATTCCAAACAGAGTGAATCTGTACTTGTGATTGGGGTCTAGGGGGGAGACCACCACTGAGCGCTCGGGCCCCTCCACTGGTACCACAATGGGCCGTCCTTCCTTGTCTCTATATTGAACCATGAAGGAGTCAAACTGGCCCTCAGGGACCGTCCAGAAGACATGCAGTGAGTCTGGGGTAGGGTCTGTCACCCACAGTTCTCCCAGGCGAGGTGGGGTTCCTGGGCTGAGTTCGCTCTGAGGCACTAGGAAGAGGTGGTGGAGAGAAGGGAAGGGTCATAGGAGAAAGGATGTCTTGTGAGGCACAGCCTGCTCACTGTAACTGTATGGAGATTTGTGACAGAGGGAATCCAGGCCAAAAGCCAGCCAGCGCTCTGCCCTGCTGGGTGTTAAGGAGGAGCTTTGCCACTTACAGGAAAGGGTGGCATCTTCTAAGTGGCCTAAAGCACTGTAGGACCTCACTGACTGTTCACAACCAAGGGGCAAGAGGCTCAGAAAGGAGAGGAGGAGCCTAGCCAGCCCTTTCCCTTTCCGTACAGCCAGGGAAATGGCCCCAAGGCACCCTCCATACATCCAGTCTATTGTCTAGCTAGTTTCTCCTCTGAGAGAGAGCAGGATCTTGAGGTGTGCTGGTGTGGGAAAACCTCCAACTTTGGGTCCTCTTCCTTAGGACACTCACTCCCTTGAGGCTCCCCACCATGGCCTGGGCCCCTCCCTCGCTGCCATTTTTCTGTCCCCAACCTGACCGACTTTCTGTGTATATTTCCATCTGTCTTCTTTTCTCTTTGTTCCCAGAAGATTCCAGAAGGCTGTCTGAACCTCCATCACCCCAACCCAGCTCTGTTCTCCACCAGGCAGCGCTCATAGGCCAGCAGTGACCTGGCCTTTGCTGAGTCCTGTGGACACTCGAGAGCCCTTGACTCACTCCTCTGCCCTCTGACTAGACCCGCCACACCCTCCTCTGCAGCATCCTGGACACTAACTACCCTGGTGCTCCTCTACCTCTGCTCCTGCTAGGTGGTGGCCATCCCTGATATCTGGGACCTCCCCCCTGCTCCCCCACATCCTCTCCAGGCCTTCTCTCTGCTCTCCACAGCTATGGGATTGCAGGATAGCCCTGAGGCCCCACCAGGCAACTTCTCTCTGTACCACTCAGGGCTGCTGTAAAGTGTGCCTGCCACTGTTCAGGAGCCCCCTGAGCTCACCTGACTTCAGAAACACTCAGAAGGTGTCTGTCTGAGTCCCACCCTACATGGCTCCCCACCTGCTGTTCCTGCCTGGGGAACAAAATTGGCCCATCCAGAGACCTGGGACTTGCCTAGGCCTCCTGGCTGTCCTTCAGCCCTATGTCCTGTCCCAGCACCACCATCCCAGCCAGGCTGCCATCAGCCATCGGGTCTCACCAACTCTCAACTCACTTGTCTAACATGTCCCTGTAGCAGGCACTGTATTTGTCAGTAACTAATCATGCCACGCTTGTACTCAAAGCCTCTCAGGTCCCTTAGGGTTCCTCAAGTGAGGGCCAAGCCACCCTACACAGCACACAGAGCCCCAGGACCAAGGCCTTCAGTTCCCCATGCTCTCCAGCCACAGGAAAGAGTGACATGGATTATCCTGGAGGCCACCACTTCTGCCTGTGCCTCCTAGGCATCGCACCCCCCATCTCCCTCCCAGCCCGTCTGCCTGCACCTCCTTCCTCAGCCCTCCTCTGTTGCCCAACACTGCTTTCTCTTCAGCAGAGACTCAGCACAGCTGTCCTGGATCATAGACAACCTTCCTGGACCCCAAAAGCTCTGAGATGACCTCCTTCAGGACGGTACAGAGGGTAGTGATGGGGAGGGGCGTCTGCTGTCTGTCACTCACCGATCTTGGCTTCAGCCACCAAAGGGCCATGCCTCTTCTTGCCGACAAGCCCATACAGGACAAATTTATACTTGCGTCCCGGTTCCAGGGATGTGATGGGTGCTGTGCGCTGGGGCCCCTCCACAGGCATCACCTGGGGTCCATCTTTGTCCTTGTACTGGATCATGAAGGAGTCAAATTCCCCCTCGGGGACAGTCCAGTGCAGAAGCAGGGAGTCAGAGGTCAGGCCTGTCACTGTCAGCTCACCTAGGCGAGGCGGGACTGACGGCTTCCCAGGCTGATTCTCAGTCCTGTCTGGGGTTTGGGAGACAAAGCAAAGCATGTTGGACCAACCGTTAGCTTTCTCCCTAGCTCCTACCCTCTCCTCTGTCACTCCACCTAGACACCTCCATTCCCTGCCCCTCAGCCCTCCCAGGAAGAGGGCATTTCCTCTGCCTTTCTGTTGCCACCTCCCCACTGCTGCTTCAGAGCAGTCCGCAGGCTTCTCGGCCTCCAGCCACTCTTGCCCCTGCCATCCTCTCCCAGTGGACATCTTCTTCTAGAATTGGACCAAGAGTCAGCTACCCTCATTCCACAAAGTGGACCAAGAAGGGAATGAGAATCAGAAACCCCAGAACCTGTTCTGCTTCTACAAATGTCACCCATCTCCAGTGTCTGGATGGCAATAGAGCCCACACACAACCGAAGGAGACTCCATCCCCAGCAAAATCTGGCTGATGGGCTCACAGGCGCCAGATCCCCAGGGTGGCGGTACTGGGGGTTGAGGGCCAGTGTTGGAGCCAGAGGCCTTTCCAAGTCCACCTTGGGTTCTACAGCCCAGGGAAGAGCAGAGGGGCATCCAGGAAGTGGGGCAGGCAGACAGACATACAGCAGGGCTACAGCCACCCTCTCATAGTTCCTAGCCCAACCTCAACTTCCTCTAATGGCGTTATCATCATTATGACATCCCTCCTCCATCTGCCTTCCTTCTGAACCCACAAATCTTTCTCTCCTCTATTTCTTCCTATCCTCCAGTCAGGTCTGCCTCTCACTGGCCTCTTAAATTTGGTCCCACCTCTGGTGTCCTGAGATGGCCCCAGCTCCTCCCCCTGTCTCAGGACAGTGGTCTGAGCACAGTCCAGTATATACCCATAATGCCTTGGTAGGTGATGGGAAAAGAGGGCTTGCCCCCAGGGGTGATCCCATGGAGGAACAGTGTGTAGGGGGCTCCGGGAGGGGGCGGGGGCACCAGAGCTTGTCGGACATCTCCCGGCAGCAGTTCCTCATGCGTCTGCGGCCCCTTGGCCACCAGCAGGCGCAGCTGGAAGTGGGCAAAGGTGTCGGGCTGGGCAGTCCAGGCCACTTGGAGGCGCCCTGTCTTGTCTCTGCCCAGCACCTTCAACTCTCCCAGCTCCTGCGGGTGGTGCTCCAGGATCAGGATAGGGGCCTGGGCCCCTTGGGTCGTGGAGGGGCCTGAGGGAGGAGGCTCATCAGTAGCCTCCAAGAGGCCAGAGGGTAAGGACCCTGGGAAGAGGCGGAGCAGAGCGAGAGAAACAGGAGAGGGAGTATGAGAGCAGGAAAGGACCTCCAGCCCCGGTGCCCTCCAGCCTCTCCACTAGAGAGCTTCCCGCTCTTTCTGCTGCGGCCCTAGAATCTCCTCCCATGCCTGGCCTAGTCCTCCAGATCCCCTCATCCAGCCCAATACAGAGCAGTCAGGCCTGGCTTAGGGCAGGCAATGACACAGTCTGTCATCCCTTCCTGCTTGAGGCTTCCATGACCTCATGCCCCCTCCCAAATTTCATGTTCCTCCCCACTCCTGACCCTCCACCGCCCCCCACTGGTGGTGCTCTGCCTTCCATTAGTGCTGCAGTGAGAAGCCTGGAAGAAAGGGATGGTGGTGTTAGGGAGGAAGAGGGCGGTTGACAGTAGGAGAGACTCAAGAGAGGCTGTGGGGGTGGACGTCCAGCTCCGGTGGCATCTGGGCCCTATGGAGGAAGAAGAGGTCCACTCCCACCCTGCAGTCACAAAGCACCCTGCCCCCAGGGCTGGGCATCCGTCCTGTAGGAGAGACCAGCTGGAGGGGAGCCCAGTGTGGAAAAGCAGTTCAGGAAGCAGTGGTTTCACTCCCCACATCCACTTGCCGCCTGATGGCTTAAGGTCACCCTCGAGCAGTTCTGATGTGTCGCTTCAAGGTCAAAGCTAAATTGTGGGAAATAACCACAGACCACAGGTCTCAGCTGCCCTCACCACAGTGAGTCAGACTGGGAATCCCTGGTTTCAATCCCACCCCTGAAACTGCTGGGTGGATCTCTGCAGACGCCACAGGGAGGCCACCTGGGTGCCTTGTACTGCCTGCATCAGGGGTGTCCAACTGCAGGTCTGTGTGGCCTAGGATAGGTATTGGCAGTCCTGCACAAAGCTGTAGACTTGCCGAAAACATGGTGTGTGTGTGTGTGTGTGTGTGTGTGTGTGTGTGTGTGTGTGCGCGCGCGCGCGCGCGCATGTGTATTTTGCAACTGGATTGCAAGGTTTTTGAATGTGCTCTTTGCAGATAAAGTCATGTCACAATGGCAAATGGCTGTAACAGCCATTGTCAAAGAGTCTCCAGACCCCAGGTGGGCACCAGAGGGCTCCAAAGACCAGGTCTGCTTGGCTTTGAGTGGCCACAGGAGGATGTCAGGACCCTGGGATAGGGTAGCTGTCAGCGACACTGGAGGGGGTGCTTTGTGAGGAAGTCTCCTGCAGCCTGGGCCAGGAAGGGTCTGAAGGGTGGTGGTGAGGGGTGGAGGTCTAAGCAGCCAGGCAGTGAGGGGCACAGCTCGGGGCTGCAACCTCCAAGGCAGGTGATGCTGGACAGGGGTTGGGTGGTCCCAGGCCCCAGCCCACACTACCTGTGGTGGTGATGAAGGCGTAGGACTTGGAAGTCTGCCCTGCCCTCACCCCGTGGACCTCCACGTGGTAAGTGGTGCCAGGCCTGAGGTTGGGCAAGCGGACGGTGCGCTCTGTGCCATCCACGGTCAGCTCCCCGATGGGACCCTCGGCGGGTGGCAGTGGCCGCCAGCGCAGCACTACACGCTCGAATTGGCCCCGGAGCCCATCGAGGGACAGAAGCAGCGCGCCGTCGGCTGCACTTCCCAGCACCTCTGGCTTTGGGTGTCGGGACGCGGTCACCGGGTTTGCGCCGCCGGCGGGCATTGGGCCTACGTCGCCCTGGTCCGAGTCCCGCTTCCTGGTGCCCGGGGCTGGACTGGCGGTAGGGTGGGGGCGACGCGGCTTGGGTGCCGGGGGCCCCGCGGTCCGATGGCGCCGCAGGAACTCATGGATGTGGCGCGCCACCGATGCGTAGGTCTGGTTGGCCCGCAGCGGGTAGCCGTGAGCTCGCAGGTAGCGCTCCAGGTCCTGCACAGTGCCGCGGAAGCGACCCAGCTCCGCGGTCAGGTTGCCCCACGGCCGTCGGGGAGGCTGGGGCAGGCTGGGCCGGGGCCGCCACTCCTCCACCTCTGGGGGCCGCGAGGGCCGGGAGGGCCTTGGAGGCCGGGGACGGGGGCTGGGGGGTGGGACTTGGGGGCGCACCTCCGAGTAACTGTAGTGGCCTGGTGCTGCCGAGTGAGAAAGGGGGGAGGGGGGAGCAGGTCAGTGTCAACTCCCCCACCCTGTGCTCCTTCCACCGTGGCTCCCCCACCCCCCACCTGAGCCGAGGCCTCTTCCCTGAGCCCCAGCCCCACCTAGAAAAAGAACCAGGGCAGTAAGTCAGTGTCCCAGGAGCCCCACCCGGACCCTTGCCCTCCAGGCCCAGCTACTGTTGGTGCCCTAGAAAGAAGAGAAGTCAGCAGGCCCAGCTGTGAATTGGAGAGAACAGAAGAAAATGTGCGCTACCGGTAAGAGGGCATCCTCCTGTCACAGGAAAAGGAAAGAAAGATCAGGGCATCTGTTAAGAAACCTTGAGGGCGGGTGGAAGATTACTGCCGAGAGACCCAGCCCCAGGTAGTCCCAGCCCTAACAGAAGCAGGGTGTTGATCTTTGATCAGCCTAGTTCAGGTCCTCCATAAGATCAGACTGACCACTATCTCTGTACTTGAATTATAAGAACCACCTGCTCAGCCTGGCCTGGTGGCCCTCTCCTTCAATCCCAGCATCTGGGAAGCAGAGGCCGGTAGGATCTCTGGATCGAGGCCAGCCCGGTTTCTATGGTGAGTTCCAGGCCAGTTGCTGCTCTGGGAGGATCAGCTGGCTTCTGTTTGCTGCTTTTCTTTCCTTGGACCAGCTCTTGACACAGTCTAACCTGCAGGTTTCCTACAGGGCTCCAGGCATCTGAGGGCTGGGTCTCCCCACTACCCTTAGAACAGATGGGCTGCAGCAGGTGTGCTGGGACGGCCGCTTGCCCTTCCAACATGTTCAGTGGAACCTGTGACCCTTCAGCCTGAGCCTGAGGAGAAGGCTCCTAGCCTTGGCAAGTGTGCCCTTCCCTAACTCCTAGATGGCCATACCTGTGTTGGCTCTGACAGATGCAGGGTAGCTGACTGCACGGCCCCTCTCTGCTGTGACGGTCACCACGTATTCCACACCTGGCATCAGGTCAGTCAGCTGAGTCCTGTCTGCTTCAGGGGGAACTTCCAGCCGTACCCTTTGGTTACCAGCACTGACGTAGGACACCACAAATCGGTCCACCTCAGCCTGGGGGCGCAGCCAGCTGAGATCCAGTGTGGTGGGAGTCACACCCACCACTCGGAGGTCCTGGGGACCATCGATCACTAGCAGGGTTAGAGAGAGGAGGTCTCAGGAGCCAGTCAGCTTTGCTCTGCAGGCCCAGCTGCATGCAGATTCCCATGCAGGCCCACCCCATGCAGATTCCCAGTGACCATGTCAAACCCAAGTCTCTACCCAGGCCTTTGCTCCCACGCCCCAGCTCTCACTAGTGGTGATGGTCTTAGAGGTAGGAGGACCCCAGCCAGTCCCTCGAAGAGCACGGACAGTGACTTGGTAGTCCTGACCGGGGGCCAGTCCTCTCTGGTCATAGACTGAGGCAGAGCTGGGCACCCGTGCTGTGAATGGTGGGCTTGTCCCCTCGGTCTGCAAGAGAGTACCAGGATGATCAGGCTGGCACTGTCACCCTCACCGCTCAATCCTCCAGTCTCTGAACAGTTCCCAACAGCTGGGAAGCATGGACAGGAACAGCAGAGACGCCTAGAGCCTCACTCTGGCCAGTGCCTCTCCTCTGCAACTCATACCTATGAACTCACTTAACCATCTTGTAAAAGGGTCTGTCTGTCATGTTCTACAGACGAGGAAACTGAGGCACAGAGAGGACCACATCTTGCAAAGGTGCACACCAAGAACACAGCAGCAAAGACAGGCCAGGCGTAGTGGCATGCACCTTTAATCCCAGCACCTGGGAGGCAGAGGCAGGCAGAGCTCTGTGAGTTCAAGGCCAGCCTGGTCTACACAGAGAGTTCCAGGACAACTGGAGCTACAGGGAGACCCTATCTCAAAAAAGACCACAGAGACTTGAGCTCAGGCAGTTGTGGCCCCCTCTCATGGGGGATCCCTATTCATCTGCCAAAAATCCCACCTGAGCCAGCCCAGGACTCCCTCCACTTTTCCCCTGCCAACCCTGGCTACCTGAGCACCAGCGGCTTCCCCTAACCACATGTCCTTTCAGAACAAATGAGCTAGACCAGCAGGCCTCCCTTCCTCCTCTCAGTGTCTACTCAGAGGGCCCGTGGGCAAGGGCCCTCTTGTGTGTGCCTTGGCTGTCCTTTTAGAACTCTTGTCTCTTCCGAGGGCTAGTAGACCTCTTAAAGCAAGGTCTGCCTGCTCAGAGTTCCACCAGCACATTTTCTGATTGCTGAGTCTATACACGGCATCACACTGGGCACTGGAGACACCAAAATACAAGGCCTTGTATTTTTATCCCTGCCTTCAGGTTGGGTCTAACCTAGCTAAACATAGGCACTGCCCCCGAATCCCTATGTGTGATAAATACTCAGGAGAAAAAAGCCCTTCTCCAGATGTGTGTTTAAGGTTGTAGATTATATATGGTGGCCCTGCAGACGCCAAGTAGGGTCTCCTAGAGTGCCAGCTGCTTCAGAGGTGAGAAGGCTGCACATCTGTGAGCACTCTAACAGCCCTGTATTTTGCAGGGCTGCCCAGCTAGGACAGCCGCTAAGGACGGTCTGTTCTACTTAGCTATGTTGGCCGTGGTGGGGACACCTCTATTCAGCCAAGTGGGATTGGAAATTTCAAAAGGTCCTAAACCAAGAAAGCATAGTAAATACCTAAGTACAAAACCAGATGAGAAGTTACGTGAAGAGTTCTGGGTGAGGATCAGATAAAGCTGTGTCACTGTTTTCTGGGTGGAAGGCTTTTCCTGGCCACACACAACCCTGCCCTACTCCTATGTGCCCAGCTCTGAGAGGCCTTGGGGTGGCTTTCATCTGGTACTGTGAAGTCCTCATACGTCACAGAACCTGCCTGTACTCTGTCTCCATCTCTGTCTCCCCCACTCCTCTTATTCCACACACTCCTTGGGTGCGCTCGGATACCTGGTTCTTTCATCAACACAAGCCCATCCGAATTCTCCTCACTTTGGATCAACCTATATATCCTGGTCCCTCCAGTGATGCACTTGGCAGAAATCCCCTAGAAGTCCCAAGTCAGCCTCAACCCATGTTGCCCAGCCCCATCTTGCTGGTCTGAGGCAGGTTTTCTAGCCAGATGCTGGCAGCTGGCACTGCTCTTCGGTAAAGCTTGGCTCCTTCACCCACTGTCCTTGGCAACTGTTGAACTTTATTCTCAGTATCAGCCTCGTGGTCCCAGGTGGAGAGTCCACCTTGGCTGATCTCTGGAGCTGACTTCACCCTCATCTCCTCTTTCAGACGAGGCAAAAGAAAAGCTATTCTGAGACCACAAGGTCTTGTGTCCCAGCACTCAGCATAGCCTATTTCCAGGCTGCAGAGAAGCCCAGCCAAGGAATGCTAGAACCTCCTTCTGATTTAGGGGCTCACGCCCCTCAGGTCTTTCTCTCACATCTCTTAGAAGAGGGGATGGTCTTAGGGCTTGAGGCCCTAAGCATCATCTAGAAGGCTTGTTCCAGCAGGTTCGTGGCCTCACCCCACAGACCTTCTGAATCAGACCTCGGGGTGGAGGCTCCTTAGTGAGGCAGATGCTGAGGTTCCAGGAACACTCAGCACACTTTGATACCCACCAAGTCTCTGATAATGAGGTGTGAAATAGCAGTGGAGGCTAAGAGAGACCTGTTTCTAGAGGTTCTGAGAGAAGTGTTTTTAGAAAGAAGGAGGAAATGAAGGAGAGACAGCCTATAAGGAAGATGGCAAAGCCAGAGAACAAAGAGGCACCCAGTAGACTCTGTATCAGCTGAAAGGGACAGAGGGTAAAAGGCTCAGGCCCAGGGGCCACCACACAGAACACATAAAGCAGGTCTGAGGGCTGGAGCAGGGGCCGAGTACCATCTAAGAAGATGTCTGGGGGCCAGTTAGCGGGAGTCCGTGCAACCTCACAGAGGGCCGGTAATGTGACAGAGGCCCATGCCTAAAGCAGAGGGAGTGGGCTGACGGTGTGCCAGGCCTGGTGCAGACCAGCTTAGTGCCACCCTACTGATGTGAGTGCAAAGCTCAGGGTTTCCGCTGGAAAGCTGCACCCCTCAGCGACACCCAAGGATGGAGTTGTATGTATTAGAAGGAGCCGACTCTGCCCTGAGGCTCAGTTTATCGCTACTGTTTATTTTAATCCTTCTCTTCCCTGAAGGTTCACAGGAAAATTCCTTCTAAAAGTCCCACCCTGTCCAGATTAGAGATATGTAAATACTATACACACAGAACAGAGTGGGAGAAACACTATAAAATCTTAGCGGAGTGCTTGTTTTAACATCAAGCAGCCAAGAATCGTTTTTCTCTTCTCTAGTTGCCAAATTCTTGTCTTGTGATTAAATTATGTTTATAGTAAAAAAAAAATTAAACAGAATTAAAATAAAAGCTATCTTGGTTGTGCCACAAAACAGGGATTAGTGCCTCTGTTTGGGCCAGAGGGGGGCGGGGGGTAGGGGGACAGGCCTGGTAGGGATCCATCCCAGGGCAACAATGACAGCCAGCACCTTGGAGCTGTTCCTTCTGTTCCCACACCTTCTGGGGCTTAAGGTCCAGGGAGTGTATTTGTCCGGAGTCTTGCCTGGACTGATGGACAGAAGTCTGGCCTGGCTTACCATTTATGGGATAATGTGGGAAGACAGGAGTTGGAAAAGACAGTTAATTGGGAGCTGGCAATCCGTGACCCCAAAGTCCAATCTGTGCAAATGGCGGTCCCTAACAAGAGGTCACAGGCTTTGTCCTTACTGTACTCCCCGAATGTTCTAAGAGCAAGTTAGAGGGAGGCAGAGAAAGAATGCACTGACGACAGGGGCTGGGAAAACAAGTTCACAGACTCAGAATTATTGCATCGGCCTAGACAGCTTGGCCCAAACTAAGCAAGAAAACATTAAACAGAGCCGAAGGCAAAGGCCTATATATAGACTCCACGGAATGTACAGTCGAATGCGCCTTTTCCTTCCCTTCCTTGGCTTCCTTCTTTCTGTCCTTCCTTTTTTTTTTTTTTTTCCTTGCTTATCCAGTTTCTACATTTTCTGTGTTGGGACTACGTGAGTTTTGTAATAAAAAGATACTTAAAACAAATACAGTCAAAAACTGCCAACAATTTGTGTGACTGCAAGTTACTATATGCCAACTCTGAGAAAATGCCAGTGGGTCTGGTTAGCCAGTGGGGCCCTCTTTGTTCTTCACTTTGGGGAGCACATGCAAAAAGCAGGAGGCCTAGGAACGTGATGAATTCTGAGAATAAAGCACTGGAGGAAGGAGGGAGAGACCAGAGGGCGGCTTTGCCTGGGAACAGATGCTAACATCTCCAAACACTTGAGGCCTGCCGTACAGTACACAGGAAAGCGAGTATATCCCAGACACTGGTGTACACAGCCAGGGCAGATTTAGATTCAGCAACAAGAACTAACAGCAATAGCCACAGTGTACTGGGCGGCCTTAGGAGTAGTGAAAGCACCATCGTGTTCAGGGTATCCCAGTTGCCCTGGACCAACTGCCAATGCCTCTGGGCCTGGTTGGGGCAGGGTAAGACTTTGGGCTTTACAGAAACGGTGAGAACCAAGCACTTGGACTCTGCTGATAGAACTTCCTATATGAAGTGAACCCCTGCCCCTGCCCCAGGGCTGCCCATTCAGTCTCCCCCTGGTACTCCCTCACCATGGGGATGAATTGGATTTCATAGGCATCCACAGGACCAGGAGCCCTGGTCCACTCTGTGCGGACTGTCGTCTCTTCCAGGAGGTGCATCCTCATGTTCTCGACGGCTGGCACCTCTGCCCAGGAGAACGGGACAGAGAAATCAGATTAGCCCAAGGTGGTATCCCCATGGCAAACCCCTCACTTGGGGCCACAGAGAAGCCCAACTTCACTCTCAGTGTTCAAAGGCAAGTGGGGAAAAGCTGGTAGAGGCCCAAAGAAGGCCTGGGTCTCCAACTATGTCTTGAAAACAGAAACTCCTTAAAGGCAGTCTGTTCCCCAGAGATCTAAATGCGGGTCTTTCAGGCTGGCAGGCCCTTATGGTCCTGTAGCCCCTGGTGGGCAGGGCCCCTCTGGCTCACTCTTCTTCCACTCTACAGGGAATGCCATGGATTACTTCCTCCAGGACCCTAGGCCTGAGGCTTAGGTGTCACCACCGCCCCTGGTACCAGAATCCTGGTCCCTGCCCCAACACATTGGAGAAGGCTGCGGACTCACCTTCGCCGCAGTCGTCCCCAGCATAGCCATCTTGGCAGACGCATCTGCCCTGGAGACACTCTCCCCTTCCCTGACAGTCCGCAGGGCACGTTTGGATGGCGCAGTCTGGGCCTCGGAAGCCCTCCACGCACACACACTGGCCTCCCCGGCACAGTTCGCGGGGCCCGCAGCCCCCGGGACAGGCGCTGGCAGGAGGCTCCTCCTGCCCACAGTCCTCGCCGCCGTAGCCCGCGTGGCACACGCACACCCCCTGCACACAGCGCCCACGGCCGCGACAGTCGGCGGGGCAGGTGCGGGTGGCGCAGGCGGGGCCGGTATAGCCAGGGTCACACACGCAGCGCCCGTCCTCGCAGCGGCCGCGCCGGTGGCAGTCGGCCGAGCAGGAGCGGGTGGCGCAGTCCTCTCCCGCGTAGCCCTCCCAGCAGGCGCACACACCATCCTGGCACACGCCCCGCTGGCTGCAGTCGCGTGGGCACCGTCGCACGCCGCAGTCCCCGCCCGAGTAGCCCTCGTCGCACACGCAGAGCCCGTCCAGGCACTGGCCGCGGCCTCGACAGCCTCCGGGACAGCTGCGAACGCCGCAGTCCTCGCCGGTGTAGCCCGCGTCGCACACGCACACACCCTCCTGACAGCGGCCGTGCCCACGGCAGTCCCCGGGGCAGCGCCGGCTCCCGCAGTCCTCGCCGGTGAATCCTGGGTTGCACACGCAGCGGCCGTCCACGCAGCGCCCACGGCCGCGACAGTCTCCGGGGCAGGCGCGCGTGCCACAGTCCCGGCCGGTGTATCCGGGCCAGCACACGCAGCGCCCACTTTCGCAGCGTCCCCGGCCGAGGCAGTCCCCGGGGCAGCTGCGCACGCCGCAGTCCTCGCCTGTGTAGCCGGGGTTGCACACGCACACGCCGTCCTCGCAGCGCCCGCGGCCTCTGCAGTCGCGTGGGCAGGCGCGCGCCCCGCAGTCGGGCCCGGTGTACCCCGGCCAGCACACGCAGCGCCCGTCCTCACAGCGGCCCCGTTGGTGGCAGTTCCCGGGGCAGCTGCGCACGCCGCAGTCCTCGCCGGTGTAGCCGGGGTCACAGATGCATTCTCCGTCCTCGCAGCGGCCCCGGCCCTGGCAGCCGCGTGGGCACGTGCGCGTGCTACAGTCCTCACCCGCGTACCCGGGCCAGCACTCGCAGCGGCCGTCCACGCAGCGCCCTCCTTCGCCGCAGTCCCGGGGGCAGCTCTGCACCCCGCAGTCCTCGCCGGTGTAGCCGGGGTTGCACACGCAGCGTCCGTCCACGCAGCGGCCTCTCTGGTTGCAGCCCCGGGGACAGCTGCGCACCCCGCAGTCCTCGCCGGTGTAGCCGGGGTTGCACACGCAGCGCCCGTCCACGCAGCGGCCTCTCTGGTTGCAGTTCCCAGGGCAGGAGCGCTGGCTGCAGTCGGGGCCCGTGAAGCCCGCGCGGCACACGCACACCCCTTGCACGCAGCGCCCGCGGCCTTGGCAGTCCTCCGGGCAGGAGGGCCAGGCACAACTGGGGCCGCTGTAGCCCTGGAAGCACACGCAGCGTCCTCGGACACAGCGACCCTGATCGTTGCAGTCATCTGGACAGGCCCCCGAGGCCGAGGGCGGGGAAGAGGTGGGCGTCTCCGTGTCGGTGGGGTCTGAGCAGGTGGGTCCACCCCAGCCGGGCTCGCAGGAACAGGCGCAGCGGCTCAGGTCAAACACACCGTGGAGGCTGCAGAGGCTGCGCACGTCTGTCTGGCCTGGAGCAGGAGGGAGAGGGGGACTGAGCCCACAAAGGGCTCCCATGGCAAGGTCCCTCCAGCCTCACTTCAGAAGCCCATTGAGGCTCCCAGTCGCTTAATATACATGGCCTCCTGAGTTCTAAACAAGTGTTTGGGTTGACTTTAGCTAAGCTCCCACCCTGCGCTGCACCCACCACCCCTAGGGACAGGAAACCTCACGTTTTTCCCATTCATATTTTTTTCAAACGTTGTGTGTTTGTGTGCCAGCATGCCATGACTTGTGGTGTGTGTGTGTGTGTGTGTGTGTGTGTGTGTGTGTGTGTAGGTGAGAGCACAGTTTATACGAAATGGGTTCTCCATGTGGGTCCCAGGAATTGAACTCAGGTCATCAGACTTGGCAGCAGGTGGCTTATCTGCTGAGCCATCTCTCTGACCCCTCATATCAAGATTCTTTATGTCACCCTAGCCCGTCTCTCACACTAACCCTCCTCTCCCTCCTCTTGTCTTTCGGGCTCACCTGTGCCAGCCTGGGCAGCAGTAGGGCAGCACCCTCCGGAACAGTGCTCCTTCAGACCCTTCACCAGCTCCTCCAGGATCTCCAGCCGGACCTTCAGGGCCTGTACCTCTGAGGCAGGCACGGGGGGTTCGGTGCCCGGGGGACAGCCACAGCCAGCAGAAGGGGGCAGGTTAATGCGATGCGTGAACACCACCTGCTTTTCCCCTCCTTCCACCGTGTGCTCATAAAGCTGAGAGGAGGGTCTCCCTGCTCCTGCCTCTCCTCTGCGGCCTCCTGGCTGGGGAGGGGGCCGTGGGCCTGGGATCGTCACATTGGACCGTGGAGAGAAGGGGCCTGCTCCGGCTGTGCCCAGTAGCACCAGGAAAGCCAGACTAGAGGTTAGAGCATATTGAGCTGGCATGGTTTACGAGGCTGCAGGGAGAGAGCAAGTGTAGAGCAGATTCAGAAAGGACATAAAACCGGTCCACCCTTCCCCAGAGGATGCCAACAGTACTCCCCGCAACGAACCTACCCAACTCACACGCAGGTGAAAAGCCAACCCTAAAGGATGGCCTCTCTGGGAAGAGCTGGTCTCCACTTCACTTTCTGATGACTGCTTACCCCGTCTCCCTATTTAACTGAGTTCCTCTCCCCAGCCCTATCCCACTCTGGCCTTGTTTGTCCCACAGACACACTAGCCTAAGGGCCTTTGTGCTGTGTGTTCCCTGTGTCTTGGATGTGCTCCTAAAAGCTGGCCTCTTCCAGTTGACCTTAACTCAGATCATCCTTATGTTACACCTGGTCAGAGCATCTTGCCCTGTTCCTCTCAATCAAAGCTGCCTGTCTGTGTTCCTCACAGCGTCCAATGTGGCCTGAGTATCTGTGTCTTTTTGTTCATGAGAACAGAAACCTCATCTGTCCTGGCTCTATTGCATCCCTGCACTTAGCACAGGCCTGTGTTGTATAAATGTGCTGTCCAACACATCTGTGCTGGATGAGATTAACAGGAGAGTAGATAGGCCACAGCCTTCCCCAAGCACTAAGACCGCAGCTCCTCAGCACCCTCCCCAGCTCCCACCCCCATCTGCTGCTTCAGGATTTCTTCCCCTCCTTTCTTTCTCTTTTCTTTTTCCCTTTCTTTCTTTCTTTCTTTCTTTCTTTCTTTCTTTCTTTCTTTCTTTCTTTCTTTCTTTCTTTCTTTCTTTTCCTTCCTTCCTTCCTTCCTTCCTTCCTTCCTTCCTTCCTTTCTTTCTTTCTTTCTTTCTAAATGGGTC